>NC_140183.1:66102821-66245321 GCF_963971535.1 Notolepis coatsorum
GGAATAACAACATTTATACTGAGGAGGAGGGATGATAGAATAAAAATAGAAAACAAGAGAAATGTTTCCCCTCCTCTGTCCCCCCTCTCTTTCCTTCGCTCTCTCACCTTCTCTCTCCATATACCTATTTCCCTCCCTCCCTTTCCTCCGCTCACCCCCCATCTCTCTCTTCCACCATTTTCTTTCCCTCTCCCCCTCTTTTTCTCCCTCTCTCCCTCCCCCTCTCCCCTCCCCCTCTCCGTCCCTCTCCCCATCTCTTTCTCTCCCTCCCCCCTCCCCCTCTCCGTCCCTCTCCCCCCGCCTTCTGAAATTAAAATGGAAGAAATGCAATTTAAAGACACGCGGTAAACAATCACAAAACACTTGTTTCTGGAGGAGACACAATTTCCCGGACGCTTGTTCAATTTCTCCGTGGCCTGGAGGGGCCTGCCGTGTGCACCTTAACACCTGGTTCTACACCGCTGATTAAAACTGTAATGCCACCGTTGAATCAATCCACATGACATTTGGGAGAAACACAAATGCCAGGACATTTTATACTATGTGCAGCGCTTTTTGTTTGTTGTTGTTTTTCTTGTCGGGAAACGGAAAGGTGGTAAGGTGGTGGTACTCGAAGTGTCGCCTCCGTGCCTCGCAACTGTTTGAAGCAAGATGGAAGTTTCAATATCCTAAACAAGTATAAATATGTCACTACAGCTGTTGTACATAACAGTAGTGCTCATGCTTTGTATAACGAGATTCCCCGCGTAAACGGTACAACACTTAATCGTATCGCAAGCGGGATTACATCCCCTGTGAATGTGGAGATGTCACGCGTATCGTGTGTGTGTTTGTGTATCCTCTGTGTGTCTCTGCCGAGATATCTTTGCGGCTATTTGCGGAAGTCGTGAAGAAAGAAGTGAATGTCCAGCAAGGCCTTGAGACAAAAGATTAACCCAGTAACACTTTACTTCAGGGGCCATAATTAATGATAATAACTAAACAGTTCCAGTGGTGTAAAGAATGCATTGGTGGTGATGGTGGTGGACGTGGGTGGAAGTGGCACCAAGGGACGAACATCTTAACAGCAAAAAACTGCATCATAAACAGGAAGTGATGTGTTAGTAGTGATGTGTTAGTAGTGATGTGTTAGTAGTGATGTGTTAGTAGTGATGTGTTAGTAGTGATGTGTGTGTTAGTAAGTAGTGATGTGTTAGTAGTGATGTGTTAGTAGTGATGTGTTAGTAGTTATGTGTTAGTAGTAGTGTGTTAGTAGTGATGTGTTAGTGTTAGTAGTGATGTGTTAGTGTTAGTAGTGATGTGTTAGTGTTAGTAGTGATGTGTTAGTGTTAGTAGTGATGTGTTAGTAGTAGGGGTGTAACGGTACACAGAAGCCACGGTTCGGTACGTACCTCGGTATTGGGGTCACGGTTCGGTACGAAACAGAAAAAATATATTCATAATTATTATTATTAATATAAATCTTTTTTTTTATTAAACATATATATATTTTTTAATTAAATGTATATATTATATTTATGATAATTATTATAATTATTATTATTAAATAGAATAATTTTCTATAGGCTTGCCGTGGTAGTCAGTGATACTGGTGTCATTCTGTGTTCAGGCATCCAGAGTAAATTAATTGCCTAGTGCCCCTTTAACAACTTATAGGCTTGGTAAGTTTCACTTTCACTTCTAGAGAGGATTTAACTTCACGTGAAGGCGAGACTGAAGAGTACTATAGAGAACAGATGACATGTACGCAACAATGGCAGAGGATTATTTGGATTTAAACACAATAGCAGTTCAACTGGAGATGATCAGTCCGAAAAAGTATGTTTCTTTTTTTTATTTGATCAGCGTGAGTCCGGCGGGGGAGAATGTTGTTGTTGTTTGTTGGCAACGCGCGTGTGTGTGTGTGTGTTGGCGACGCGCGGCGTGTGTGTGTGTTGGCGATGCGCGGCGTGTGTGTGTGTGTGTTGGCGACGCGCGGTGTGTGTGTGTGTTGGCGATGCACGCGTGTGTGTGTGTGTGTTGGCGATGCGCGGCGTGTGTGTGTGTGTTGGTGATGCGCGGTGTGTGTGTGTGTTGACGATGCACGCGTGTGTGTGTGTGTGTTGGCGACGCGCGGCGTGTGTGTGTGTTGGCGATGCAGGCTGCAGCTGTTCTTCTAATGTAAATGTGCCTTTCTCCCCGTGCACTTTCGCCCGCTCTGAAGTCGGACTCTGTGTGCCCGGCCACGCGCGCTGTTCTCGCACGGACCTCGCAAGTGCCTGCATGCGCGACTGGTATGTTTGCGCTGTCACGTATTCGTCGCATGGCTGCACGTACCGCACCGTGACGGCCGTACCGTAAATTTGCGGGACGAATACACGTACCGTTACATCCCTAGTTAGTAGTGATGTGTTAGTGTGATGTGTTCGTAGTGATGTGTTAGTAGTAGTTATGTGTTAGTAACTTAGTAGTGATGTGTTAGTAGTGATGTGTTAGTAGTAGTTATAGTAACTTAGTAGTGATGTGTTAGTAGTGATGTGTTAGTAGTGATGTGTTAGTAGTGATGTGTTAGTAGTGATGTGTTAGTAGTAGTTATAGTAACTTAGTAGTGATGTGTTAGTAGTGATGTGTTAGTAGTGATGTGTTAGTAGTGATGTGTTAGTAGTGATGTGTTAGTAGTGATGTGTTCGTAGTGATGTGTTAGTACTAGTAATGTGTTAGTAGTGATGTGTTAGTAGTGATGTGTTAGTAGTGATGTGTTAGTAGTGATGTGTTAGTAGTGATGTGTTAGTAGTGATGTGTTAGTACTAGTGATGTGTTAGTAGTGATGTGTTAGTAGTGATGTGTTAGTAGTGATGTGTTAGTAGTGATGTGTTAGTAGTGATGTGTTAGTAGTGATGTGTTAGTAGTGATGTGTTAGTAGTGATGTGTTAGTACTAGTGATGTGTTAGTAGTGATGTGTTAGTAGTGATGTGTTAGTGATGTGTTAGTAGTAGTTATAGTAACTTAGTAGGATGTGTTAGTAGTGATGTGTTAGTAGTGATGTGTTAGTAGTGATGTGTTAGTAGTGATGTGTTAGTAGTGATGTGTTAGTAGTGATGTGTTAGTAGTGATGTGTTAGTAGTAGGGATGCTCGATATTGCCTTTTTTACCGATACCGATATACCGATATTGTCCAACTCTTAATTTCCGATACCGATATCAACCGATACCAACCGATACCGATATATGCAGGGTTTCCCCCCCCCCCCCCCCCCAAAAACAGAATCATTTCAGGTAATTAACATTACATATCTCTTCGTGTAATTAACACAACATTATGCATACTTTGACAATAAATAAAAGAATAATTTGTTCTTACTTGCTTGCCTGGGTAAATAAAGGTTAAATAAATTAAAAAAAATTATATATATATATTTTTTGTTGGAAAACCGATACCGATATTTTCCGATATCACATTTTTATGCCAATATCGGCCGATAATATCGGACATCCCTAGTTAGTAGTGGTGTGTTAGCAGTAATGTATTAGTAGTGATTTGCACCAGAAATAACACACACGTTTACTACTGAGGACTGGCTCAGGAGGTAGAGCAGTCGTCTGGTAATCGGAAGGTTCCCGGTTCGATTCCCGCTCCTCCTCGGGCAGCATGTCAAAGTGTCCTTGAGTGAGACACTTAACCCCTAATTCCTCCCGATGAGCAGGTTGCATGGTCCTTGCACCTTGAATGTGAGGAACAAATTGTAAAATGCTTTCGATAAAAGTGCTGTATAAATGCACCATTTACCATTTGAGGAGGCGTGCAAAGGGTGGTCATTCTGTCCCCTGGTATAGCCAAAATTTGGAGCCGGTCGAGGTACTAGGCTGTTAGGATGGGGTTTGGCGGAGCCCAATAGCAGAACACAGGAGGAGAGAGAATGGAGCGTTTTAGGGTGTTTTAATATTATTCCCCCAAGTAGACAGGTTACAGGCAGCGAATACAGAAATGTGCGACAGGTACGAGAATGGGTAGTCGGCGAGAGCAGGGGCACTCCTTGTGTAGCAGGGGGCGACAGGTACAGGGGTGTGCCGTGGATGAGAGCAGGCGCACTCCTTGTGCAGCACGGGGCAGTAGACACAGGAATGTGTAGTGGGCGAGAGCAGGAGCACTCCTTGTGCAGCATGGGGCAGTAGACACAGGAATGTGTAGTGGGCGAGAGCAGGAGCACTCCTTGTGCAGCACGGGACGTCCAGGTAGGAGGTGTACTGCAGCGGAGGTCCTGGGCATATAGAGAACAAGGGTTAGGACAAGGTATAACAATAAGGACTGGGTTGCAAGGCTTGGGTTCGTCGTTGTACCTAGGAAGCTAGTTTAACACTCCGACGAGGGTAGAGTAGGATCTGCGGGATGAAGTATCCTCTCGCTGATGAGGGAATCCGTCACAGCTGTGTTGATTGATGTGCTGGCAACGTGGGGATCCGGGGAACCGATGCTGCCCATATAAGGGTGTGAGAGGATGAGGGGTGAGGGAAGCTTCCGCTGTGATGGTGAGGAAGGAGGAGGAGGGGTGAAGAAGGCTCTCGCCGTGATTATAACACTAGGCTACTTGTGTACGCGTCGTGAAAGCTGTGGGTGGAGCATTTAAAAATTGGGCAGAAGTATAGAAGAAAAGGGAACTTTGGCCAGATATACCACATTAATAATGGTTTAGTGCCGAGTATCAGTTACTCAAGTCTGCAGAAAAATCCTTCCAGTTTCAGAATGGCTTCTACTCCACTTCCCAATGACACATCCATCCAATAAAGAGATATCCATTTGACTCTCAAATCCCCATGTTCTACCTGCTTATCTCAATTCCAAAAGTTAACTCTCAGTTAAATACTATTTGTTCCTAAGCTTTGTTAACATAATCTAGTTCTCGTGTTCCTCAGGTCATTGGGCATAATGCCACATTGCATTCCCTTGACTCGCCCTGGTTACCTACAGTATATTATGCATCTTATCTTAAGTGCCTTGGGTCTCCTGAAAGGCGCTATATAAATTTAAGATTATTATTATTATTATTATTATTATTATTATTATTATTATTATTATTATTATTATTATTATTATTATTATTATTATTATTATTATTATTATTATTATTATTATTATTATTATTATTATTATTATTATTATTATTATCTGTTAGGTAATTGAATAACAACTTGAATCCTTTCCTTTGGTCTCATGTACTGTCTGTATGTATTCATTTGCCAACCCAGAAGTCAGAAGAGCCGTTTGTGTGTCTCTTGTATACATTTGATGATGGTGTTTGAAAAAGAGAGATGAGAGAGAGAGAGAGAGAGAGAGAGATGGGTGAGAGATGGAGAGAGAGAGAGAGAGAGAGATGGGTGAGAGGAAGTGTCACAGAGAGACAGCTTGACAGAGATAGGGAGGGAGAGAGTGAAACAGGGAAGGAGAGAGAGAGGTACAGAGTGAGCGGGAGAAATAAGGGAGAGATAGAGAGAGAGAAAGGTACAGAGTGAGAGGGAGAAGGAAAGGAGAGACAGAGAGAGAGAAAGAGAGAGAGGGGGAGAAGGAAGGGAGAGAGAGGGGTGCAGAGTGAGACGGAGAGAGAGAGGTACAGAGTGAGAGGGAGAAGGGAGAGATAGAGAGAGAAAGAGAGAGAGAGAGGTACAGAGAGATAGAGAGAAGGAAGGGAGAGATAGAGAGAGAAAGAGAGAGAGGGGGAGGAAGGAAGATAGAAGAGAGAGAGAGAGAGAGAGAGAGAGAGAGAGAGAGAGAGAGAGAGAGAGAGAGAGAGAGAGAGAGAGAGAGAGAGAGAGAGAGAGAGAGAGAGAGAGAGAGAGAGAGAGAGAGAGAGAGAGAGAGAACACAATGGAATGAGAGAAAAACAGATCAAAACTGTCCAGGTTTTTATGTTGTATTATATCCACTTCCCCCTCGGGCCAAACATCTGAGTGCGCCTGACAGACGGACCACTGTTTGCTTCGCACCACAGTAATGTTTTACCAGCCCCAGCGCCTGTGTCAATCAATGGCCGACGTGTTCCAAAACATATTCAACACACAAAGAGAACACTTTGGCTTCAGGAAATGGATTGTGCGCTAGATTGACAGGGGACTCGCTGGGACGTGTCAATCACCACCGAAGGCCCTTCGCTTAGCTCCTCCCCTCCCAGGCTCAGAGGACAAAAGACAGAAACATGTATTTTCTATCATACATTTGGCTTCAGTTTTGGCACATTCAGAAAATACTCATATCGATGGCCGAGGAGCAAAACCTGAAATATTTTCTTTTTTGTGAAACAAACACGTGTTGTTTTCTTGCAGAATGCAATTATTTAAGGACCCAATACAATACACTGATTTTTGACTATATTACTATATCATGTGTTAACAATACCGACCAGGTATTAGTGCCTCGGAAAGTGCAGATAGGAGGTTCCCCCCCCCCACACACTTACTTTATGCAGATTGGAGGTTTTCCCCCACTTTCTTTATGCAGATAGCAGGTTTTTCCCCCACTTTCTGTATGCAGATAGGAGGTTTCCCCCCCACTTTCTTTATGCAGATAGGAGGTTTCCCCCCACTTTCTTTATGCAGATAGGAGGTTTTCCCGCCCCCTCCACTTTCTTTATGCAGAGAGGAGGGTTTCCCCCACTTTCTTTAAATTTTTATTAACACTTATAGACAAACAACACTTACAGAAAAATGAAACTAGTTGTTTTCCAGGTACTTAATACAAAAACTGATTGTGTACCTCCCTTAAACAGGTATAAAAATATAATACCTACTCAAAAATATTAAATACTGACTAAGGCATACATGTGTGATATGGGTCCAGAGACCCTCCTTGAACTTCTTTCTTCCCTTATCCTTCGTCCTTTTTATTTTTTTTGTTTATTAAATTTCTCTTTGCCTTTTGATTCACCCATATACAAACCACATCATCCCTGAATATTAATACAACACTGTTAAACAGACATAAATAATAAAGTACAAAAACATAAAACAATTGTAATACCCCCAAAAAAATATTAGAAAATACTAACTAAAGCAAAAGTGTGTGACATGGGTTCAGAGACCCTCCTTGAACTTCTTTCCTCCTTTACCCTTCGCCCTCTTGTGTTGCATTTGGTTCTTCCTCTGTGATGTCGTTTTCGTTCCCTTTATAATCCTCCCACTTTCCCCATCTTTCCCCAAATTTCTCTTCCTGTAGCCTCAGCATGTGCGTTATCCTCTCCATATCCTGTATCTCCTCTACTATTCCTACCCATTGTGCTATTGTCGGTGGGTCTTCCTTGTACCACAGTCTCGTTATTGTGAGGATTGGTTCTTTCCCCGCCACACGCTTCTTGGGGTGCTGTGATGATTGGTCCGTTGCCTAACGCACACTTCTAGGTTAAGTATCAATTACCATCACGCACCTGATGTGTGTGCTAATCAGCGCCCCAGAGGGCTTTATATACCTGGACCTTCTTTCTATCGATGTCGGGTCGTTCTGGAATACAACTGCTTTGCCTGCTTTTTTCCCGTTGCTGTTTCCTGGTCTATATTCTCTCCAGGACCTTTCTGTGGAGAACTGTTTGGAGCTGCGCCTTGTTACCCGTTACGTGTTGCACTTGGGTGAGTGGAATCAAACCCCTCTGGATAATTTGGATTGTGTGTTATTGAAGAAACACAGAAGATATCCTTTTGTTTGCTCTGGATAAGTTCTGATTGTGTGTTATTGAAGAAACACTGAAGAGATCATTTTGTTTGCTCTGGATAATTCTGATTGTGTGTTATTGAAGAAGCACAGAAGATATAATTTTGTTTGCACTGGACTTTGCTAATTGTGTGTTGGGGAAAACACTGATACCTATCTCTTTCTCCGTTTCCCACCTCGAGGAAGAGCTGGGAGTATCTGCAGAGCCGCTACAACATCATATGCCAAATTCCCACCACTGTCGCCAGGAGGATTCTGCAGAGCGGCTGATGACTCTGCCGGAGGCAGTCTCCCCGTTTGTTTGATTACTGTACCTATTCCATCTTTTGACTCTGTAAATAAATACGCCCTAGCATTTGGCTAACTCTGAACTTCCTGTCTGTGCCGTTGCGTTTGAGGTCGGTTACAAACCATAACATTACGACCCGACCATGACGACCTCAGCCGACACAGACAGGGTCAGGGCAGCGTTGGCGGTCCAGATTGAGTTGGTCAACGACCACACCCAACAGTTGGGTGCGGCTGCGGCTGCTTTACAGGACCTCCGGGCCGAGGTCCAGCTTATTCTGGATGCCATTGACACTCTGGCCACCCAGCAGACTACCCAGGGGTATCAGCAGACTAATATTCTCCACCAAATACAAGCGCTGAGTGAAGCCGTTAACACCTTGCTCGTAACCCCACCTACTTCAGGAGCCTCGGCCGGAGCATCACCCGCAGCCATGGCAGGCCCTGCGCCTCCCGATCCCGCACCTCGGGAGCCCCGTCTCTCCGAACCACGGTTGTTCAATGGTAACTTCGAGGATTGTGCCACATTCATCATGCAATGTGAGTTGGTTTTTCGTCATCAACCCAGCCGATTCACTTCAAGGGGAGCCCGAGTAGCCTACATGACTAACCTGCTCACGGGCAGAGCAGCACAGTGGGTTACTGCCTCCTGGGCAATGGGGGCTGATTTCTGTTTTTCCTACCCAGACTTCGTGGCAGAGCTCCGCAGGGTTTTCCACCACCCAGCCCGTGGCCAGGACCCAGGAGCTCGGTTGGGCACCTTCCGGCAGGACAGTGGCAGTGTCAGAGACTACGCGCTGGAGTTCAGACTGGCCGCAACGGAGATCGGTTGGAATGATCAAGCGCTTCGTCTCACCTTCCTGAGGGGGCTCAACGACGCAGTAAGGGACCAGCTCGCGACCCAAGAGGAGCCCGATTCTCTCGAGGGCTTGATCAGCCTCGCTATCCGCATCGACGGACGCCTCCGGGAGAGAAGGCATGAGCGAGCACGACTGGGACCCCCAGACGTACCCCCCGAGTACCACGACCTCGAGGAGGTTTTCAGTGAGTCCCGGGCTTAGGTCTTTCCGCCTCACCGGCCTTACGACTGTGCCATCGACCTCCGCTCAGGGGCTTCCCTTCCCGGCAGCCGCCTCTACAGTGCTGACCCTCCGTGACTGGTGGGGTTTTTCCCTCCCGAGCTGTGACCGAGGAGGAACCCATGCAGCAGCCGCCTTAGCCCGGCCGAACGGGAGTCCAGGCTCAGGTCCGGCCTTTGCCTCTACTGCGGCCGGGATGGACACCGTGTCTCCAATTGCCCTACCCGGCCAAGAAGACCAGGCTCGCCGGGACCCCGGGAGATCCTGGTGAGCCGTTTTTCCTGTTCCCCCACCCGTGCACCACCTAACCGTCTGACGAACGTCACCCTAGCCTGGGCGGACCAGCGGGCGACGGTGGGTGCACTCATTGACTCTGGTGCTGATGGGAGTTTCCTGGACGTTGAGTTTGCCACCCGGGCCAACATTCCACTTGAGGACCTCGAGAGGCCCTTGGAGGTCTTCGCGCTGGATCATCGCCGCCTGCCTGACATCACTCAACGCACCTGTCCAGTCCTTCTCACCATTGCTGGTAACCACGTTGAGAGACTCCAGTTTTTCATCACCAGCTCTCCTCTTGTCCCTGTAGTCCTGGGCAGGCCTTGGCTCGCGCTGCATGAGCCCCACATCGCCTGGTCCTCCGGCACCATCAGGGGGTGGAGCCCCTCCTGTCATGCCCAGTGTCTTCAGGCGGCGTCCAGTCCTTCGCCCCGGGGTTCCCCTGGTGTCCCTGTCTCTAGCCCCCTCTCCGGGCCTCTGTCTCCGTCTCCGGCCTCCCTCGCCGGTTCCCTGTCCCTTTCTCCGGCCCCCCTCACCGGGTCCCTGTCCCCGTCTCCAGCCTCCCTCACCGGTCCTCTGTCCCCGTCTCCGTTCCCCCTCTCCGGTCCTCTGTCTCTGTCCCCCTCTCCAGTGCCCCTGATCGCCGGCTTCCTTCGGTCCCATCCGGGCAGGCCGGGGCCGAGTGGGTCGCCGGGTGGCTCCCATGGAGGGGGGGGTACTGTGAGGATTGGTTCTTTCCCCGCCACACGCTTCTTGGGGT
Source organism: Notolepis coatsorum (assembly GCF_963971535.1). Lineage (NCBI taxonomy): Eukaryota > Metazoa > Chordata > Actinopteri > Aulopiformes > Paralepididae > Notolepis > Notolepis coatsorum. The sequence continues at coordinate 66,112,897 of NC_140183.1, forward strand.
GCTGTGATGATTGGTCCGTTGCCTAACGCACACTTCTAGGTTAAGTATCAATTACCATCACGCACCTGATGTGTGTGCTAATCAGCGCCCCAGAGGGCTTTATATACCTGGACCTTCTTTCTATCGATGTCGGGTCGTTCTGGAATACAACTGCTTTGCCTGCTTTTTTCCCGTTGCTGTTTCCTGGTCTATATTCTCTCCAGGACCTTTTTGTGGAGAACTGTTTGGAGCTGCGCCTTGTTACCCGTTACGCGTTGCACTTGGGTGAGTGGAATCAAACCCCTCTGGATAATTTGGATTGTGTGTTATTGAAGAAACACTGAAGAGATCATTTTGTTTGCTCTGGATAATTCTGATTGTGTGTTATTGAAGAAGCACCGAAGATATAATTTTGTTTGCACTGGACTCAGCCGGATTGTGTGTTATAGAAGAAGCACTGAAGACATCTTTTGTTTGCACTGACTCTGCTAATTGTGTGTTGGGGAAAACACTGATACCTATCTCTTTCTCCGTTTCCCACCTCGAGGAAGAGCTGGGAGTATCTGCAGAGCCGCTACAACATCATATGCCAAATTCCCACCACTGTAGCCAGGAGGATTCTGCAGAGCGGCTGATGACTCTGCCGGAGGCAGTCTCCCCGTTTGTTTGATTACTGTACCTATTCCATCTTTTGACTCTGTAAATAAATACGCCCTAGCATTTGGCTAACTCTGAACTTCCTGTCTGTGCCGTTGCGTTTGAGGTCGGTTACAAACCATAACAGTTATTGCTTTTCTGGCCGATATCAACATTATCTTTATTAAATATTTGTCCCCCCCCTGTATTCCCTTGTGTGTCAGGTCCCCTAAGTAAAGCACCAGTCCCGTTTGTGGTAATCCGTATCCTAATATTCTGATCATTGCCTCCCCTATCTCCTCCCAATACCCCTTCAGCTTCTGACATCCCCAGAATATGTGCGTGTGATTTGCCCCCTCCTTCCCACACATCCTCCAGCATGCTCTTTGTGTTGGTGCATATTTTCCCTTCAACTCTGGGGTTATAAAGAATCTGATTATGTTTTTCCATCCAAACTCTTTCCATATCCTCGATCCTGTTGTTGAATGTTGCACCTCGCATATGTTACCCCATTCCTTCCCTGTTATTCCTATCTCTAGTTCTCTCTCCCATTTCTCCCTTATGTAGTCTGTCGTGTGTCCCTTGCTGGTCATTATAGCCCGGTACAGTGCTGATATTACCCTTCCTTTCCCTCCTTCGTATGCCCTTACTATCATCCTAATTATTCCATTCTGTTCTTCGTCCTTGTCCCCTCTTATTTCTTTATTATAGTAATCTCTAATCTGTAGATATCTGAAGTGGTCCCTGTTTTCTAGTCCAAATTTCTCCTTTAATTTTTGTAATGTTTGCATTTCCCCCTTCTCTATCATTTTGCATATCGCTGTTGCCCCCCCCCCTCTCCCACCTCCTGAATCCGTGGTCCAACCTCCCTGGTTTGAATCTCTTGTCATGTGCTACCCATCTCAGAACCCCTGTCTGTTTCTCCAATTTGTGTGTTTTTACTACTCTGTTCCATATGGTCAAGGTGCATTTGGTGATTGGATCTAACAGTCCCTCCTTTTCTTTGGTTCTCGGGTTCTTTACGAGCATACACACTGTTTCATAAATCAGCGTTTGGTCTTACGAGACCGATCAGCGCTGGTGTAACAGGGAAGCCCGTGGGTATGTCCACAGTCACGGAAACAGGTGTGTTGACGAGTGACTGTGGCAGTGCGGGCTGGTAAATTAAACTCACTTCCCCATAACAGGGTTAACAGACGCACAGGTACGGTAGTTAGGAGTGAATTCACTTCTTAGTGCAGCGGCCTGTGTCGTCGCCCGCGGACGCGGGAGCCCCCTGTTCGACTCCCCCTCGGGACATTCTCATTTAACATCAAACACAACGCAGACCAATATGATCCGTCACAGTGGTGCCGTGACCCGGATGTCCTGAGGGGCGTGAGTTTAGGGAGGTGAGTGTAACGGGGAAGCCTGTGGGTATGTCCACAGTCACGGAAACAGGTGTGTTGACGAGTGACTGTGGCAGTGCGGGCTGGTAAATTAAACTCACTTCCCCATAACAGGGTTAACAGACGCATAGGTACAGTAGTTAGGAGTGAATTCACTTCTTAGTGCAGCGGCCTGTGTCGTCGCCCGCGGATGCGGGAGCCCCCTGTTCGACTCCCCCTCGGGACATTCTCATTTAACATCAAACACAACGCTGACCAATATGATCCGTCACACTGGCCCAGGGTGTTTTTCAATGATTTAATCCGCTTTTTGGGACCGGCGCGCCTTGGTTGCCCCACATCATAAAAACAGCGTTTTTTATGCGGTCGGCTGGGAAGGAGATTTTTGTCTCTAGCAAGCGCCAGTGCACTAGGTTAGACTCGAGGACTCGCATACATCTTTGGGGGGAGATGACGGAGTAGATCAAAACATTGGCAGGGGGGTTTCACGCCCGGAGCAGTGCGTTCGCGTACTGACCGTCTTGGTGGCGCCCTCTGTGATGTTTTGGATCGACACGCGTACCTACCCCCCTCTTAGGACTGGGGGCGGCGGCGTGACAAGGGCATGGGACTTGTCCTGGTTGCGCCGGACCGGATCAGTTTGACCCGTTGTCCGCCGGGGCGCAGACAAGTTCTGGTACCCCGAAGGACCCTGAGCTTTCCGGGGGTAAAAAGCCAGGGCGGGATGGACGTCACAGGGGTTGATGTCATGAATGTGTGTGTCATATAGGTGCCACTACGAGCTGCCCTTAACAGTGGTGTGCATTGGTCCATACTATGTTGTACCTTTTTTGCACAATGTTAGGTGGGTTGGTCCTTCTCCATTCGTTTTCACCCCTCCCTCCCTCCCTCCCTGCTAAACCGGGGATGGGAGGGGGCTGTCGGGAAGGCTGCTTCTGTCAACTCCTCTATGCATCCCTGTGTAGGTCCCGGTCCTTCAGGCCCAGGTCGGGCCTCCCCCTCCTTGACCTGTTGGCCTGGGTTAACCCTTTTTTAAACCTGAAATGCTTGAACTGCATTGTATAGCCTGTGTATACGCACAGTTATGTTTCCGGGGTTTCTTAGTGGGTTAAGGGAGCAACCACTTTCTGTTAATAAACATAGGGGGGTGGTTGTTTTTCATGACGTCTGCCAATTGTGTCAAACTCTTTCTCTGAACCTCGACCCTGCGGGATTAATAAATTGGCTGGGTCAGGGTTCGTGGTGGAATCTGTTCGCTGGCGGAGTTGGCTAACTCCGACTTTGCGAGGTTCGTGGCCCCATGAGATTGTGACATGGTGCACGGCATACCGAACACCCTTTCCGCCGGGATACTGTTCTTACAGTAAACCCCTTAGGCGCCTGTCTAGTCCGCAGTGCTCCGGGCGCAGGTCGAGTTCTGCTCTTAAGACCTGTCGACCTGGATTGAGGGATCAACCTCCTTGGAGGGTTGTCTCCCCGGCGCGCCAGCTGGCCCCACGACTTTGTGGGGGCGAAGCCTCCTTGGGAGCGCTTCGGAGAGGCGTGCCAGGGGGAGAAGGGCCTTCACCTATTTTAGGCCCTGTCCGATACGCTGGCGATGTGGGGGGTGGTGTCACCAGTGACCGTCTGGTTGACCTCACCAGGCCCCTTTTTTCAGGGGGTGTGGCCTGGGGCTGGGACCTCCTCCGCGCCCCGCTGCTATGGCCTTGCCACTGGGTTGGTTTTTTTTGGCCCCGACCCCGCGATGTTGGGGGCTGTGAAGTTTTTCTTTTGCTTCACGTCCGTTCCCTGGTGGCGTGCGGGATGCGCGTCCGAGTAGTCGCGGGCCCTTCTATATGAAGGTAAGTCCCACAGTCTGCTCACCCTGTGCGTTTGAGGTACTGAACCCTCTTCGCACAGTCGGGTCCGGTTCGGCGGTGAAAGACTGAGGAAGGAGCTGGTAGTATGGCCATGGCCGCGCTTATGTATGAGCGGATGTGGGCGTGGCCAGGCAGGTGAGGAGCGTGCATGTGGTTGAAAGTTTTCATGATAGCATATGATTAAAGGGACAGTTCCAATAGAGCAGAGCCAGCTCGCTATACTCAAATAACTAGGGTTATAGGTTTTCCCCCCATTTTCTTTATGCAGATAGGAGGTTTTTCCCCCACTTTCTTTATGCAAAGAGGAGGTTTTCCCCCATTTTCTTTATGCAGATAGGAGGTTTCCCCCCCACTTTCTTTATGCAGATAGGGTTTCCCCCCATTTTATTTATGCCAATAGGAGGTTTTCCCCCCACTTTCTTTATGCAGAGAGGAGGTTTTCCCCCCACTTTCTTTATGCAGAGAGGAGGTTTTGCTCTTCGGCCATCGATATATTTTCACATAATATGTAATAAACGAGTGTAGTTGCAGATAACTTGTTCAGGTTTTCAACAGAAAATAAGTTAAACATAAACTCAGATCATAAATTCAACACTAAAGTGTTGAAAAGGACATTCCTACAGCATCAATGACACAAAGTACACTGTTGTATCTTTCCCCCCTCGTATTGTGTGTCATACTGTAGTTCTGGCTGTGTGGGAGAGGTTCATCAACACCCGCCATGTTTGGATGGAGTTGACATGGTTCTGCAGCTTTGTGTAAATACCTCCCTTTGAAAGCAATGATTCTACACATTCTCCCAACATGCAGGGCGGCTTTGTTGAAACGCTGACTTCTGAAGAAGCGCAATTCCACACGACTGATATGTTTGAGAGACGGCTCTCTTACCGTCGCTGGCATTGAATCTAAGCGGCTTCTCTCTTCTCATCCTCTCTCTCAGCCTCTCCTCTCTCATCCTCCTCGGTCCTCTCCAGGTGCTGCGCTGCTATCTCACAGCGAACACCTCCATGAGCCGCGTACATCCGCGCTTGCGCGGTCCCTTTGAAAGAGGAAGCCTTTTTTGCTTCTCTCTCTCTCTCTCTCTCTCTCTCTCTCTTCTCTCTCTCTCTCTCTCTCTCTCTCTCTCTCTCTCGCTCTCTCTATCCCCCCTCTCTCTCCTCTCTCTATCCCCCCCTCTTTCTCTGTCTCCCCCCTCTCTCTATCTCTCTCTGTCTCTCCCCCCCCCCTCTCTCTCTCTCTCTCTCTCTCTCTCTCTCTGTCTCTCTCTCTCCCTCTCTCTGTCTCTCTGTCTCTGTCTCTCTCCCTCGCTCTCTGTCTCTCTCTCTCTCTCCCCCTCTCTCTCTCTCTCTCTCTCTCTCTCATCTCTCTCTCTCTCTCTCTCTCTCTCTCTCTCTCTCTCTCTCTCTCTCTCTCTCTCTCTCTCTCTCTCTCTCTCTCTCTCCCTTCCGTCGTCCTCTGTGTCGCTTCACCAGAGGACACTGGAGCTCTCGCTGGAGAACGCGAGGGGTTTTAGTAACCAAAGCCACATGTTCTGCAGGACAGCCGGTTGTAAGACAAGAGAGATCTTTGTGGCGAACACAAGTGCTTGGCTGTCCTCTCACATGCCTGTCTGTCAGCCCTCACGCCCAGGCCGGACACCTGTACAGATGTCATTTTAAACGGGCAAAACATACAGAGAGAGGGGGGGGGGGGGGGGGGGGGGGGGGGGAGCCGGGAGATTATACATGTAGGGTGTGGTGTGGTGGTGGTGGTTGGTAAGAATTCAATAAGCGATGTTGAGTGGCTTGTTCTGAAGGGCAGAGCGTGATGGGTTGTCATCGCTTGTACTAATACAGTGTGTCCACAAAGTCAAACTCCTTCTTTCAAGAATTGGGATGAAACTGGGTCATTCTTTTGGATACCGCTTTGCATTCTGGGGCACGGTAATAACGATTAAAGGTGCTGTACGTGTTTTTTTTTGTTTTTGTTTTGTTTGTTAAATTAAGTGGTTTTACATGTTAAAATTATAGCTCTACCATTCTGACAGTCATCACTGATATAGAGTGTCTGGTCCAGTAACATGGGTATCCCAGTCCCTCCACTCTGCAGTAAATTCAGAAAATAAATGTTCTGGTACCCCGTTCCCACTTTATCCAATCAGGAGAGAGAACGTACGGTTATGAATATAACCAAGTTCTATGAATGCTAGTGACGCTCAGCGTCATATTGCATATATCTCGCTTCAGTGAATATGCACTGAATACATTTCAAAATGTACCTTTACATACCAAAATCCGTCTGGCCACACCCCCATCTGCTACCTATATAAGCAGGGTGGGGCCACACACTCATACTCCTTCCCAAAAAAATGTCACCACAATGAAAAATCAAGGGCTGCAGTGGTGTCTAGACGCTGAGCGTCACTAGCATTCATATAACTTGTTATATTCATACCTTACGTTCTATATCATGCTAGCTTCCGCTCAGCGTCATATTGCATAACAGGAGCTGAGCGGAGCTAAAAGCTCGACAAATGTACCCCGCTGAGGCCCCCCACAACCATCAGACCGGGGAGGACCGAGCCCCCCCGACCCTCCCTAATGGAGGATACCATCCCTATTGGAGGACGGGAGGGAGACGGATCCGACCGTGCGAAGAGAAACTCGAGCAACTCAACGCACAGGGTGAGCAGACCGTGGCTTGCCTAATTCAAGTGGTGGTATACAGGCACTTGTTTGTGGTGAAATTTGAGAAGGAGATGAGTGTGTGGCCCCACCCCTGCTTATATAGGTAGCAGATGGGGGTGTGGCCAGACGGATGTTGGTATGTAAAGGTACATTTTGAAATGTATTCAGTGCATATTCACTGAAGCGAGATATATGCAATATGACGCTGAGCGGAAGCTAGCATGATATAGAACTCTCCAAGTCAAATGATCTACAAGTGCAGTAAGCAAATATGGCTTGGTAAAATATCTAGGGTTCTCTATCCTGACCCGATAAAGTGGGAAGGGATACCAGACAATGTATTTTGTGTTTACTGCAGAGTGGGAACTGGGAGACCAATGTTACTGACCAAACACATCCGTGATGGCTGTTGGAATGTAGAGCTATTTAACAAAATAATAAAATACAACTTAAGTACATAGGAACTAATGAATAATTAATGAATAATCACATCAGACGAAGAACCATATAGGTCCGTTTTGAGTTTTCAGAGAAACAATGTTTTCAAACTATATTATCTAAATATGGTAGGTTAGAGTGTTGTGTTCACTTATAATTAAAGACAGTCAAGGTTGAGTAGTTTCTTGTGATACAGTATATCACATTCATACTCCAAGTGACTTAAATTAACTTCACAACTGATAATATATGGGCTGTCAAAAATAAATTCAAAACTGAACCATTCACGTTGTAACGTAAAATATCTGCATCACGTTATAACATAAAGGTTTCACGTTATAACGTGATAACTTCTTGTTTTAACATAAAATGTTTCACGTTATAACGTGATAACTTCTTGTTATAACATAAAGGTTTATAATGTGAAACGTTTTATGTTAAAACGAGAAGTTATCACGTTATAACGTGAAACCTTTATGTTATAACAAGAAGTTATCACGTTATAACGTGAAACGTTTTATGTTAAAACAAGAAGTTATCACGTTATAACTAGTGCTGTCAATCGATTAAAATATTTAACTCGATTAATCGCATGATTGTCCATAGTTAACTCGCGATTAATCGCAAATTAATCGCATTTTTTTCCCTACCTTAAACGGATCTTTTTCAAGTTCCAAGTTTTAATACTCTTATCAACATGCGAGTCAACAAATGCTTGCTTTATGCAGCCATTTAACACAAAAGGATGACCCTCATGCATTGCAAATTTGCATCAAATTCAAAACAGAGTGATGCACAAAATAACTTAAAAGAAAATAATAATTTAAAACAAAGAATAAAGTGTGCATGAAATAATAGGGGAAAGAAAACGTTAGGAACTTGTTACATTCACCCACACAAGGGCTGAGTAATCACACCCCCCCCCTCTCTCTCACACACACACTCTCCCAGCTCTCTTTCTCTCTTGCCCCTTCCTCATCTCTCTCACCCCCCTCTCTCTCTCTATATCTCTCACACACACACACACACACACACACACACACACACACACACACACACACACACACACACACACACACACACACACACACACACACACACACACACACACACACACACACACACACACACACACACACACACACACACACACACACACACACACACACACACACACACACACACAAACACACACACACACACATTTCAGAAACAAACATAGAGCATAGAATGGGAGCATCAATAATACACCTGAGTGAAGTCTAGTAAAAAAATAAATAAAATCAAAAGTAAAAAAATAAATAATTGTTTTCAAGTTAATCGTGATTAAAAAAAATTGTGGCGTCAATAGAATCGGGCGATAGCGCGTTAATACCGCGTTAACTTTGACGTTTTTTCTGGTGTGGCAGCAATACGCTTCCGTAGATTATAGATTCAAATGATTATTTTTATGTTTACATATTTAGTTGATAGGAAAAAAACGACTTTTTAGCAATAGTCCGAACTGTATATTTGTTTATTATTGTATATATTACTCATTACCTTTATTTCTTACGCTTAGCATTGTATTTTATTCGTATACGTTTTTTATCACGTCTATTCTATTTTATTACTTTGTATTTTGTCACAATCGAGGCGGGCATGGCCACCTACATTTCACTGCATGTCTCGTGTATGTATGTGACAAATAAAACTCTTGACTCTTGAATCTTGAATCTAGTATCCACTGCAGAGTGACGGCACAGACGGAAGAGAGAGGTCAGCCTACAACGTGCTGCAGCGGTTGTCGACAGGTGGATTCAAACTCACGAGTACACGCTGTGATTCTGAGCCCGCTGAGACACCGGGACATTAGAGAGATTACCTTTGACCCAGAGACACGTCTGAAACTGAGCACTGACTGACAGACCGGCCGGCTGACTGAGTGAGTAGGCGAGAGACTCTGTGAGGAGCTTTAGGATTTTCCTCTCTGCGCTTTGATCTCTCCATAACCTTCACTTTTGGCGATGTTCACAATCCCTTTCACCCCCTCCTCCTCCTCCTCCTCCTCCTCCTCCTCCTCCTCCTCCTCCTCCTCCATCCATCCATCTATCCATCCATCCATCCCTCCCTCAACATCCCATTCATCCTCTATCCCTCCCACACTGCATTCTTCTTACTTCATCTCTCTCTCTCTCATCCCTCCATCTGACTGCTTTGGTTACAGAGCACTGGTGTAATCTGGCCTCTCATGTCCCTCACCTCTTCAGCTACAACCTTACTGCGTGCCACACAGCTAACACTGATACGTCTATAGTATACTATATAGAACTATAAAGGAAAGAATCTCTGTCACTATTCCATATTTTCTCTCTACGAATGTGACATTCACAGTTTCCTACGTGTCTCTGAAAAGAATGGTCTGTGACAAAAAGAGAGGAAAAATGTAAATGATACACGCACATCACCAGAAAAAAAGGATGATTACTGCATCGTTTTTGATGCTGTTCTGGAGCCTTTTGAAAGATGTTTTTTTTGCCTTTCTATCTTTTTGTCCCATCCCCAATTTAGTCGTTAAGCCAATTCCCTTCCTGGTCGTTGTGTGCATTGCTCTACTGTCGTCCTGGGGAGGGTGTACACTATCACATGCCTCCTCCAATACATGTCGCCCGCAGCTTCTTTTTACCTGACAGCTAGGAGTTTCACTGGGAGAATGTAACGCATGCAGAGGTTCATGCTATTTCCCCCAGATCCGCTCCCTGCTGAACAGGCACCCTGACCGACCAGTAGGAGTATGAACCAGGACTCATACCCCACCAGCTTCCCATAGACCTCTAAGCTACCCAGCCGCCCCTGGAAGATGTTATGTCCTGTGCGTGTCTGTGGCGCGCATATCTCGAGGAGTGTTCATCTGATCAACAGTGAGTGAAGGGGTGCAGTGTCGAATTTGGTGCCATTTGGCCAGATGGTGGCTCTATAACAGAAAACGTTCCTTTCTTTGGCCTGTAACCTTTGAACCGTAACTCAGAAACAAACAATTCATTTTCCTGGATTCTGTGGGTCCAGACAAATATATCCACGTAAGCCACGGCTATTTGTAGAATGTGGTGCCATTTTGCAAATTGTGTTATAGTGTCTCAGTTAGGAGGTCAGTTGTTGTGTTATAGTGTCTGAGTGAGGAGGTCAGTTGTGTTATAGTGTCTGAGTGAGGAGGTCAGTTGTTGTGTTATAGTGTCTGAGTGAGGAGGTCAGTTGTTGTGTTATAGTGTCTGAGTGAGGAGGTCAGTTGTTGTGTTATAGTGTCTGAGTGAGGAGGTCAGTTGTGTTATAGTGTCTGAGTGAGGAGGTCAGTTGTTGTGTTATAGTGTCTGAGTGAGGAGGTCAGTTGTTGTGTTATAGTGTCTGAGTGAGGAGGTCAGTTGTTGTGTTATAGTGTCTGAGTGAGGTCAGTTGTTGTGTTATAGTGTCTGAGTGAGGAGGTCAGTTGTTGTGTTATAGTGTCTGAGTGAGGAGGTCAGTTGTGTTATAGTGTCTGAGTGAGGAGGTCAGTTGTGTTATAGTGTCTGAGTGAGGAGGTCAGTTGTTGTGTTATAGTGTCTGAGTGAAGAGGTCAGTTGTTGTGTTATAGTGTCTGAGTGAGGAGGTCAGTTGTGTTATAGTGTCTGAGTGAGGAGGTCAGTTGTGTTATAGTGTCTGAGTGAGGAGGTCAGTTGTTGTGTTATAGTGTCTGAGTGAGGAGGTCAGTTGTGTTATAGTGTCTGAGTGAGGAGGTCAGTTGTTGTGTTATAGTGTCTGAGTGAGGAGGTCAGTTGTTGTGTTATAGTGTCTGAGTGAGGAGGTCAGTTGTGTTATAGTGTCTGAGTGAGGAGGTCAGTTGTGTTATAGTGTCTGAGTGAGGAGGTCAGTTGTTGTGTTATAGTGTCTGAGTGAGGAGGTCAGTTGTTGTGTTATAGTGTCTGAGTGAGGAGGTCAGTTGTGTTATAGTGTCTGAGTGAGGAGGTCAGTTGTGTTATAGTGTCTGAGTGAGGAGGTCAGTTGTGTTATAGTGTCTGAGTGAGGAGGTCAGTTGTTGTGTTATAGTGTCTGAGTGAGGAGGTCAGTTGTTGTGTTATAGTGTCTGAGTGAGGAGGTCAGTTGTTGTGTTATAGTGTCTGAGTGAGGAGGTCAGTTGTTGTGTTATAGTGTCTGAGTGAGGAGGTCAGTTGTTGTGTTATAGTGTCTGAGTGAGGAGGTCAGTTGTGTTATAGTGTCTGAGTGAGGAGGTCAGTTGTGTTATAGTGTCTGAGTGAGGAGGTCAGTTGTGTTATAGTGTCTGAGTGAGGAGGTCAGTTGTTGGTATTTGAATGATGATGTCATGGCTGTGAAATGTGACTGGATGACAGAGAAGAGGAAGAAATAGCAGGCTATCTCCAGCATGCTACACACACACGCACATACGCACGCACGCACACGCACACACACACACACACACACACACACACACACACACACACACACACACACACACACACACACACACACACACACACACACACACACACACACACACACACACACACACACACACACACACACACACGCACACACACACTAGGCTATCATCAGGGTAAGTGTTGGTTGACAGAAACCAGCAATACCACAACACTTACAATCCTGATAAGACTCCAGGGCCCTCATGCATCAACGTGGACGTAGAACTTGACCTACTTCCACACGTAAGCACGGAATGTAGAACTAGCGTACGCACAGGGAAGTCGGCATTCATCACACGTGCGTACGCAGGCTCTATGCCCTGCCGTGTTGATGAATACCACTTTGTTCTACCGTCAATGCTCGTGCATGATTATCCATATATGGTCATGAAAATGAGGAAACACCCCCCATGGGATGTGAAATAATGGACCGACCCGAGCGGGACTCCGAGAAACTCCACGGAGAATTCACTGCTGTCGAACCAAGAAGACACTATCGCGTATTATGATTTATGGGATAAATAAAAGGCGGACTTGTAAACGGTGATGTCAGATATCAACGGCTCCCTAAGACCATTGCTGCAATTCTGCCTGGACAGCTCAAAATACTAATAAAGACCGTTCGTTGACCACTGTTTGGCGTTGGTTGTGTGTCATTATATCCGTGCTGTAATATGAATGCCTTTATTAGTTGTGTTCGATTGGCTATATGATTTTTAGAGGCATCTATTTTGTTGTCGGCTAATAAAGACCGCGCTGGAATATGACTGCCTTTTCCCGTGTTGTTTGATTAATACCCACGGATTAAAGTTCTCCTCAATTCTATTCCAAATCGCGATGGATCTCCCGTCAATTTTCTACCTGCTGCATATGATTTCTAGAGGCATACTACAATCTATTTTGATGTCAGTATTGGGTAGCCTATATAAACAATATAATACGAGAGCATATACAAGAACAATGAATCTCACTGCATGTATGATGTATCCTGCCTTTCAATACATGAACTTGAATTCCATCATGTTTGTGTGCGGGACTCAAGGCTGCTGTCACAATGGGTGGTACCGCCGTACAGTAATAATAACAGTCCACACAATATCACGATCCATGCCATAGCCTATGTTCCATTAGGACATGATCTGTGACGACAAATGTTCTAGAATGTTTGATTAAGATATCATACTCTGACAGCATGCCTATGAGCAACAAAAACGCGAACTTGAATCCCATAGTCTGTCCACTATCTGCATGGTGTCATTGCAATGCGTTTTCTATTCTTTCTTGTACAGTAAAAAGGGGGAAGAACACTATATTCATATGACTTATTCTGCTTACAGCTTCGAAATTCCACTTGTTTCGTTTAACGTAAAGCCTTTTAAATATAATCAAAACGTTCCCGTGTTTTGGCGGTCTGTGCGCAAAATAATAACGAGTTGAGCTTTATGATTTATGATGAATTGAAAATGGGGGACCCTGATGTAAACAGGACGAAAGTTGGTCTGCATCCCCAATTAACAATTGTATGTACTGAGCTGTACTGTACTGTACCCATTCTGCAATCTGTTAATAAACTTTTCAATCAATCAATCAATCAAGCTACGCGGAGCGCAGTCAGTCAGTAGCCTACACCCTGTATATTCCGATAACGCTATATAAACCATGCTGCATTCATTCTGAGAGAAAGATCTATTATTCCAAATGCTATTTATAGGGTTTTGACCATAATTACACTACTGTTGCTATCTTACAATGAACTATAATGAACTACGGTTCATACAGAACATCCAGTGTTATTATGCACAGAAGCTCATTTCCTTGTTGTAATAATATATTCTACCACTGGGAGCTAGGTACGCCAGGTCTGACCTGTGCGTAGATGTAAGCACGAAGTCAAGTTCAAGTTCAAATTGATGAATCCCACTCTTTGCTTAGAAATGATCGTACGCACGGGTTACGCACAGATCTGTGCGTAGAACACGTTGATGCATGAGGGCCCACACCACTGACCTATGTGTGTGACACTGTGTGTGCATGTGCACGTGTGTGTGTGTATGTGTGTGTTTGTGTAGGCGTGGGTGTGGGCGTGTGTGTGTGTGTATGAGAGAGAGAGAGAGATGGGGGAAGGACACTACTGACTTGACTACTAGAATACTCACCTGTTAGCAGCACAGAAAGTCAGTAGTCAGTAGATGTTGTCGGTTAAAATTCCCAGTTTGGGTTGATGGGGCAACAATATTGTTAAAACCATTCATCCTGCAACATGATAACAGTTTCATAATGTCCTATTTTGACATTTTGAGACACACAAAAACACAAGGAAAACTACATATTCCTGTTTAGTGTCAGGTTAAGGTCAGGGTTAGGTTCAGGTAATGATTAGAAAAGGTTCATCTTATGCAAGTACAAGCCGATGACTAAACCCATTTTCTGAGCTGTTTTGGAAAAAACGTCAGTATGTATTATCTTAATTTTACGTAAATATTTGTTGTTTTCAAAATGAATATGTCAAATTATACAAATTATACAAAGTGTACTAATTTGTATATTTTGTCCTCAGTTTAATCACCTGTAAATTGCATATTACTATTGCACTTTACTGCTACATTTGCACTCTGGTTGGATGCCAAACCTATTTTCGTTGTACTGTACTTGTACTGTATAATGACAATACATTTGAATCCAATCTAATCCAATCTAATCGAATCGAATTGAATTTAATCTAATCTAATCAAATATAATCAAACTAGGACATTTAAAACATAGTACACAACTAGCCCTACATAGTACACCACTAGCCCTACATAGTACACCACTGTTGTAACTTTGAGAAAAGCACTGAATACCCCAAAAAGGCTGTACAGTAGTTGTGACACAGTGACCAGCAGCAGACTATATGGCTGGTCATACAGGCCAGCTGCAAGGTGTAAGTATGTGAGTTAGAATATTGCTGAAAAGGAGTTGAGGTGCACAATCAATCATCCCTCTCTTCATTTAAGATTAATTTAACTCTTATGTATGCTGATGATATATTGGCAGTGATAGAATATCCGGCGGTCTCCTCTAATGCTGGTATTACTTGAATGTATTGACTCATATTCTAAATTGGCAGGTTATAAGATGAAGTCAAAGGGTGTGCTGCCTCTATCCAATACACGTCACTTGGCTTTAGGCGGATGCCTTCGTTTATGTAATACCTGGACATCCTATTGAATCCAAATTTGGATGAAGTAATGCTCTCAAATAATATTATACATATTATGGGACCACTCCTGTAGAAGATAATGAATGATAAAATGAACCTAGCTAAATGGGGACAATTGAAGCTTACCTTATGTGGGGAAATGTATATGATTATTAAAATGGTGGATGCAACTATGTTTCCGTGATGTTGCCTGTTAGCATATCACCACAGTTGTTTTAGCAATAAAGTATGATTATCAAAGACTTTCTGTTTTTCAGACGGTTCCCTATCCTGCAGTGAGATGAAGAGAGGGGGACAGGGACTCTGGGACTTGGGGACTCTGGGGCAACAGTGGCGGAGGAGATAGAGCGGTCGTCTGGTATTCAGAAGGTTCCCTTCCGGGGCAGTGTGTTGACGTGTCCTTGAGCAAGACCCCTAATTGCTCCTGATGAGCAGGTTGGCACCTTGCATGGTTGCCTCTCCCATTGGTGTGTGAATGTATGAGTGAATGGGTGAATGTGAAGAACAAAATTGTAAAGTGTTTTGGATTAAAAGCACTATATAAATGTACCATTTACCATTTAGAGGAGAGAGAAGATACTGTGGAACAGGAATGATTTTATAGGGTATAATGGTAAATTGACATACAGCGCTTTTATCCAAAGCACTTTACAACTTATGCCTCACATTGACCCATTCACTCACACATTCACACGGTGGAGGCAACCATGCAAGGTGCCAGCCTGCTCATCGGAGCAGTTAGGAGATGTGTCTTGCTCAAGGACTCTTCGACCCGCTGCCGGGAGGAGCCAGAATCAAACCTGACCTTCCGACTGTTCTACCTCCTGAGCCACTGTCACCCTCATGAAAAGCAAAAGTATATTAAAGTGTTAAGAAGTCAGTGGGAAAAGCAACAATGAGAATAGGCATTGTGTGAGTGGTGGGGCAGATTAGATTAGAGGTTTGGCATCCAACCAGAGTGCACTGCAAATGTAGCAGTAAAGTGCAACAGCAATATACAATGTACATGTGATTAAACTGGGTTAAGAATATACAAATTAGTACTACTGAGTGTAGTGCTAATCAGTGTATGTACAGAGTTGTAGTATAATATGTACAGTAAAGTATAAAGACAGTATGGTAGTAGTCATACTGGCCAGCAGCGTACCTAATAAGAGTAGGATATGTACAGATATATAGTATCTCTACAGATATGTAAAAAGACTATGTGCAGGTAAATACAGACAGGTGTGGATATATATATATATATATATATGTGGTGAGAATAAATATATATATATGGTATACACAGCATTTTGTACATGGAGTACATGAAGTGGAGATGGAGATGTGGTCCCTGGTCACATTCCTTAGTGTTGTCCCTGGCTACAGGTGTGTTGCAGGTGTGTTGAAAAACAACACAAGTAACACAATCCCTCCATCTGTTGGTTGAGAATTGAAAAAAACAAAACAAAAGAAACATGGCCAACAACATCACACAGTGGACCAGGTGTTCTGCTTCATAATTCACCTGCTATAATCCATTATGTATATGATTTGGCTTAAATGATACTCTCTAAAAGGCACAGCCATCACTTCAGCAATCCACATCAGCTGTTGATGTGTGTGTGAGAGAACGAGTGAGTGAGAGAAAGAGAGAGAGAGAGAGTGTGTGGGAGAGAGAGAGAGAGAGATGGAGAGAGAGAGATTTACTCTGAAAGGAAATATCATTGAAATCAGCCCTGAAATACTGTATTTCATTATATCCTGTTATGACCAGAGATTGAAATTACCACTATTGCCATACGTAGGCTAAATTCTGTTGGATTTTGGCTGTGATTGGTAATTCTTTCAATATTTCTACCAAACCTGTGTTCAGTAGTATCTTCTTAAACAAACAAACAAACAAACAAACAAACAAACAAACAAGCAAACAAACAAACAAACAAACAAACAAACAAACAAACAAACAAACAAACAAACAAACAAACAAACAAACAAACAAACAAACCAAACATACTTGAGTTGCTAAGAAATGTGGCTGTAGTAATTCTGAGTGCATCACCAGATAATTTGTGATGTCACATGTACGTACAGCTTCCTAGAGAGCGGGAAAGGATGGAAAAAAGGCTGACTATGAATTATTGAAAGCGCATAGTGAAAACGTATTTTGAGGACATGCGCACGTCATTTGTACGACCAGTCGGATTGGTAACAAAAACAACTGTGTTCGCAAAAACCACAAACCAAAGGAACCAAAACCCTAATGTGTGATGACAGACCACTGGGTAGCCTGAGGAAGGGCTCCACGGGAGAGAGAGCGACTCTGTGGACTCAAACAATGCTCGCCTAAACTTCAGCGTAACAATGTCTAAATGACTGCACTGGATTACATTCATTTCAAAACAACATGCATGTAGTTCATGTCAATTCTTTAACTGAGTGTATTCCCCTTCGAGGTAGTTTTGAAAAGGAAGTTTGTAGTTTCTTTTTAAATGGTAAATGGTGCGTTTATATAGAACTTTTATCCAAAGCGCTTTACAAGCTGTTCCTCACATTTGACCCATTCACTCACACATTCACACACCGATGGCGGAGGCAACCACGCAAGGTGCCAACCTGCTCAGCGGGAGCAGTTTAGGGGTTAAGTGTCTTGCTCAAGGACACTTCAACATGCTGCAAGGGAGGAGCGGGAATTGAATCGGGAGCCTCCGGATTACCAGACGACTACTCTACCTCCAGAGCCACTGTCGCCCCCTTTTGATCGACGATGCCGTATATAAAACCTGGACACTTTACCACCAAGTGGTTTTAACACCAATTCCAGTTTGTTAAATCAGCTCATATACCTAGGATGTTTAACCTCTCTAAAGGGTATGGGCTCTTTGAGAAAGGCTTTGAAACAATCTGCTCCAGTAGTGTGCACCTTATACCCTGTTAAGCTGTAGGGTCCTCCAATTGTTCTTGTCATAAATTGATCAATACAGACTGTATTAATGAATATTTCTCTTCCAAATTTAGCCAATAGTAAAGACCCTAACCCTATCAA
Organism: Notolepis coatsorum; assembly: GCF_963971535.1. Lineage (NCBI taxonomy): Eukaryota > Metazoa > Chordata > Actinopteri > Aulopiformes > Paralepididae > Notolepis > Notolepis coatsorum. The sequence continues at coordinate 66,130,544 of NC_140183.1, forward strand.
AACAGCAGTCAAAGTGTATATTTTCAGCACTACGTTTGTTTACAGATGTTTTAAATTGGTTTAAAAAAATAAGCGTTTCTCTGAATAATGTGAATTCTCTGTGCATTGCATCGGAAAAAGCGAGGAAATGACTAAATCCAGATTGGAAAGGGCTATTGGAAAGAGGAGATTTTGCCCTATCCATAGATGTATGACTTGGCCATAATAAGGTCATTTATAGGCCTGATATTCTATATTCAATATTCAAATGTATTACAATTCAAATTGCATGTGTCCGGATGGCAGAATTCAGTACTGTATCTACAAATCCTTCTGTTTAGCCTCTTCCCTTTATTCATTTGCTTAGATCTTTTGTACACTTGATCTCAAGAAGGTGCGAAATCTGATCACCCGCAATTTTAGCATGGTGTTATTCAGTGTCAAAGATGCAAAGAACAATTATAATTGTTTCCATTGCGATTTACTCAAGCATAGTAACAGACACAATATATCTGACACTGATGCATTCCCAGAGGTCCATAGATGTTCCTAGATACCAAGAACATGTCAATTTACCTTGTAGAAGTCCATCTTCCATTTACTTGGGCATGTACTTTTAGGCGGATTTTCTAAAAAGAGGGCTACAGCTTAACAGGATACTGTAGCAGGATACTTGTAGCTACAGGATTGTGGCATATTTCCAAAGCTGGTTGCTGGGAATCTTTAGAGCAGAGTGTACGCTTGTATCTAGGGTGGTTATCTAAATGTATTGTGCATATTTTGACTGAAGCAAAGGTCTCACTTAACACACATAAAGATTTCATTGACTTTCAATTACTGTTACTGATCCTGTTTTCCTTCAGGATAGAACTCTGCGTTGTGTTGTTGGGTGTTGAAGTAAAGTCACAAGAATTAAATCTCCCCTTGAGATAATATATGACACACAGGCTCCCCGTATTCTCTTTATGACACAGGTGTATTGGGCACAAACAGCTAAATAGTTGCTCTCAGGTTCTCTCTGTGTGAGCTGAATACAGAAGAAGGAGACCGAAAAAGCCCTCTCTCCTCCAAGGTGAAATACCGGAGAGGGCTTCCAAAGCGCCTTATACCACAACCTCGGTCCTCCTAGATGTGTTCCCCCTGCGAGAGACGCCATCTGGATACCTATCTAGTCTAGCTAACAAAAAATTTGACACTTGAGGTAATATCAGGTCAGAAATAAGAATAGACTGTTCTTTTCATATCAACTCTCTCTCTGCCTAAGGTCCAAGTGAACATATATAATTGTCTTAATGGTTTTATCTTCTAAGAAAATGCTACCTAAATCCTATACAAACCATGTGGTTGTGGTTGTTCATGGTTGTTGTTACTGGTAATCATCTTACTTTCGATTTGCATTTCTATTACCATTCAGTGATTGAGAAGTGAGATATGGATGTCCTAATCTATTTCTTTCTCCTTTTCCTCCCTCCCCCCCCCCCCTCCTTCTCTCTATCTGTAACACTCTCGACCCCCCCCCCCCCTGTTCTCTCTCTCCTCTTTTCTTTGGTCCCTATGTCTTTCTCAGGGCTGGACTCTGTCGCCAGGGTGATCCACGAGCGCCTCTATTAACACAAACACCAGCGACATAAACAGTTTTGTCAGAAGGCAGCTTTTGCCCAATTACGTGCACCGCACATTAAAGGGTCCGGCGTGGACATTTTGTCAACGTACAAGGGGACCCAATGACAGACAGGGAGCGGACGGAGACAATGTCAGACAAGGACCCGGACGGAGAAAGACTGAATAATGGAGCCGCAATAAATGCTTTGCTTGACAAGCCGGATCAAACGGACAGACAAAAGCGAAATTACCCTCCTTTGATGGGGACAAGTGGTCGGGGGGGTGGGGGGGGGTGGGGTGATGGAGATGGTGATGGGGGGGGGGGGGGGGTCGGGTGGAGTAAGAGGGAGATTTGTGACCAGACAGATGGCGGGCTCGCGCCACATTTGGGGAAGGTTGTTGGAAAGTGGCTTTTCTCAGTCCCTGGATCTGTCAACGAGGCAGCAAATGGGCTTCTCTCTATCTCTCTTTCTCTCTCTCTCTCTCTCTCTCTCTCTCTCTCTCTCTCTCTCTCTCTCTCTCTCTCTCTCTCTCTCTCTCTCTCTCTCTCTCCCTCTCATCTGTCTCTTCATCACTGCCTGTTCTGTTCTCGTTCTCTCTGTTTCTCTGTTTCTCTCATCTCTCTCTCTCTGTCGTTGTCCATCCTGTTTGTTGAGGCAGACACTGTTTAGTCTAATTGAGCATCTGTGGCGATGACAAAGGTATCAAAGGCCTGGGAATTTGCTCCCCTCCACCCCGTCTCTCTCTCTCTTATTTCCTATCCTGGTTTTGGGTGTCTCTGGGGGTGGACATGGTTATGTGTTGTCAGGGGCGGACCTAGCACATTTGGCGCCCCAGGCGAGGTTCACCCCCCCCCAAATTATTATTATTATTATTATTATTATTATTATTATTATTATTATTATTATTATTATTATTATTATTATTATTATTATTATTATTATTATTATTATTATTATTATTATTATTATTATTATTATTATTATTATTATTATTATTATTATTATTATTATTATTATTATTATTATTATTATTATTATTATTATTATTATTATTATTATTATTATTATTATTATTATTATTATTATTATTATTATTATTATTATTATTATTATTATTATTATTATTACTAAAAAAATTTGCTCAGCGCAGTTTTGGCGACCCCCTCTATATCTGCAACCATTATTTGTACATAAAAAAAATTCTAACATAAGGGAAAATGAGCCAAAAATCTAAAACGGTCGGTCGGTCTGAGCCCCCCCCCCCCCAAAAAAAATCAAAACATTGCCGCGCTACCAACCGGTTAACCCGTTTCACTGCGACAATACACAGAAGGTTAACCCTTTCACGACCGTCGGTTGTGTGATAGTAAAGGGTTAACCCTCCGTTGTGTGGCAGTGAAAGGGTTAACAGTTATACAGTAAAGTACTGCACCTTTATTTTTTACAAGCAAGAACAAGAGCTAAGAATAAATGTAAAGTGCACACTAAATAATTAAAACAAATAAACAACTTAGCTAACACACAATAATAATAATAATAATAATAATAATAATAACAAACAATAAAATAACGTGCAAATTTGCTTTAAAAGAAAATTATGTATTGTAAAATATGTTACACATATATAATCAAAATATAATATGCTAAATAAACAAACAAATAAATAAAAATTACAAATTCATTTGTCTAAAGAACTATTTACATTCCACTCCCTATCATCACACTTCAGGGTTAGCCTGTAGCTCCTACTGGTTTCCATTTACAGTGCAATCCTTCTGGCCTTCCTCGCTGCAAAGTCATCAATCACATCAAATTGTCCAACTCCTGAGCCAGCTCCTTCCCATCCAAATCAGATTGCCCTCCATGGTTTAAGGTGTGTACAATTGCCTCTGCTTGCTTCATCAGCTCTTGGTGTGGCAGGTCTTGGAAGTTCACCTTGGCACCTTTCTCATCTTCTTCTTTTCTTCTCTTTTTATACTGGATGGCCGGATGGCTTTTGCCTCTTCATAGTTCTCTAACGTTAGTCTTTCTTTCCTCAACGCTCAATTCTATAAACACTTGACCGATACCCATCAATGCACAGCGCTCTAGCATGTTCTGACTGTGAACACCTAAAGCTGAGGCTCAGACCGACCGACCGTTTTAGATTTTTGGCTAATTTTCCCTTATGTTAGAATTTTTTTTATGTAAAAATAATGGTTGCAGATATAGAGGGCGGCGCCAAAACTGCGCTGAGCAAGATTAACATAAAAAATAAAAAATTAAAAAATCGTTTGTATTATATATTTTTTTTGGTGCCCCCCTCTGGGTGGCGCTCTAGGCGACCGCCGCCTATATCGCCTGTAGGAAGCTCCGCCCCTGTGTGTTGTTCAAGTGGACAGCCTCAAGTATTTGTCAAAAGACACAAGGACTGACAATCTACTTTGACAAAACTTTCCAAGTATTTCATCATCAAATCATATTTTCATGTTAGGAAACATTTAGTAGGTCTTGGATTTTTATAAATGTTATAGTTTTAGAATAAATAATATTTCTTTGTTTAGCTGACTTCAAAGGCCTCAGATGTTATAACAATACCACCAGCCTAAACAGACAAACAAACAATAAATTAATTAATTAATTAATAAATAACACTTAAATAACACTTAAATAGCCCTGTAATTGTGGTGTGGTGGTAGTTAAGGAGGTGATTGTGTAACGGTTCCAGGGAGGACAATGGAAAAAGTGGCCACAATGTAAATTGTGGTCACAGTAGGAACAGTGGTCTCCTACCTGGTCTCCTACCTCCCCTTAGTGGCCAGATGACCCAGATGGTGCAGGCAATCATCACACCGATATTGACTATATTGATAAATATAATTAATGTTATTTCATGGTGTGTGTTATTGAATGTCCCTTCCCTTGTGTGACGTACTTCCCCTGTCTGCTTCTGGTTTTGTAAATTGCTTTTGTGTTTAGTTGGTTGTTGTGTGTTTTAGACTGGCCTGGCCAGCTATGGCCACTTGTAATTAGTCTGTGTATATATGTGTGTTCGGTCTGCTTCTCTGTGTGGTGACATTCCTCCGTTAACCCTGTTCCTGTCGACGTCGTCCTTGCCCTGTAGTGTTGTACTGTCTAAGTAAGTGTATATTAGTGTTTCGTTTTGTTGTCTGTTTGTTTTCGAGTTCTCAGTTCGCCTCTTATGTTCTTTTGTAACTTGCCTTCGCCCGTCTTTATGTTTGTTTATTTATCTGCTTCTTTACTTTTGTTTTGGTCTTGTGACCTGTTATCGCTCTTGTGGTTCTTATAATAAAGAGAACACTGTCCTTGAGAAGAGCAAACTGCCATCTCCGTTTCCTCTGTCCACTCCATTCCGCATATTGGGTTCTCCTCTCCTTCCCTCGTCACCCCATCGTAACAGATTGTGCTGCACTGAGAACATTCCAACGCATGCTATAGGAACCTCCGCTCCAAGTCAAGCAGACTCAGAAACAGCTTCTTCCCCTCAGCTGTCATCTCTCTGAACTCTGTACCACCATACCGCAGTCCCACCCCCACACCGTACAAATGTCTTTACTCCAGGCTCTGTTACCCATACTGTACAAACTCTCAACTCTGTTGCCTATATTACATTTATACCTGCCTACTGCCTTCACTGTCTACAACTGCCTTACACTGTAATCATAACTACCTACCCCAAATTATAGTCTACCCATATAACTCTGTTTGATAGCATGTACAATAATTCTGTATACACCATATTGATATATCTTTATTTACTGTATATATACCTATCCACATCTGTCAGAATATACCTGCATATACTATTTATTTACCTGTATATAACCCATACAACACTGTATGATAGCATGTACAATAATACTGTATATACCTTATATAGATATTTATTCCTTACCTACTCGTACTAGTTATACTGCTGGCCAGTATGACTTGCTACCATTGTGTCTTTATACTTATATTGTTCTGCCTCCCAGGCAGTTGTTTAATGGTTTGGTTTACTTTAACACCACCTGTTGGTTGAATGTGGTATAAACAGGAAATAGGACCACATGTATAAACAGGAAATAGAACCATTCAAATCCGGCTGTCGGCGTTGCCTCCGGCTTGGGCCGGCCGTCATACTAACTCAATTGGCAGAGTTAGCGGGTGGAAGTCGATCGGTGGTAATCTGGACGTTGTGGACAGCGACTCCTACTGATCGGTTGGGGGACGCCTGCACAGCAGAGACAGGAAATGGCGGGGCTAGTGTGAGCCTCCCAAACGTTACACCTCACCAATGAAAGTCCGTGCAGTGCTGGCAGGTGAAAAGATGTGACAGGCTGCCTCCTCGTGTATCGGAGGGGACACGTGATGCAATGCCAGTGGGGGGCATATGCGAGCAACGTTCAAGACAGGGGAGGGGAGAATTGACACAGCGAAAAAATTGGGATGGGAGAAAAATTGAAAAAGAGGAGAAAAAAAGTGGATCAAAAAATTAAAAAGGAAATAGAACCACATGTGTCAGTTGGAAGAGAGATCTCAGCAGATCAACATTCTGTTCTTATCTGTTGTAATCCCTTCATTTGCCCCACCGTAAGCATTGTCTGTAAGTAATCCTTTATTGTTTGCAAGGTTATCTTTCAGTTTTGAAGCATATTTGTCGTCGATGGGATATTTTTATGTTTGTATTAAATTACTGATAATACATGCTAATGGCTGATATAGGTGCTCATACTATGTGGCATGTTTAGTACAGCATGCCTCAGCAGTAGGCTATATAGCTTACATTTGTTACAGTATGAACAGGGTTTGTAATTCTGGCTTTACATATAATTATTTAGTAAACATACTGTATGTCTATACATTTCTATGTGCACCAGTAACACGATGCATGTTATTCTTGTTTCAGTTTTACTCCTATAGCCTACTATCAACATGTTCTACAAGAGTTACATTAAAACCAAGATGCAAGAAAGCTACATCCTGACTCTCGTGTTGTTTATGAGGGAGTTTGGCTGGCCGTCTACCTTTGGTTAGAAGACACCATTGGGAGGACAGCACATGTATCACTGTACATAATAATACTATAACACTGTACAACACTGATTAGCATTATTACTCAGTACTACTCATTTATATTTACAGTACTCCATTTGCACACTGGTTAGATGCCAAAACATATTTTCGCTGTACTGCACTTGTGCTGTATGATGATGACAATACATTAGAATCTAATCTAATTTCAGTGACAATTACATAGGCTGGTGAATATACTCTAAATACCTAGTAGAGAGAGAAAGAGAGAGAGGCGAGTGTGCAGCCTGTGTGTGTGATGTAGCCTTACCTGACATCAGGCTGCAGTACCCACTGTGGCCAGATGGAGGAGCTCTAGTGATGTACTTCTGACAACCAGAGGAGGAGCAGGGCCAGAGAGGACCGACCTGAAACATTCGTGTGTGTGTGTGTGTGTGTGTGTGTGTGTGTGTGTGTGTGTGTGTGTGTGTGTGTGTGTGTGTGTGTGTGTGTGTGCGTGTGTGTGTGTGTGCGCGTGTGTGTGTGTGTGCGCGTGCGTGCATGTGTGCATGTGTGCGTGTGTGTATGAGTGAGTGAGTGTCTTCATGTGTGGGTACGTGACTATGTCCACGTGTATGTATGTGTATTCCCATGCATGCTGTATGTGTATCTCAGTGTGTATGTGCATGTACTCCTGACAGGAGGTATGTGTGTGTGTGTGTGTGTGTGTGTGTGTGTGTGTGTGTGTGTGTGTGTGTGTGTGTGTGTGTGTGTGTGTGTGTGTGTGTGTGTGTGTGTGTGTGTGTGTGTGTGTGTGTGTGTGTGTGTTTGTGTGCACATCTCTGTGTGAGTACTGTATCTATGCATGTGTACCTCTCATACATGTTTCTCTGCATGTATGTGTGTGTTTGCATGTGAGTGGCTGTTACGGACCCTGTCCTTATGTATGTATATAGAGGGAGTAATGTATGTTATCTGTTGTGTGTGTGTATATAGGCATGTTTTGGTGTTCTGTTTTTGTCTCCCTCCTGTGTAACATATCCCATTATCAGGTGTCTCCCAGTCCCAGTTGCAGCAGCAGCTGGTCAATCAGCAACTCACCCCAGTGCAGCAGCAGCTGAGGCTCATCAGGCAATCAAGCTCGACACTCCTTCATATACCCCATTGTGTGCCGTGTTAGTTAGCTCTCTGGTTCATGGTTGTGGTAACTATTCTGTGTCTTTGTGGGAGAGCACTTTGTATCTTTTGGTAATACTGAGCTGTGGCTCTTTAGGGTGCTTTTGATACCAGAGCTGGTTAAAGCTCTGTTTGAGTTATCTTAGGTATCTTTTGGTACCAGAGCTGGTTAAAGCTCTGTTTGAGTTATCTTAGGTATCTTTTGGTAGAGCTGGTGAAAGCTCTGGTTCATTATTGTTAGCATAGGGAATACTGTTAGTGTTGTGTATCTTTATTGTAGAAACTGTGTCTTTAGTGTTGTGTATTTGGTATAGAGCTGGTACCTGAAGCTCTGGTTCATTGCATTGTGTTTAGGGGTCTTTATAGTTTGTGTACATTTCTGTTAACCCTAACCTGTGTATAGTTGTTTCTCTTTTTTGTGTCACCCAGCCTATGGTGATTGTTTTTCTTGTGTATTAATCTTTTTTTTTTATCCACTTTTTCTCCCATTTTTCTATATTTTCTCCCATCCCAATTTCGTATCATCCAATTCAACCCTCCCCTGTCACGAACGCTGTTTCTTGCCTCCCACAAGCCGGCTGCAATGTGGACTAAGTCATACATAGCACAAGTCCCCTCCGGTACTTGAGGTAACAGCAGTCGCATCTTTTCACCTGCGCAGCTCGATCTCTCAGTGTCGAGGAGTAACGCGTGGGAGGCTCACGCTGCCCCCGACACTTCCTGATTCTACTGCGCAGGCGCACCAACCGACTTGTAGGAGTCGCTTGTTCACAACGCCCGATCCCCACCCTTCAGTTTCCCTCCCCGTAATACGGCCAATGTGTATTACTGCGGACGACCAGCTAAACTGAAAACAATGTGGAGAGCTGGATTCGAACACGCGAATCCTAGCGTCTCTACACTGGTGGCGAGTGCCTTGCCCACTACACCACCTAGCCGCCCTTCTTGTGTATTAATCTTAATCTGCCAGTGTCACACAACATACGTCTCGGCATCATGAACCAGTTACACAACGAACCTTATTATATTTATACGTGGCACAAGAACTTGAGGAACTTCAGAGTCGACATTTGAGGAGATATTGGATATCTGATAAGAAGTCAGATGGTACAGACGCCTATATGACTCATCCCAACGGTATTACACAGATTTCCTAAACAATGCTTGGCAAGGACAAGACCATTTTGTGAAGCCAAATAGATTATGCCAATTTAGCTGGTTACAACCTATGCACATATATATAGAGTGAGGGACATATGCCTTTAGTACATGCTGGTATGCTTGGAATATGAAAGACAAGGACAGCGGACTGTCTGTCCATGTACTAGTACACATGTGCTCTATACTGACATCACAATAACCCATATGCAGTATACTGACATCACACTCAGCCTCTCATATGTAGTATACTGACATCACACTAACCCCTATGCAGTATACTGACATCACACTAACCCCTATGCAGTATACTGACATCACACTCCCCCTCCCCTATGCAGTATACTGACATCACAATAACCACTATGCAGTATACTGACATCACACTAACCCCTATGCAGTATACTGACATCACACTAACCCCTATGCAGTATACTGACATCACACTCAGCTTCCCATATGCAGTATACTGACATCACACTCAGCCTCCCATATGCAGTATACTGACATCACACTCAGCCTCCCATATGCAGTATACTGACATCACACTCAGCTTCCCATATGCAGTATACTGACATCACACTCAGCTTCCCATATGCAGTATACTGACATCACACTCAGCTTCCCATATGCAGTATACTGACATCACACTCAGCCTCCCATATGCAGTATAGTATACTGACATTACACTCAGCCTCCCCTATGCCAGTCCGATCTCACTTAGAATATACATTTACATTTAGTAATTTAGCTGACGCTTTTATGATATGATATGAAATGATACATTTATTTATATTGTGCCCCTCAACCAATAGTTGCATCGGCCCGGGGCGCATCCCGGGAGAGAAAAGATAAACAAAAAAGACAGGAACAATACGAAAAAACTGAAAAAAATACAGGCAGTCCAACCAAGCAGATAGAAAACAGACAGACATAATACACCACGCATACAACAATACAAGAAAAACGGGCTCATGGATTGTTTATGGCGAAAAGGTGGGTTTTGAGCATGGCTTTAAAGGTCCGTAGAGTGCTTGCAGATTTCAGGTTGAGTGGGAGTTTGTTCCAGAGGGTCGGTGCTGCGACTGCGAAGGCCCGGTTTCCCTTTGTCACCAGTCTTGTGTGGGGGATTTTTAGGCAGATTTGGTTGTTAGAACGGAGGGATATGGAGTTTGTTGATTGGACCAGGAGTTATTTTATGTAGGCTGGGGCGAGACCGTTTATGGCTTTGTATGTGAACATGAGGATTTTGAAATGTATTCGTTGTTTTACCGGGAGCCAGTGTAGGGATAAAAGGACTGGGGAGATGTGGTCCCTCATCTTGGTGCCCGTCACGAGCCTGGCGGCTGCGTTCTGGACGAGTTGGAGGCGGTTTATATATTTCTCTGCGACACCAGAGTAGAGGGCGTTGCAGTAATCCAGTCTTGAAAATATGAGAGTGAGGATGACCCTTTGAAGGTCGCTGGGGGAGAGGAATGTTTTTATTTTTGCGATGGTGCGCAGCTGGAAGAAGCAGGACTAAGCCACTGCTCGCACTTGTCTGTCTAGTTTCAGCTCGGAGTCAAAAAAGACCCCCAGGCTTTTTATCCAAAGCGACTTACAAGTTCTGTACGACAAGTCATCAGCAGTGTTAATTTTGGCAGCTATTTTCATTTTCGTTTTAGTCTGTCATGTGTCAAGTGCTCCTTTTTCGTTTTCATCATATAGTCATCTTCATTCATTTTTCGTTTAGTCAGTTTTAGTCAACTAAATGTCTGAGCATTTTAGTCTTAGTCAGTTTTTGTCTCAATTTTGTCTTTTTTGTTTTAGTCTAGATTTTGTTGACGAAAACGGATGACATTTTTGTCTATTTTTAGTTAATGAAAAAAAAGAATTATATAAATTATTAAAAAAATATTATTTTCTTTTTTACAGCTACTGTTTTATATATACTGTTTTTTAGTAATAACTAGAAAGTAATGGTATTTATTAGTGCTGTCAGGCGATTAAACAAGTCTATCTAATTAATTACAGGATTTGTAATTAATTAATCTAATTAATAACATTTTAATCGCATTACCATTTTATGCCTGATATTCTATATTCTATAATCATATTTCAAATTGCATGTGTCCGGATGGCAGTATTCAGTACTGTATCTACAAAACCTTCTGTTTAATCATCTTCCATCTATTAATTTGCTTAGATTTTTCAGGTCTGGTCAATTTGAGCATGGTGTTATTCACAGTCAAAGATACAAAAATATTTATTGATATTCTCATTTGGTTCATTACAATTTACTCAAGCCTAGTAACAGACACAGTATTTCTGACACTGGGAATACATTCCCTGAGATCCATAGATGTCCCTAGAATCAGATACCAAGAACATGCAAATGGACCATATTAAAAAAAGTCTGTAAATGTGTATTATACGTTCTTATGGAATGAATGAGATAAAAAAAAGATTAAAAATTAATTAATTAATTATTTATTTTTGTAATTAATTTTGAGTTAATTTTCATAACGCGATAATTTGCTGTGTAATTAATTAATCTAATTAACGTGATAAACTGACAGCCCTAGTATTTATTCAACAACATGTGATTGTATAGATTAGTATTAGTATCATTAAAAGTTCTATGCTAAACTATGCTTCACCCACGGAAAGGTTGTTGGCACACGGACATTATACGTTGTTGTGCACTTCCTCCTATCCAGAAGGCTCCGTTTAGGTTAGCTACTGTAGTAGCAGAGGCTCTGTTGTGATTTTAAATGCACAATAAATATTCAACATTCTCTTTTGAGACTCCGCCTCAGACTCTTATCATTTGGCACTAAAAGCTAAACATTGTCACCGGTATGGCTGTCCGCAACATGTCATTAATTGTGTGCGAGAGGTCGATCAGTTAGCGTGAGCTAGGTTAGCCACTAGCTAACGCAAGCTAGATGGAAATACAAACAATGTAACGTTACTGGTGAAAAAGTGATTTACCTTGGAATACTCCTTTGCCAACTTGCTGTACTTTGCTTGCAGGTCTGCAGCTGGATTATGAATAGTCCCAACTTTAGCCAAGGTAACGTTAAGCTAAAACTAGCTTTTCAAATAGCTCTTCAGCTAATGCTAATAACACAGAGCTCCCGTTAGCCGTCACACTGTTCTGTCGGGACGATGGCATTAAGAAAAGTTATAATTATTTTGTCTCGTCTTGTTTTAGTCAACAATATCAACATACATGAAGAGAAATTTCGTCCTGGTTTTTGTAAATAGAATTTGTGTCCTCAGTTGTGGTCAACGATATTTAATAAACTATTTAGTCTCGTTAGCGTCACATGGTATTCAATAACGTGACGTCACGTCTCGTTGTCGTCATGAAAAAAACCTTTGCTGACGAAGATCTTTCGTCACCATTTTAGTTGACAAAATTAACACTGGTCATCAGGAAGGGCACAACTCTATCAGCTGAGTAACAATGTTCATCAAAGTGTTGAGTGCTACAGTGTAGGTTAGTTTATTAGGACAAGTGCATGACAGTAAGCTTAGTTAGGGTTAGTTTTTTTTTTTTTTTTTTGTCGACAGCGAAAGATTGGATGGGTTTCGGCTGTCCTAACTGGGGTGGGTAGTTCTAGTTCATTCCACCATTGTGGGGCAAGGACTGAGAATAGGCGACTTCTCTTTGATGACTCTCCCGGAGCTTGGAGGCCAGAAGATGCAGAACGTAGGGGTCTTGAGGGTGTGTAGTTAGAGACCACTGACCGGAGGTAGGGGGGAGCGGTTCCCTTTGCCGCACGGTATGCTAGGTCGAGGGCCTTGAATATGTAAATAAAGTACTAATTGACCACAGGAAAAAAGGTACATAATGCTAATATGTAATATATAGTAATATAGTAATATAGTATAGTATATAGTAGCCTGTAGCCTGTATAGTATAGTATATAGTAATATAGTAATATATAGACTGAAAATTACACAAGCGCAGCACAACATATGCATTGACCTAACCTAACCTTAACCCTAACTTTATGTTTAGGGTTTAACTTTATTAACTGTTAAGCGAATGTTCTTAAAACGATCCTTAACTCTAACTATAATCATAGTTAGATAGTGGTGAGACCACTCGCCCGAGACTGCAATGATTGTTCGTTCAACTCCCGGTTATGTTGTTTGTTTTGGACTTTTTCCAATACAAGACATAAATATATTACTGATGGCTATAACATGACATACATGATGTACATTATACTGACATCTCAATGACCCTCCCCTATGCAGTATACTGACATCCATATATGCAGTGTTGGGGAGTAGTTAACTACATGTAGTTAAATAATTGAACTATGTTTTGCAGTAATTGGGTGATAATTTAACTATGTTCAATTCTCTGTAGCTTATTCAGTGGTTAACCTAGGGGTGATGTTGTTAGGTAGTTATTTAATCACAAAGTATCTCCTTGAAACACATCCTTGGGCCAAATTGAGGTCCTGCCTGCCCTGGTCCATAAATCAAACGCACTCACATGTGTGTCAGTTCAGTTGTAGACACCAGCCATTCCATAAAATAATGTTTTTGTGAGCTCTTTACACCCAAATAAGGAATTTCAACCTCGTTCAGGGCTAAAGAGCTCACACAAACATGTATGGCCTCATGAAGCCAGAGCCCCCTTCATTGTCTATGGAGTCCCAGATTTGACATCCCGGTGACATCACCGATTGGTGGGCACACAGGAAGAACATATGTGAATTCTAAAAATAGTTTGGCATTCCCCTTTAAGTTGTATTTTAAGGTATATAAGAATAATAATATAATAATAATAATAATAATACACTTTATTTATATAGCACCATTCATACAAGAAGCCCAACGTGCCTCACAGCAGTGATGGAGACGCAAAATAGACATAGACATAAAATTAGCAGAGAATTTACATTAAAACCTCCCTGATTGATAGAATTCTGTCATTAAACTCTATGAAAAGGATAGTGATAGATTTGTGTGTTAAAATTATATATGACTTTCCTTATACCTCAATCATCTCTCTTGCCAGGTAACCAGGAGTAACCAGTAAGTAAAGACCCGCCCTCCCCTCCTTGTGTGTGTTTGGTGGGGATGGCAACCTTTGATGCTAACCCCCCCCCCCCCCCCCCCCCCCCCCCCAGCGTAGTCCTTTGTGAAGCCGGAAGCCGGAGCGTTTTTACGTTTAGCTCCTGAGAGTGTGCTAGGTAAAAATAGATAAAGTATAAAATAGAAAGTCAAGTAAGTAAACAAAGTGTAAACAAAAAGCGTTCAATATACATATACAGTATACAATATACAATACAGAGTAGAAAGAAATTAGTAACTGAGTTACAATACAATACTGTATACAGTAAATGCAGAAATGGGATGAGGTACAACTTAGGGTAAGGTGCAATGAGATATGAATTGTAGTGCAAATCTCTTTACCAATAAATATAAAGTGTGCTAAAGTGTCTAAAGTGGGTAAAGTGGGTGCTACAGTGAGTTGTTTATTTAAAGTGAGTGTGTACGTGTGGATGTGTGTGCTGTGAGTGTATTTCGCCTATTCTCAGTCCTTGCCCCACAATGGTGGAATGAACTACCCACCCCAGTTAGGACAGCCGAAACCTGTCCAATCTTTCGCCGTCGACTAAAGACGCACTTCTTCAACCATTATCTAAAAAAAAAAAAAAAAAAAAAAATCTAACCCTAACTAAGCTTACTGTCACTTATCCTAATAAACTAACCTACACTGTAGCACTCAACACTTTATGAACATTGTTACTCAGCTGATAGAGTTGTGACATTCCTGATGAATTGTCGTACAGAACTTGTAAGTCGCTTTGGATAAAAGCGTCAGCTAAATTACTAAATGTAAATGTAAATGTAAATGTATTTGATGGTTTGTTACATAGTGTTATTGTCATTGAGCATCCTGATGGCCTGGGGATAGAAGCTCCTTCTGTCATGGTTTTACTTTATTTATGTGAGGAATAGCTGTCAATCCCTGGTCCCTGTGGTTAATTTCCTCATGGGTCGGCAGGTGTGTGGGCTTGATTGCACCTGATCCAGTGCATCTGTGCCTATGGCCATGTAGAGTCTATTTAAGTTTGGATCTCGCAGTGTCAACTGCTAATTCATTTCCTAGTGTTGGCTGTCCTTTTGGTCACGCTCATTATATTGAAGTGTAGTCTGATCTCTGATTCAGAATTGAGCTTTATGGTAGTCATTCTTATTTTAGGCTACTCACGTGATTCTACACATAAACTCCCTTAGTGGAGGTTTATTGTTTTACTTTTTTCAATATAAACTCCTTTATTAGGAGGTGCCCTTGTGGCTTATTTACTTTTATACTATACCTCTTTATTGAGAGTAGTCCTGTTTTTTTGGACTTGATTTATTTTCTTAATTACTCACTTTGAGATTTCCACCTGTAAAGGTTGTTTTCTGTTGTTTAATTGTCCCCCTATCCTAAAATATCTGCGTAAGCAGTCTAGTGGTTGTTCGTTTCACGGATAACTTTAAGAGTCCCTGTTATCTGCTCATGACACACACACACAGCCCTCACACCTTCTGAGTCTCTCTGTACTGGCCATGAGACTCCGGTATCGTTTTTTCCCCCCGGTATATAATTATATAACAAGTTATATAGAGGCAGTTAGTGGAGTGTTGGGGGTGTTGGGGGGCAGTTAGTGGAGTGTTGGGGGGGGTATGAGTCTGTGGCTGAACGCTAACTTTCCTCCCATGTTTTTAAAAATGTTTTATTTTAAGTCTAACAACAAACATGTCTCTTTTGTTGGCAAATATGTTGATTTGGTAACTTGTAGACTGTGAGACAATGGACATTTTGCCGAGTGGGCTGGTACATTTCTTTGAGTGAAATTTTTTTGAGTGTACAGTTGATTGCAGTGGACCATTCACGCCTCCCACGTTTTGCACACATAGCAATAGCAGCGCACACAGCCAGTCTAAATATAGACAGCAGCCACATTTAGCAAAAAAAAATATATATATATATATATATATATTTCCAAAAATAAATGTGTACATATAGCACAGTCGTATGTGTGTGTAATATTTCCCGGCTGATGGAACATTGAAACCAGTGCATGGAACTGACATTTTGAGATTTTGAAAACAGGTTGCTGGAACAGACGGACGTATCAGCCAGGCGGCCACAGCCAACATTCACAGGTGAATGTTTTCATACAGGGGCAGAGAGGGAATCCCTGAGCAAAAAGCTATTACTGCGGACATCGACGGCCATAGCTATGTCTCACCCGTTTCAATTGAAACAGGTCCCGCCTGCTAGCTAGCAGGGCCCCGGACTGACGAATCAAACGCACCCTGGATTGACAAAACATGCGTGCACTGTGCCAATGTGGATAGCAAGGTGAGTGATGGAAACGCTTGAAAAGGCACATCACCAACACAGAGAGATGTTCACTGGCGAGGTCTTTCACCTTGTGGAAGAAAGCTCGCTCCTGACATGAACCGAGTAATGGGAATCTCCAGGGTCTCGTGGAGCTGCATTGTGATGAGTTTGGCACTCTGGCTAGTTCGCCCTAAAACATTATATTTTCATTGGCTTCCTATTGCGATTTCGGGTGAGATAGAATATAATGCACTGTGTCTATAAAGAGACATTAGCTATTTCATTCGGTATATGGCATGTCAATGTAACACATTATGCATTAATATTTTAGGGCTGAAAAATAAGCAGAAAATGTTTCTTGTGTGTGCGCACAGGATCTCTCTCTACACATTTGCTTGCACCCCTCAGTTTGAGAATCACTGGTGGTTTCGCTGGCGTGTGCGTGTGTGTGTTAGAGAGAGAGAGAGAGAGAGAGAGAAAGAGAGAGAGAGAGAGAGAGAGAGAGAGAAAGAGAGAAATAATTTCCTGAGAGCAGTTACACATTTAAGTCAGAGAGAGCGAATTTGAATGTTTCAGTTTATGTCCAAGGCCCATTTTACAAATCAAATCAAATCAAATTTATTTGTAAAGCTAATGTCCCCATGGGCTGGATAAGTCTTCTTTAAACAAGTCAAGAAGAAACATCACAATAAATAAAAAAATTTAAAAACCATGAAATCCAAAATAAATTTTAAATAAATAATAGAATAGAATAGAAATACTTTTATTATCCCGTGGGAAATTTGACACTGCAAATCGCTCAACATTTAAACATTTAGACAGAACAGGTCACGAATTAGAATAATACAACGAATCAAATCAAGTTGCCTAGGATAAGAGTAGAGTAAAATAGAATAAAAATGGAATAAAATATACAGTATATAAATACAGTAAAAATATACTGAGGTCTACAGTATGTGTAATATTGCACAGTGCTGTTTCAAACTAAGTCCAGGAAGATGGTAACTGCCACTCTGTGCTCAGTGATGCAGTGAGGCACAGTGATGCATTGTATAGTCTGATGGCTGTTGGAATGAAGGACTTCCTGTGCCGTTCAGTGCTGCATATGGGTAGTGTGAGCCTAGCACTGAACATGCTCCTCCTGTCAGCCAAGTCTGTGTATAGTGGGTGGGAGGGGTTTTCCCTGATGGCCTGGAGCTTAGCAAGGCTCCTCCTCTCCGCCACCCTTGCTAGGGAGTCCAGCTCCACTCCAACCACGCTACTGGCCTTCCTGACCAGCTTATCCAGCCTGTTTGTGTCCCCTGCTCTCAGTCCGCTGCCCCAGCAGGTCACAGCGTACAAGAAGGCGCCCGCCACCACGACTCATAGAACATCCTCAACATCCTTGTACAGACATTGAAGGATCTCAGCCTTCTGAGGAAGTAGAGTCGGCTCTGGCCCTTCTTGTACAGTGCCTCTGCGTGTTTTGCCCCGTTCAGATTGTTGTCACAGGTGCACTCCTCCTCCTCCTCCCCAGCTCCACAACCAGTTCCTTGGTCTTCGCCACATTTAGCTGCAGGTGGTTTTTATCGCACCATGTGACGAAGTCCACTATCAGTTCCCGGTATTCCCTCTCGTCACCGTCCTTTATACATCCCACTATCGCAGAGTCATCAGAAAACTTCTGAAGGTGGCAGGACTCTGACCGATAGTGGAAGTTGTTGGTGTAGACAGTGAAGAGGAAGGGAGAGAGGACTGTCCCCTGCGGGGCCCCGGTGTTACTGACCAGTCTGTCTGACACACAGCTCCGTAGGCGCACGTACTGTGGTCTGCCCGTCAGATAGTCAACAACCCAGGACACCAGGGGGGCCTCTACCTGCATCGCCTCCAACTTCTCACCCAGCAGCCCAGGCCTTATGGTATCAAAAGCACTGGAGAAGTCAAAAAACACGACTCTCACAGTGCTCCCCGGCTTGTCTAGGTGAGTGTAGGCTCGGTTCAGCAGGTAGATGACAGCATCCTCTACCCCCAGTCGGGGCTGGTAGGCGAACTGGAGTGGGTCTAGGTGGGGTTTGGTCACCGGGCGGAGTTGCTCCAGGACTAACCTCTCCATGGTCTTCATTATGTGAGAGGTTAGAGCCACCGGCCTGTAGTCCTTGGACGTGCTGGGACGCGGGCACTTAGGGACAGGGACCACACAGGAGGTTTTCCACAGTGTCGGGACTCTCTGCAGCCTCAGGCTCATATTGAATATGAGCTGGAGCACATCACACAGCTGAGAGGCACAGGTTTTGAGTACCTTTGGGCTCACCCCATCAGGACCCGCAGCCTTGCCTGCGTGTAACTTGCTCAGCTGTGTACTCACCTGGGCCCTCATTTATCAACTTGACGTACGCACAGATATGTGCTTAAGCCGTGCGTACGATCATTTCTAAGCAAAGTGTGGGATTTATCTATTTGAACTTGTGCTTGACTTTGTGCGTATATTTAAGCACAGGTCGGACCATGCGTAGTTGGCGCCCGGTGGTAGAATATTTTTACAACGCGGAAATAGGCACTGACTGCGCTCCGCATAACTCAACTCGTTATTATTTTGCGCATATATTGCAGAAGTACGGGAACGTTTTGATTATATTTAAAAGGCTTTGCCATTGTTAAACGTAATAAGTGGAACCCCGAAGCTGTAAGCAGAATACAAGTCATATGAACACCCACGATATAAACGCATTGCAACGAGAACAGACAGAGGTTATTTGTTGAGTGTATGTGTATACAAAACCCTTGCAATAAATGTGTCTTACATTTACATTTACATTTAGTCATTTAGCTGACGCTTTTATCCAAAGCGACTTACAAGTTCTGTACGACAAGCCATCAGGAAGGGCACAACTCTATCAGCTGAGCAACAATGTTCATCAAAGTGTTGAGTGCTACAGTGTAGGTTAGTTTATTAGGACAAGTGCATGACAGTACGGTTAGTTAGGGTTAGATTTTTATTTTTTTATTGTTTTTTTTTTAAATTCAGATAATGGTTGAAGAAGTGCGTCTTTAGTCGACGGCGAAAGATTGGACGTGATTCGGCTGTCCTAACTGGGGTGGGTAGTTCATTCCACCATTGTGGGGCAAGGACTGAGAATAGGCGACTTCTCTTTGATGACCCTCCCGGAGCTTGGATAGGAGTAGGTCTGAGGCGGCCAGAAGATGCAGAGCGTAGGGGTCTTGAGGGTGTGTAGTTAGAGACCATTGACCGGAGGTAGGCGGGAGCGGTTCCCTTTGCCGCACGGTATGCTAGGTCGAGGGCCTTGAAGCGGATTCGTGCAGCAATGGGGAGCCAGTGCAGGTCCCTAAGAAGTGGGGTGACATGGGCCGACTTCGGTAGGTTTGAGATCAGGCGGGCCGCTGCGTTCTGAATGAGTTGAAGAGGCTTAGTGGCAGTGGCCGGGAGGCCAGCGAGCAGTGAATGAATGAATGAAAAGCATACATGCTCTGGACACAGAGCATATATCGTGTGGGTGATATCATGACTTGTATTCTGTGTCAAAGCCTAAATCAAAACGTTCCCGTATTTCTGCAATCTATGCGCAAAATAATAACGAGTTGAGTTCTAACAAAGAACGTATTACATGCTGGTAGGCTGATAGAGTAAACTATGATATGAATATGAATATGATATGATATAAAGGTATACTGGTCCGTCCGCGAGGATATCGAGGACTGTAAAATAGCGACAGTAGTGTAATTATAACGGGCTCATGCGGGAACAAGAGGTTGGCTTGCTTGTTTGGCACGGGGGGCAGAAGCAGAACACCCACCTCCAAACGCCATTAAATATTGTTTCAAATAAAAAGCGACATACTATTATTTTGTGTCATGTTTCCAAATAAGATTGGCCACAACGGAATGCTTTCTACTTCAATTTGTTGATTAGAATAGATTACCTCGCTCCGTTGAAACTTCACTGAGCTCAGCACACAGACATGATAATAATAATAACAACAACAATAATAATAATAGCTTCATTTTACATAGCGCCTTTCAAGAGACCCATGCAAGGTCGCTTTACATAGATGGGGGGGGGGGGGAATAACAAAGTAATAAAGATAGTGGACAGACTATGTAAATATGATGATGGGATTCAAGTTCGCGTTTTTATTGATCATAGGCATGCTGTCAGAGTATGATATCTTAATCAAACATTCTAGAACATTTGTCGTCACAGATCATGTCATAATAGAACATAGGCTACATGGCATGGTCCATCGTGATGTTGTGTAGACTGTTATTACTGTACCACCCATTGTGACAACAGCCTTGTGAGCTCCCGCACACAAACATGATGGAATTCAAGTTCATGTATTGAAAGGCAGGCTACATCATACATGGCAGTGAGATTCATTGTTCTTGTATATGCTCTCGTATTATTGTTTATATAGGCTACCCAATACTGACATCAAAATAGATTGTATGCCTCTAGAAATCATATGCAGCAAGTAGAATTGACGGAAAATCCGTCGCGATTTGGAATAAAATTGAGGAGAACTTTAATCCCTGGGTATTAATCAAACAAAACGGAAAAAGGCAGTCATATTCCAGCACGGTCTTTATTAGTGTTTGCGCTGCCCAGGCAGCAATGGTTAATAGATATCATATCCGACATCACCGTACATGTACACGTCTGTCAGCCTGTCTCATAACACGCTTCCCTCGGTTTAGTCCATTTTTCCACATTTCATGGGGGTGTTCCATTACCGTATATGGTTAATCGGGGCGGTTTTGGTATGCAAATACGTGAAATTCTGCACGAGCCTCAGCGTAGAAGCAAGGTGATATTTATCATGACAGGTGTGCGTAGGACCTGTGTACGCACGTGTGATAAATCCCGTTTTTTTTGTGAGTGCACACATTCTAAATTCTGTGCTTACGTGTGGAAATAGAACATTTTCTGAGGAAACTTGATAAATGAGGGCCCTGGTCTGCAGAGAGCCACACTGTGGGGGTCTCAGGTGTTGGGGGGAGGAGCGGGTCTTCGAGCCGCGGGGGGCAGACAGGCTGCACCAGAGATGAGGGGGCATGGGCAGTTGGGGGGAGGGAGGGGGTTGCTCGAGTTGAAGGGCTGAGAGGTGTGGGGGTGGGCAGGGCAACTGGAGTAGTGTCGGGGGGGAGGGGGGGCAGACTGGCCAGGGCCGCTGTATCAAACCTATTGTAAAACAGGTTTAGCTCATTAGCCCGGTCTACGTCTCCATCCACTCCCCTTCCCCCCGCCGGTTTAATGCCGGTTATGGTCTGCATTCCAGTCCACACTTGTTTGATGTTATTGTTCTCCAGCTGGCCTTCCAACTTCCTCCTGTATTTGTCTTTGCCCTCTCTGAGGTTGATTCTCAGAAGCCCCTGAACTCTTTTGACCTCCTCCCTGTTACCTGCATTGAAAGCCCTCTTCTTCTCATTCAGTAGGGCTTTGATGTCCTTAGTGACCCATGGCTTGTTGTTAGTGTAGCAGGTAACAGTCCTAGATGGAACATTGGAGTCCACACAAAAGTTTATGTAGTCTGTGATGCACTCTGTGAGCCCATCAATGTCCTCTCCGTGGGGCTCACAGAGTGCCTGCCAGTCTGTGACCTCAAAGCAGCCCTGTAGTGCCTCTTGAGTCTTCTCCGACCACCTTCTTAGTTATTTTGGTCGCAGGCTGTCTTCTGACCAGAGGCACATAACAGGGGTTGAGGTGAACCAGGTTGTGGTCCGACCGGCCCAGCTGTGGTAGTGATGAGGAGCTGTATGCCTCCTTGATGTTGGCATAAAGCAGGTCCAGGGTCCTGTTTTCCCTGGTGTGGCAGCTGACGTATTGTTGGAAGTTTGGTAGTGATTTGTCCAGTTTTACATGGTTAAAATCCCCTGAAATGAGGATTTGAGCCTTCGGGTGTTTCGTCTGGAGACGTGCAATAGCGCCGTGGATGACGTCACACCGCCGTAAATGCAACACTCCCAGACATACCCCAGCGGGTTAGGAGTAATGAGGATAGGCTCAGAACTGAACCTTCTCCTAAGCTCAATGAACGCTGCCTCAGCCTTGCGAGTCCACTGGAAATGGGAAGGTGCTGTCTTCCTGGTGAGTGCAGTGATAGGTGCTACCACTGAACTGAAATTACGAATAAAACAACCGTAGAAGTTTGCAAATCCTAGGAATCGTTGCACCTGCTTAACCGAGACGGGTGTAGGCCAGTCTGTCACTGCTGACAACCTTCTTGGGGTCCATTTGAATCCTCCCCTCAGATACAATGAAGGAAAAACTCACTAAAATAGGAATAGGAAAAAAGCACCACAGGCAATGTGGAGGAGAAAAACCTTAGAAGGGCCGTTCAAGGGTGGATATCCATCATCATCATCAAACCTTTATTTGAATAGGCAGGTTAATTAAGAACAAGTTCTTATTTTCAATAACGGCCTATTTGGGGGTAAAAAGCCCCCTAGGGGAAAGGGGATGGGGGATAAAATAAAATAAATAAAAATAAAACACAAAGGAACATTATTAAAAAGGCAGGACATACATACAGAGCAACAACTGAACTGAACAACAACTGGCGGACAACAGAACAATAGTGGCAGCATGGTGTTAGCACATGGAGAAACATCTACATGAGTGATCTAGGGAGTTTGTTAAAGTTTCCTTAAACAATCTAATTGAAATAAACGTTTCCATATTTAAGGTTTTTTGTAGTGTGTTCCAGCTATCAGCTGCTGCGTACTGAAAGGAGGAACGGCCTTGTGAGGAGTTGGCATGGGGGGCGTTTACCAGGATATGTGTGGCTGACCGGGTGTGGTAATTCGGGAGTGGACGAGGGTGGACTAGGCGAGTAAGGTAAGGGGGATTACGGCCTAGAAGTGTTTTATATACAAAGGCCAGCCAGTGGATGTTGCGTCTAATCTCCAGGGAGGGCCAGTTTACTAGGGAGTATAGCTCACAGTGGTGGGTCCTGTAGGGGGCATTGGTAGCGAAGCGAATGGCGGAGTGATATAGGATATCTAAGCGCTCTAGATCACCTTTACGGGCCAAGCGGTAGATTACATCGCTAAAATCAAATAGCGGCAGGACAGTCATCTGGACCAGGGTGAGTTTAGCAGATCTAGTGAAGGAGGAATGGTTCCTATACAGAAAGCTAAGCCTTGCTTTGACTTTGGCCTGCAGTTTAGTTAGGTGTTCAGAGAAGGAGAGTTTGGTGTCGATCCACACTCCCAGGTATTTATAAGAGGTGACCAGTTCAAGATTTTTGCCATCGGCGGCTACAATGGTGCCAGTCTGGGAGGTACCCTTGTGGCCGAACCACATAACTTTGGTCTTGCTGGTGTTTAGGACCAGGCAAAGGGCGAAAAAACCAGCTTGGATTTTTAGAAAGCTCTCCTGGAGAGTTTTCAGGACAGCATCCGGGGAGGGACCAGAGGTGTACAGGACTGTGTCATCAGCATAGAGGTGAATTAGGGAGTTTCCAGCGAACTGGCCTATGTTGTTTATATAGATGGAGAAGAGGATTGGAGCTTCTTAGATGTCGTTGATAGTAGTGTTGCTATGGATGATCAATGGGTGGAGAATAAAACAGGCAAAATAGTTGGTATGTATGTACATATACGTGTAATAAAACACAAATATGTACATGCAATAGCAACTGGGGTACATAAGAAAATGTTTGAAAGATTTAAATAAAATAGAGCTAAGAACAACAACAAAATAAAAAGCACAGGGAAAAAGAGCGCAAGTATGAAAATAGGATAAAGGCTAAATGTCGAGGCTTGGAGCTCAATAAAGGAGCTACATTCTCCTGTATAAATGCACATAGGGGGCGTCATTAGGATAACATAAGGTCCCCATATCTTTTTTTTATTTTTTATTTTTTTTAATCTTTCCCCCCCCCCTCCTTTTTTCCGATTTTTCTCCCATCTCCCCAATTCCCAACCCCCTTCCTGGTTGTTGCACACTCCCCCCTACTGTTGGTCCGGTAGGCCGGAGAGTCGGAGACTGTCACATGCTTTCCTCCGACGCATGTGCAGCCAGCCGGCAGCCAGCCTGGCAGCGCAGATTCTCACCGGGAGCGTGTAACGTGTGGAAGGTCACACTACCTCCCTCCAGATCCTACCCTCGCTGTGCAGGCGCCCCGATCGAACTGTAGGGGTCGCTGTCCACAACGCCCAGGACCCACCCATCAGCTTTCCCACCCCTAACACTGCCAATTGTGTTAGTATGAACGACCAGCCAAGCTGATAGCAACGCCGAGAGCTGGATTCGAACCCAGCGTCTCCAGCGTTGATGGCGAGAGCCTTGCCCACTACACCACCTAGCCGCCCAAGGTCCCCATATCTAATCTTGAAACGGGCCCCCAGAACCTTAACACTTTCACTGCCACACTACCAAACGGTTAACCCTTTTCACTGCGACAACACACAGAAGGTTAAGACCACCTATGACTGTGGGTGCAGAGTGCAGATGCCGGTAAACTGTGTGTATTTCATTGATCACAATTTAAAAGGATGATAGGGCATTCGTTTGGCCTATAGTACATCATGAGGATGATAGGGCATTCGTTTGGCCTATAGTACACCATGAGGATGATAGGGCATTCGTTAGGCCTATAGTACACCATGAGGATGATAGGGCATTTGTTAGGCCTATAGTACACCATGAAGATGATAGGGCATTTGTTAGGCCTATAGTACACCATGAGGATGATAGGGCATTTGTTAGGCCTATAGTACACCATGAAGATGATAGGGCATTAATTAGGCCTATAGTACACCATGAGGATGATAGGGCATAAATTAGGCCTATAGTACACCATGAGGATGATAGGGCATTTGTTAGGCCTATAGTACACCATGAGGATGATAGGGCATTAATTAGGCCTATGGTACACCATGAGGATGATAGGGCATTAATTAGGCCTATAGTACACCATGAGGATATTGAGGTTATTTGACTTGTTTCAAGCACATTTGTTTTTTTTATTTATTTTAATTCTTATTTTTGTCAGACCATTTTTGCAGTGTGGAGTTCTCTCTCCTGATTGAATATAGTAGAAAGGCATACCAGAAAAGTGTATTTTCTGTTTACTGCAGAGTGGAGGGACTGGGAGACCCATGTTACTGACCCAAACACTCTATATCAGTGATGACTGTCAGAATGTAGAGCTATTGTTTTGACATAGAAAATACCACTTACAGCACCTTTAACCTGTTAAGCCCCAATTGGGGGAACCCTGCTTTTCTTTCTTTCGAGATCGCCAAATGATTGACGGAGCTAGAGCCCCGGGAGTCGGGGGTGGTAATGTGTACTTTTGCGTACTTTGGCGCACGCCTCACATATCAGCATGTAACTCGAGAACGGCTGAACGGATCTTGTCACCTGAAAGGGCAATCGACAGGCAACAAATAGGGCTTTAATCTGATCTATATATTGTATTAAAATAAATGCACACCTGAGCCGCTAGAGGTCGGAAAAGTGGCATCGCGAATCGTCCTCATGAGGGCCCACATGTGGGCCCTTGGATGTTAAGAGGTTTAATGTTTTTTTTTTATTAAATATTTTTTTGCCAAGAGTAAAGACCATAACCCTATCAAAACAGTAGTCAACGTGTATATTTTCATTTTTACCGATGTTTTATACGATTTACCAAAAATAAGAATTTATCGGGAAAATGCTAATTATATCTCTTTTTATTGTAAAACCGCAAGGAAATGAGATCCAGATTTAACACTGCCATTGGAAAGAGGAGCCTTTTCCCTATCCATAGATGTATGGTTTTGCCATAATAAGGTCAAGGTCAAGTTCAAGGTCAAATATGAATTTATAATTAAAACCGATTATCATTTATTACTGTATCTACAAATTCTTCTGTTTAATCATCTTCCCTTTATTCATTTGCTTAGATTTTTTTTACCCTTGATCTCAAGAAGGTGCTGAATGAGCTCAGTGAGCGAGCTCGGTTTGCTCACAATTGTAACATGGTGTTATTCACCGGCACAGAGGCAAAAATAAATCATAATTTATATTCTCCCTTTTTTCATTACAA
Source organism: Notolepis coatsorum (assembly GCF_963971535.1). Taxonomy (NCBI): domain Eukaryota; kingdom Metazoa; phylum Chordata; class Actinopteri; order Aulopiformes; family Paralepididae; genus Notolepis; species Notolepis coatsorum. The sequence goes on from NC_140183.1 coordinate 66,156,832, forward strand.
TTTACTCAAGCCTAGTAACAGACACAATATTTCTGACACTGGAAATACATACCCCCAGGTCCCTAGATGTTCCTAGATACCAAGAACATGCAAATTGGCCTTGTAGAAGTGGAGCAATCTTCCATTTACTTTCTGAAAATAGGGCTACAGCTTAACAGGTTTTTAAACAACACACAAAACAATATCCACAGATTTCTACAATGTTGTACAATCTAATGTTCCATAACACAACTATCACACTTCACTGTGAACAAGTTATCACTCCAAAAACTTTATCTTCCATCCATTAATTAAAGCCCCCCCCCCCCCAAAAGAAAAAGAAACGTACATCTTGTTCAGGCTTGTCGTGACACAATGGCTGACATCGGCCCGGAGGCGAAGAAAACAATGTACCCTGCAGCCTCCCTATCAAACTCCTGCTTTTAAATCCTCTCTTTTAGCCCGCTTTCATTCTGTGTCATTGCAGCTTGTATCTGGCCAGGACTTACAAGTCTCCGGCTGTGACATAAGGGATTCAGCGTTGTCCGCTTCTAAGAGATTACACACACTGAGACACAAGACAAAGGGACAGCAACCGGCCCGTGCATTTATTTGCCTTGGGAGAGAAGAGAGAGAGAGAGAGAGAGACAGAGAGAGAGAGAGAGAGAGAGGGGGGGGGAGAGAGAGGAGAGGAGAGAGAGGGGAAGAGAGAGAGAGGAAGAGAGAGAGGGGTGATTGAGAGAGAGAGAGAGAGAGAGAGAGAGAGAGAGAGAGAGAGAGAGAGAGAGAGAGAGAGAGAGAGAGAGAGAGAGAGAGAGAGAATTGAGCAGGGAAACTCTGCCGTTCATCTGCTTCAAGGATAAACAAGGACACAGTGTCACAGATGCGAAGCGTTGTTGCTTGGATTGAACTACCACAAAGTGTCATGCCTCTGAGCTGCCTCTAGGGGCGCAGAGGGGCTAACCGCGAGTGAATTACTGACTGAGTGAGTTAGTTATAGGGACATTGCAGGTCTATGAGGTGCTTCACATCTAATGAGGAGGATGGACGTCTGAATGGTGGTCAAGGAGAGAGTGACAAAGAAAGACAAAGAGACAGATTCACCGGAGGGAGATAGCAAGCAAAGGAAGGAGAGGATAGAGACAGAAAGTGAGGGAGAGAGAGAGAGGATACAACAAGGAAACAGTGAGAAACAATGATATAGAGAGAGAAAGAGAAGAGACAACAAGGAAACAGTGAGAGACAATAATAGAGAGAGAGAGAGAAAGAGAGAGGAGATAACGTGTATCTCTTTCTATGTACGTATCGCTACTCGATCGTTCTGTACCTTGTATAGTGGAGCTTTCTTTGCTCTGCGTTGAAAAACACGTTATCATTCATTTGATTGATCCGTTTTGAAATAAGTTGGAGTCGAGACAGGCGCTTCTTCAAGTTGAAACCAGAACGCGATCTGTGTTTTAATGGTAAACACAGAATCATCAAAGTTTATCAGCAGGAATTATTACTAGTCTTCAGGGGGGCTTGGTTCGCATCTCTTTTCTCGAATCCTCTCGTGAAGTTTCTCTCCGGATCCAGTCTTCTCAGCGTCTCTCTCAGCGTCTGTCTCAGCGTCTGTGTCTTCCATCCAGCTCCACCTGCTTTAAGAACCTGAAGCCACCTCCCTGGTTCTGCCTCGTCAAGTGACGTCGGCCCAGGAACATGGCTTCTCTGATTGGCTGAATTACTTTAGATGGTATCCATTTCTTTGGTATACGTCATCCTGAATCTGAGAAATCACCTATTAAGGTGATATTTGAGTTGTTTAGGCCAAGATTTGCTGTAACGGGAGGCAGGCACTATGTTCACCATTTCATCCATCCGCGGTTTACATCAAATGACTTTTCTTATTGATTGCATTGTTTTATAAGGATTTACATGTATAGATTACTTTCTGTTTGTTAGACTATATTAGTTCCATCGTTTTCTCCAGCAGTCTAGAGTTGATCTATCCTATTTTGAACAGGGGACGTTTACATTTTCCTTAGTTTAACGTTCAGGTACTTTTGCTTTGATTTTATTAACTTAAAAACTAGTAATTATGTCCTAACTTAATTAGACTATTAAGTTAGTCTTTTCCCCGACTTTGTAGTAAGTATGATCACTGAATTATCCTAGTCTTGGTTCTATAAGTAACCAAAGAGTATTATTTATTCCATTTTTAACTTTTACTTTACCAATTATGTCGCTAGGTATATATACAGATGAAGCGTTTAGTTTTCCTGGGCGCTTTGCCGCGACGTGAGCACGGTTATATCACGTCGGAAATGAATTAGGAACCCAGGCTGCTGTTCTATTTTATGCCGCCAGGAGGCGCAAAGTCATTAGACGGACGCTACAACGTCCTACACAGTATACTGTATAACGATCTGTATGTAAATGTATATATATTAATTCATTTTGCGCGAATCCACACTTCATTTCCCAGACCCACTTTGTTTTAACCAGTTAAAACCTGTCGATTGCTAGTGGAGGTTCATATAAGGGATATATAATGGATATTTTCGTTCTAGTACCGTGGTCTAGTGCTTAATGCCCATTCCTTTCAAGCCGACGCCCGGGGTTTGGATCCCAGCGGGTATTTTTTTATTTATAAAATGAAATTGCCCGCAACGATGTGCATAATACAATAGTAATAATATATAATAAGAATCCAACCAATAGAGCGACATTGTGCAATAAACAAGTAAACAAAGTATGGCATATTTTACAGTAGGGCACTTTGAAACAACCAATCACGTTGCGCGATAGCACGAGCGATGCATAGTCAGGAAGTAATGTTAGAGCTGAGTTCACTCATTCCGAACGGCGAAATGTAAAATGCTACCCAAGATTGTTGCGTTTCGTTATAAAAACTATGCGGTGATAAACAAAACGAATCGCAGTATGCAAAACGTGCGGTTCGAGGATCACAGTTGGAGATGCAATCATGCAACGTCCAACTTCGTTCGACACTTGAACTAAGAAGGTGCACAAAGATCGGTAAGTGAATGAACGAATGAATGAAAACTTTATTTAACAGATTGCAGAATGGGTACAATACAGTACAGCTCAATATACACAATTGTTAAGGGGATGCAGACCAGAGAAAGACTTTCGTCTTGTTTACATCAGGGTCCCCCATAGTAACTTGGCTTGCTACTGTACAGTAGCTACAGTTAAATCAATGAGCCATCGACAGTGTGCTAACGTTATCATATACTCTCTTTTTTAGACTCTTTTTGTATCACAAACAGTACTGTATTTGTAAATCTGGTATGTCATAAATGTATAGATGTAGCAGTACTGTATCTGTATGTCATGTTATGATGAATTGAAAATGGGGGACCCTGATGTAAACAAGACGAAAGTCTTTCTCTGGTCTGCATCCCTTTAACAATTGTGTTTATTGAGCTGTACTGTATTGTACCCATTCTGCAATCTGTTAATTTTTTTCAATCAATCAATCAATCATTACATCCAAGATACACGGCTGCTGTAGTCTTGTCTTATAAAATACATAAACAATCAGCAATGTCTCGCTTGATGAATGGCCAGCAGTAGCCTAATTAATATTAATAAAAGTATTATCATTTTAATAATTGCGAAACGTGTTTAGTCCCTTGTTTGAGCCGAATCTGGGTTGAACATGATTTGTGGAACTCCCTCTGGTGTTGTGGTCGTGGTATTCACTGACCTTTGGGAAGTATTTCGACATGCACATGGGTATCTTAGTGGTGTAGTGTACAGTATCTTGTAGACCAGGCCCATTGCAAGTTGCTGTACTCTGTCGTCTACTCTAAGCCATCCTAGGTAGTCAAAGTGGGCAGGGGTGAGGTGGGTTCTAGGAGTAAGGTCAAGCAGTAGTCTGACCAGTTTGTTTTGTGATGTTTGTAATTTAGTTTTTAGCGCTTTTGAGGTGCTTTGGTACCATGAGGTGCAAGCATAGTCGTAATACCCTTGAATGAGTGCTCCTGCCAGAGTCTTCAGGGTATTCTTGTTTACCAGAGAGGAGATCCGGTACAAGAATCTTGTTCGTTGGTTGACTTTTTTTTATTACATTGGTTGCCATTTTGTCACAGGAAAGATTTGCCTCTAGGATGGAACCCAGGTAGGTAATTTCATCTTTCCTTGTGACAATATTGTCACCCACTGTAACAGAGAAGCCGTTGGCCTTGCTGAGTTTGTTATTTGATCCAAGAGTGTGTATTGAGCCGTACTGTATTGTACCCATTCTGCAATCTGTTAATAACGTTTTCATTCATTCATTCAGGAGCAAAGGTCAATGACCAAACACACCCAGACTACATACCTGTATTCCCTTCAACATCACAGTCTACACCATCTACGTCAACAAACATCAGTCGCCATGAGCGGCGTGAAAAAAGGAGAGTGATGCAGCCAAGGAGGATGGTGACCAACAGAGAACCAAGGTCGAGTCAAGCTCCTTGACCGCTTCATCTGTGGACAGCAACGACACCAAATGCAAGATGATGACAGGTGTTACCTGGCCAGTGCTTCAGCACTTGTTTTCTTTCTTGCACACAGAGAAGACAAGGAGCACCATAATCTCACCCATAGATCAGCTATTTATCACCCTTGTCAAACTGCGTCACGACATGTCCTTTGACCTCATCTCCCACATCAGAGGTGTGTCAAAGGCAACAGTCAGTGATGTGCCCAACGGATCATTTCAGTGAGTGAGCGATTCGATACACGCTCACGGCAATGAACCGATTCACTGATTCGACTCACGGTTCAGTGGCGCTTCCGGATCCCGCTGCGAATCAAAAACTATAAAAAAAATTGGCAGATGTTATACATACAATTATACATACAATTGTTAAGGGGATGCAAACCAGAGAAAGACTTTCATCTTGTTTACATCAGGATCCCCCTGTTTACATCAGTAATCATCGGTAACATTTAGAATTGATTTCAAGGTCCTCCTCCTTATATACAAAGTATAAACATTGCGATCATCTACTATTGAAGGTTCCGAGTCACAGTCTAAAGAAAATCAGTGATGCAGCCTTTGCTAACTAACTATGCACCAAAGTTATGGAACACACTATGGACATTAGGGAAGCTAGATCTCTTAATATTTTCAGAAATAAGCTAAAAACGTACCTCTTCACCATAGCCTTCTAATACACCCCGCTGTTGATTGTACTGTAGCACTATTTTACTCTGGCCATTCTATTGCATAATTTTACTATCTATTCTACTATTCTATTATTGCACTGTATTATTGGTGTGCAAACCAGTCAACTTACATAAAAGAGCCTGTTGGAGGATTTCAACAAGATAAATGCGACAACATTGCAAAATATTTCACTATAATATTTCAAAGTGAAGTAAAAAATATTATAATAATTATTTGATCATGTTAAATAAGTGTGACTGACTGAGTCCACATTACAGTTCTACTTTTGTTTTGATGTGAAAAGTGATGCTGCATAAGAGGACTGCATTTAGCACTGACTGAGAAAGTACATATTACAGTTCTACTTTGCATTGCATGTAATTTAGAATACAGGCAAATAAAAGTAATTTAGTTTAAAGTACAATCTTGGCTGTCTTTTTCTCTCAACGCTTCAATAGGTAGATGACTAAATGTAAATGTAATATCAAATTTTAACAGATTGCAGAATGGGTACAGTACAGTCCAGCTCAATACATACAATTGTTAAGGGGGTGCAGACCTGAGAAATACTTTCGTCTTGTTTACATCAGGGTCCCCCAACAATTAGCATTTCAATGGTGTGTGGGGGGGTTGCCAATCCAATGTCACACCTACACAGGTTAGTCACTACCCCCCTGTTGGGACGTAGTGCCAGTCTAAGTGAGAGAAGCTCTCTCATTTCATGGAAGAGTAGAAGACAACCAACAGTTGCACTTTCTACCTGCGAGGCAGGATACATGGCCTTAGCATCAGCCATACAGGAGTGTATGTATTTGCAACAGCTACTCAAGGGTATTGATGGATGTCAGTATGCACAAACCAAGGTTTATGATGATAACCAAGGAGCTATTGCACTAGCCAGGAATCCTGTAAACAGGCAAAGATGTAAACATATTGATATAAAATATCACTTCATAAGAGAAACTGTGAATAGTGGGAGGATATGTTTGGAATATTGTCCTACTGACAACATGATTGCTGATGTGATGACAAAACCAGCCACTAAGCTACAACTGAAGAAGTTTGCTCAGTATTTGTTTGGCACTTAGTTAGAGTGAAAGAAAAGCATGGATGTGCCAATATGTTTTTTTTGTTGTTGTTGTTTATTTTGTATTGAAGGCCAAATAGGGAGAATATATATATATATTTTTGTTTTGTACCACAATAAGCTAAGTTCGAGTGGGGGTGTTAAATATATTATTATTATTATGTGCGCCCTTGCTCATTTGTGTTCTACAGAGGGCGATGTAGTAAATCCAGTATGTGACGTCACTGACGTTTCCTTTCCATTCCTGTTCCGGTCTATTATTTGTGAATGATTGTTGTTGATATATAGCGGCACCGCAAGGAGAAGAAGAAGAAGGTTGACATGGGCAAAGTGTTCATCAACATCTCCATCGGCCTGTGCATCTTCAGCCTCGTCTGGTTCTTCTATGCCCTCTACATGCGCTCTGCCCTAGCTAAACAGGTGGTGACAATCCACCCCTCACCTCCTGTGCTTGACGCCAACAGCACCATGTTTGGGAAAATGTATGCCGCAATTCATATCTTACAAGAGATGCATTGATGTATGTGCAGGCTATTCTGCCTCCGTCTGATCAGTATGTAAAAATCACAAAGTTGGGGATATGGATGGGAATATAATTCACTGATTAAAAGAAAAACCAAAAAAAGAAGCTAAACTCATTCTGTCTCTAGTATTATTTGTTCACGCCAACTGTTTTGGAGATGAGGGTGGAAGTAATTTGGCAGTCTGACATTAATTGAAAACTGTATTAACAGATTGCAGAATGGGTACAATACAGTACAGCTCAATACACACAATTGTTAAGGGGATGAATGAATGAAAACTTTATTAACAGATTGCAGAATGGGTACAGTACAGTACAGCTCCATCTATACATTTATACGCTGTCCGTTCGGAATGAGTGAACTCAGCTGTAACATTACTTCCTGACTGTGCATCGCTCGTGCTATCGCGCAACGTGATTGGTTGTTTCAAAGTGCCCTACTGTAAAATATGCCCTACTTTGTTTACTTGTTTATTGCACAATGTCGCTCTATTGGTTGGATTCTTATTATATATTATTACTATTGTATTATGCACATCGTTGCGGGCAATTTCATTTGATAAATAATAAAAAAAAAAATACATATATTAAACCGGCTAGGATTCGAACCCCGGGCGTCAGCTTGAAAGGAATAACCTATACCACTAGACCACGGTACCAGACAAAATATATCCATTATAAATAGAGCCCACCTACTGTAGCACCTCCACTGCTAATTCGACAGGTCTTAACGGTTTAATTATTTTATTTCAGCAACATTGCGTACACAAACCTATTGTTACCAAGAAGTATTACACTAACGCTTTCTTTTGATGAAATGAATGGAAAAGAGAGCCGTACTGTACGTCGGCCATCTAATGAAGTTAGATTTGACACGTTGTTTACTTGTTTATTGCACAATGTCGCTCTATTGGTTGGATTCTTATTATATATTATTACTATTGTATTATGCACACGTTTAACTTATTCATTCTTTAATTCAGCAACATTCATTCATGCAGTCTGTAGACATACTGTAGGACGTTGTAGCATCCTATGAATGAAGTCACCAGCTGTGCGGAGCTCCTCCAATGAATGAACAAAAAGCCGGCGCGTCGGGGGCAGTTGTCACCAGCTGTATGAGAGCGCCCCCGCTGGTCATTGTTAACATTAACCATGCCAAGCGACGTGATAACAGCAGGCAAACAGCTGCTCCTGGACTTTTCCCAGCTGTATCTGTAACCCATATTGCCAAGTTCTAATTCTACCCTAACCTATTTGTATTGCTTAAGTCAACTTAACAATGACTGACAACCATCCTACTTAGTTTCATCATTACGGGTCTGAACTGGGCTAACTATTATTGCTATTTCCTGAATAGTTCTAAATGTTTAATTTCATTATAAGAACGTTTTTACACCAACCCTAGTTTACCTCTGTCTCATAGCAGCCAGAAGAGCTAAGCATCTCTTCTGTCCCCAACCTCACAGTCTCTACTGCACATTTCCTTCAGGCTACCTTTTAACTTTATTGTATAGGGGATTAAATCACTTAGCCATGTCTATTATTTATCTTATTTAGTCTCAAACTTCTCCATCTCTTATACTACTCCCATCTAGCTTACTTTAAATACTTAATACTTTATATTCCAGTGTATTTGATCTAGATCTAAGCCCCTAATTACCCAGTAGTTTTCTATAGACGTGAGTCTGACCAAATGCTTCTGGCCAGCTGCAGCATAAAGATTAAAATACCTGATTATACTCACCTCTCCCAGTGCTCTAGGGAGTGAGCTGTCAGGGTCTAGCTAGAGTCAACAGGAACTTTGACCTTTCAACTCTATTTCTAGCCTTCAAGCACTAGTTTATTAGTCTAAGTTATTTACCGTGGCCCTTACTTATTCTCTATGTCCATTTCTGTGTGGGGGGATGTTGAGTTTGCCCGGCCATCTGTTTACCTACTGCCCTCAAGGCCTGACCATCTATCGAGATAGCCTGGTGGCTTTCCTATTTGAAGATAGGTGACAGCGGAATGCCATTTGCAGTTAGAGAGAGAGAGAAACATTTTCTGATTCTTAACTGAAGTTTTCTATTGATACTTCTCCTTGTATTGTCGGTTTGCACTCTTTACCCTAAAGATTAACTGTTTTCCCCATAATCACTTACCAAGCCTTGTCTCGTAGACCTGTAACTGGGAATTTGATTTGATAATTTACCACAATCCCTTCTCTGAGGGTTCAAACTCTCATTATGTAACCCGTAAATTCCAAAATGAAACATTATATAACCCATAATCCGGTTAATATTTCTTTAAAAATAAAAAATTTAAAAAAATACAAAAACCACAATACCATAACCATTTTCTTCTGTACAGTTGTAAACTCATTCTTCACTCTTTCCCCCCACCCTCATTAAACACTTCTAAGTCCAACACGTTATCAGTTATTATTATTGACTCCATGTCTATTGGAAGGTAATCAGTCAAGAATTGGCTTCCAAATTTATCAGCTTTTTTGTTTATGACTATTTTATCCATGTAATTAGCTTCAATGTGTCTATTTTGTGTAATTGACTCTGCAAGAAAAGATTAATACATCACACCAACAAAAGATTAACAATTCTAAAAAACGAGGGAGACTTAAACAAGAAAACATATACAATTTTTCTCCCTCGAAAGGACCATCTGAGGTCTATTTTCCTTAGCTTCAATCCTGCCAGTTATCCTTCATCGAAACCTCTGAGGTCTATTGATAACCCTTTGTGGCCGTGGCCTCTTTGTTGAATTTGCGCTAATCGCTATCTCCTCCGGCGCCTCCGGTACCTCTGTTGGTACGCCTTCAAAGTCCACAGAGGAAAAATCATTATTCAATTCCAATTCATGATCTCCTCTGTCTGGCTCCTGCAAGAATCCTTCATTCCCCACAGAGGGACAATCGTGTTGCCCCCTGTCTGGTTCACCATAATCATCTTCATTTTCCCCTTCGTCTTGCATTTCCTCCTGTTCTTGATCAATGAACAGGGGTTCGGATTCCAATTCTTGCCCATCCTGCAGGGCTTTTACGCAATGCGAAAGATGAAACCACATCGGTGATCCTTTAACCTGTAGAGCCTTTTCCGTAGCTCTTACGACCTCATACGGTCCTTCTCGCCGCGCTCCGTACCACTTACGTCTGAACACTTTTACATAAACGTAATCTCCTGGTATGATCTGAGGTGCACTCCGCCTATTCTCCTCCTCTTCTGTTTCCTGTTTACTGGAAACATAATAGAAAATCGCCCCATGGAGCTTTGTCATGTACTTTACGTACTCACGCATCTCATGGTCCAGGATGTCCAAACTCGGACCTTTGCCTGTTGCGCGCAAGCCTGGCACAACCATACATCGGCCAAACAACATTTCGTGCGGTGTTAAACGCAGGCTTCGAATTTCGCTTGAACGACACGCCATTAATGCTAACGGTAGCGCACTTAACCAATTTAGACCTGTGTGTTGACAGATCTTAACCAATTTGTTCTTCAGTACTCCGTTCATGCGTTCCACAGCCCCCTGGCTCTGAGGGTGGTAAACAGACCCGAAACGCTGTTTTACCCCCAGTTGTTGGAGTACTAAACGTACAGTCTTGTCCACAAATTCTTTTCCATTATCACTGGAAATCTTGTCAGGAATTCCAAACCGGCTTATTACGTCACGGCATAAGAACTTAGCCACTGAGGCAGCATCTTTATGCTTGGTCGCGCACGCCTCTACCCACCTCGAAAACTGACACACGACGACGAGAATATACCGCTTCTGGCTAATCGGTTTTATCATGTCTACATAGTCAATCACAAGTTCTCTCATGAGCCCATTTGGTGTGGGGGGGTGTCCCGGGGACACAATCATCCCTCTACGACGTCTACGTGCATTATTCTTCAAACAGATTGCACATCTACTTATTACATGATCAATTTGCTGTAGCAGGTTTGGCGCCCAAAAACCATACTCTTCTATTTTCCTACTCCCCTCTCTCCGGTGTGCATGGCAGAAATCATGCGCCGTTTGGAACAGCAGTCCGACCAGGCCCGTCGGTGCAACCACAAGTCCTTCATGGTTCCGCCACAAACCTGTCCCATCCCTACTAGCCCCTCTTGCTGACCAGAGATTTCTCTCCACCTGACCCGCCTCTTCCTGAAAGGTCAAAACATCTTTGTAAGTAATCTTATCTTCCAGCTCAACCTCGTGTGTGATAACCAATACTTTACCTGCTCTGTCCGCACCTGTCACTCGCTTGGCAGCGTCATCTGCCATGTTGTTACCTCTGGTCACCTTAGACTCATCAGACTGATGGGCAGCACATTTGATGATTGCAATTTGTTTGGGTTTCATTATTGCTCCTAACAAATCGGTTATCTGACTACAGTGACGTATGGCGGTACCATCTGCTCTCTTAAAACCTCGCCCTTTCCACACCACCCCGTAGAGAAAAGCGATATTCTGCGCATAGCTACTATCAGTATAGATATTAACAGTCTTGCCTTCTGCCATTTTGCATGCTTCAGTCAGAGCGACTAATTCTGCCAACTGAGCTGAGCAGGGTTGTGTCAAGGCTTCGGCCTTCTCTACAACAAACCCATCACCTTGTGATTTCACTACAGAGTAACCTGCTTTTAGGTCCTCTGTAACATGAGCCGTCTGTCCATAGTTCCAAATCAGGACTGCTAAACGGAAAAGCCTGCAAGTCAGCTCTAAGTCTGGAGTACCTCTCGGCTTCAGCCACGCAGTCGTGAGGGTCTCCATCCTCAGGCTTAGGAAGGGTCTGCGCTGGGTTCACCGTGGAACACCTAGTCAAAGTAACATCTTCCTGTTCCAAAATCCTGTAATAATTTTTAAGACGGGGTATCGTTAGTGCAGATTTACCAGATTCCAACTAATTTTTGACTGCATGTGCTACCATAATATTTACTGGATACCCCATCATGATACTTGCAGCTTTTTCGTACATCAAAAAGACCCCGGTGCAATCTCGGTAGCACGGAGGCATTCCCATTTCCACCTCTGAGTAGGCGAAGGAGTAGTATCCTATTGGTTGTGGATGGATCCCCACCCTGGTGTTTTGGGCCAGCACCGCGCATGCATACCTCTGATCTGAAGAGGAAGAGACATAGAGTATGAATTGCTTTGTATAATCAGGCAAAGCCAGGGCAGGGGCAGCTAACATACGGGTCTTTATGGTTTCAAATGCCCGCAGGCCCTCCTCAGTCCATGTTAACTTAGCACTCAACTTATCGTTTCCGCACACTTTTATCATGGCTCTTAAGGGCCCTACTAGCTCTGTGTAGTTCTCCACCCAAGTGGAACTATACCCCACGATCCCCAGAAAAGCCATCATCTGACGTACAGTCACTGGTTTGGGAGCTTTCTTAATAGTCACCAAATGTTCCTCTGAAATAGCCCGATGGCCCTGTGATATTAATTGACCTAGATATGTCACCTTAGGTTGAAAATATTGCAATTTTTTCAAAGACACCTTGTGGCCCTTCTCTGCTAACAGCTGCAATAACTTAACAGATTCCTTATGACATGTTGTCTGATCATCGGCACACAAAATAATGTCATCCATATACTGAATGACTCTGGACTTCAATATCAGGTCTAACCCATCTAGATCTTCTCTTAAGATTTTGTTAAATATGTGTGGAGAATGCTTTAATCCCTGGGGGATCCTAGTGTACTCATAATGCTAATTTTTATAGGTAAAACCAATTTTTTTTGGCACTCCTTGCTCAAGGGTACACTAAAATAAGCACTACAAAATCTATAACCATAAAATACTCAGCTTGCGGTGGGATGAAGGTCAGTAGTGTGTTGGGATCTGGGACATCAGCGGGATAGTCAATTAAAACCTCATTGACCGCCCTCAAGTCGTGTACCAACCAGTACGAGGTGTCAGGTTTCTCCACTGGAAGCAACGGCGTGTTGCTCCTGGGGTTATTCGTTTTCTGTAGTACTCCTGCTTTCAGAAGTCCTCTGATTTGTGGCTCGATTCCAGCCACCGCTTTTTCCTTCAGTGGGTACTGACTCTTCCAGGGCAGGGTTGCTCCTGGTCTAAGCTCCACCCTCACTGGTTGAGCAGATTTGATCAGTCCGATGTCAGTGCTATGTTTCGACCACAACACTTCTGGCATGGCCCCCATCATCTCCTCCTGGAGGCTCAATTTCTGGGGGATTCCTTCCACTGTCTCCTGTGACAGCTGCACCATTTGGGGACGTCCCATCCCTGTGCCTTGAACCATTATCTTGACAAACCGCTTGTCCGGGCTTATCCATATGAATCGGTTCTCCTTTGTCTGTTCGAAATCCATTTCTTCTGCCTCTTTCATCATCCCTCCGATGTGTTGTTGATCGCACAAGTCTGTCACCTTTAGCGTCACATGGGGAACGCTGCCTGCGATCTCGTGTTCCTTTTGCAGATAGGTGCTCCTTGCGAGCCGTATTGCTGCTCCTTGGGGTCCCATTATAATGCTGGTGGCGTTGAGCTGTACCTCCTCTGGTTGATTTCTCAGCCACTCCTTGGCTTGTGTCTCATCCGCATCTCTATAGTACTGTAGAGTGCAATGGTATGGTGTCTCTGGGTTCTTCGCTTCTGGCATGTTGGCTGTGATAAATGCCTCCCATTCCAACTCTGGCCCGAGCAATTCCTGGCTTAGGTCTCCCAACCAGTATACTTCCGGTGGTCGGGTGTCTGTCCTTTGCATCATCTGATAGTAGTGATCTTCCGGGACATCGATCACACAACCATCAGGCGTGCATAAAATGTTCATCCCCAGCATACCAAGGCCGTCCCTGCCCAGTAAGCCGATGGGTGCGGTGTCGGAGACCAATATGGAAACAGTCGCTTCTTTGCCTCTGTATTTCAGGGTGACAGGTTCTGTCACTGGGATCAGCTGTTTGATTCCCTCAAATCCAATTGTCCGTACATATCGACCGGACATGGGTAGGTGTGTGGCATCCTTAAGTTGGACTACAGTGAATGCCGCGCCGGTGTCTGCCATCATCCTGACAGATTGATAATTTACCGTTACGTACACTATGGGCTCCTCCCTTAAGTTTGACAATGACAGCTGACACCCCCCCATTGAATTATCTGGGCCCCGTCAGAACGTCTGCTCTGGCCCCCTGGATGGATTTACTGGGCCCATGTTCTGTTGTTGATTCTGATTTTGGGTTTGGCCTTGATTCGGATTCTGGGTCTGGCCTTGATTCTGGGTCTGGTCTTGATTCTGATTCTGGGTCTGGCCTTGCGTCGGCCCGTAATACTGATCCTGGAGTCGGCCGTATCCTCCTCGGCCTCCTCCTCGACCCCTTTTGCTGGCTCTTTGGGTTCGCCACCCTTTGTCACAGTTTCTGGCCAGATGTCCTATTTCTCCACAAATTCCAGCATTCAGCCGAAGACGGGAATCCAGTCGGTCCTCCTCTTTGGCCTCCATTCTGTCCTCGGGGCTGCCAGTTCGGCCCCCTCTGGTACTGTTGTTGTACTGGTGCCGGCCCTCCCTGTGTTACGGGCTGTGCTGGTTCCTGGTTGTTTAGTTGTCCACCAGTCCCCATCTCGGCTTTGGGCTGTGTGGCTTGTACCATAGCCTGTAGGTATTCCACTACCTTGGTTGCCTCGACAGGCTGTTGGTAAGAGCTTTCGCTGGCTAGCCGTTTCTTTTTCCTTGGCCTGTTGCTCCTTCTTCCTGTACAGCTCAACTTGATGGCTCACGTTTTCCATGTACTGGTTTAAGGGAAGACTTCCCAGACATACCACCTCATTCAGTTTTTGTCTCACCTCACTAGAGAGGCCCCGCTGAATTTTTTCTCTGAGCATCGCCTCCCCCATCGGATTGGCTTCTGGGTCTTGGCCAGTCATGTGTCTCCAGGTGGCGTAGGCCTTCGCCACATACTCCCTGGGGTGGGTATCAGGCCCCAAGGTACCAATGTGGATCTTGTCTGGGTGCATCATTGTTGGATAGGTTTCCCGCAGGGCTTGCCACAGTACTCCCCTGTGGGCGGCGAATAGGTCCTGGTTATGTGCTCCTGAAACTACGTACCTCATCATACCAGCCTTGTGTAGTAGTTCTTCCATGGCCGAGACTCTTACTTTGTGAGAGAACAACCGCTTGACATCGCCGACAGCCAGCTGTTGGCCTACCATCAGTTCCTCCAGTTTGGCAATCCACGGAAATGCCCCGTTCTGGAGGGATGGCAATTTCTCCGATATTTGGGTCATATCTGAAGCATTCCAGGGCTTATATTCCAACCCCTGTTGTTTTATTATTACTGGGGCTATGGTGACAGTTTGCTCTCTTGTAGCTGATCTTGTCACTCTTTTCGTTTCCGTAACTGCTGTGTAACTGTTGCCATTTTGGCGCCAGACAGTAGCAGTTCAACTACTGGCGGTAGGGTTTGTCACGTGATCCAGAAGAGCCAGACACCTGAAGAAAAAAGGAACAGGTTTCATATCCTATACTGAGTTGAATGAAATATAAAACAAAGAGATCCTTGTTATTCCTCCATCTTTTGTGTCTGTGTCACCGTTTGGGAACCCAAGGTAATCTTTACATCTGATGGTCGACCTGACAGTAGCTCTGTCTCTTTTTGGTCACTACCGGCATTGTGGTTTAATATGGTATTATTTAAGTATGTGTAGACACCTGAATATGTCTGACAATAATTCAATTTCAACTTGCTACCTCTCTTTGATCCTTCCTATCCTAACATTGACACTTCATAGTGGGACAGGATACAGGTGCCACCAGGGGGAGCTGGTGACGACATTGGGCAGGGAGATACAGGTGAAGTTTATTATTTTGGGGAAAAGCCGGCTATAGATAGGACTTTTATTTGTAACGTGGGCCCACTGTCATTTTGGTTGAGTGTAATAATAACGTGTGTTCTTTTATAAAAATCCCATTGAACTCCTTTATCCCTCTCCCTCTTCCTCCCCTCTCTCCCCCACCTACGGAGAAGCGGAGCAGTAGATAACCCTTAAAGGGAAGAGGTTATTACTGTGTCTAGCCCAGTGTGGGAATAACTTGAGTCTGTAGTATAGAGCGAGAGCACTAGGTGCCCAGTGTGGAAATAACTTTCATAGATGTGTGATAAGTTGTAACGTGCATCAGACTTAAAGTAAAGGAGAAGTAAATGGGACCACTGTGTGCGTGTCTGTTAATGTGCATCTTACCTAACCCTTTCCTTCCGGGTAATGTTTATTATAATTTAACCCTTTCCCCACCCCCTGCCTATAGTTCATTGTGAAAGGTCTCCACTCATCATTCGGGAAGGGTACTGCTTTGGGGAGTGAATATATCATCCATCTTTACTGTCATCGGGTGTGGGAGGGCCCAGGAAGTATTGGGGGAAGTGTGGGTGTGTGGGAACTGCTGTTGATCGCCCTGGAGGGCAAGAAGGACCAGCGCACCATTCCTAGGTTAGTGAATCCTAGGCCCCATCCACTCCCGCTGCTCGACCTCCACTTCAACATTCCTGGCCTACAGTCGGCGACCCAGCTGGACCCAGCTCTGCTGTGTTCCCACTACCAGGTGGCCGTGTACATCCACTCCCATAAAGCAGGGATAATCCACCCTGCTACATTATGAATATACCATGGTCGACACGTGACCTTTACTGAGGCAGTACCATAGTAAATGACTCATACAGTGGCCGGTACAATGGTAAAAAACTGACAATACCATCAAACTACATGATACTTTTGTGGTGAGGGAGAAAATGTCCATAGTGTTGCTCACAGGGCTTCAAGAAAGCCATGTCACTGAGGGCTTAAACCATTTTTTCTTTTTGAAAGCCAGTGATCCAGTGATCTCACTAATTACAAACAAAGGTTTGTTCTACTTTGCAAAAGCAAATCACTGTCTGTCATTGAACTGGTCTGGTGGGTTTAGGCATTGATTACATGTCACATCTGGATCGACTTCAGCTGTCAATTCTGCTTGAAAAACCTTGTTAAGACACTGCTCTCGTACTTTGATGAGAAAGAGAGAGAGAGAGATACAGTACACACACATTCACACACGCCCTTGAAATTTAAACGACCTGGTACCCATAATGACAGTACATTTGTTTCTCTTTTATGACTACAGATTTCTCTATAACTTATAGCACTGCATCGTAGCTCTTGGCATTCGTGAAACATTAAGCATCTGTGACTAAGTGTCTTGTTTTATGGCATTATCATTGATAACAGAGTCTATTTTACACTTTGTGGAGGGTTTGCGTCTTGTTTTATGGCATTATCATTGATGCCAGAGTCTATTTTACACTTTGTGGAGGGTTTGCGTCTTATGTACTGTAGAGCTTAATACACTCTGTACCAATCACGAATACCACCAACCTGGTTGTGTGGCAATAAAGGAATCTTGTATCTTGTAAAGGAATCTTGCCTTCTCATGAAAACATACGGTTATTCTATAACCATAGTTATACGAGTATAGCGAGCGCTCTGCTCGTAGTGGAACTGTCCCTTTATCCAGTCTAATAATGAATAATTTTCTCCACATGCACACACCCATCCGCCTGGCCACACCGACACCCGCTACTCTACATAAGCGGGGTCGTGGCCACACCATCAGCTCCTTCCCAAGTCTTTCACCACCAAAGGCAAAGACCACGGGCCCTCAGTGAGTCCGAACAGAGCGCTCGCTATACTCATATAACTATGGTTATAGAATAACCGTATGTTATATATCGTAATAGCTTACGCTCTGCTCGTAGTGGAACACAGGAGCTGAGCAGAGCGGAAGCTCGACAGATGTACCCGCTGAGGCCCCCCACAACCATCAGAACCGGGGAGGACCCGAGCCCCCTGGACCCCCCTAGAGGAGGACGGGAGGCAATCGGATCCGACAAAGAGGGTTTAGCACCTCAAAACGCACAGGGTGAGCAGACCGTGGGACTTACCTTCACACAGAAGGACCCGCGACCACTCAGGCGCGCATCCCACATGCCACCAGGGAACGGACGGGAAGCAAAACACCCCTGTCACAGGCCCCAACATCACAGGGTCGAAGGTCAAGAACCCAACCCTGTGGCAAGGCCATAGCAGCGGAGCGCGGAGGAGGACCCAGCCCCAGGAACAACCTGAGGGCCAGGACCCCCAAAAAAGGGGGCCCGGTGAGGTCAACGATGCCGTAGCATCGGGACCCCACCAGACGGTCACTGTTGACACCACCCCCCACATCGCCAGCGTATCGGACAGGGCCCAAACCAAGAGCAGGCCCTTCCCCCCTTTGGCACGCCGCCCTGAAGCACTCCACAAGAGGCTACACCCCCACAACACTGTGGGGCCAGTCGGCGCGCCGGGGAGACAACCCCCAAAGAGGTTGATCCCTCAATCCAGGCAACAGGCCCCAAGAGCATAACTCGACCTGTGCTTGGAGCACTGCGGACTAGACAGGCGCCTAAGGGGTCTACTGTGAGAACAGTACACAGGCGGAAGGGGCGTTCGGTATGCTGTGCACCATGTCGGAACCTCCACAAACCCGACCCCTCCAGCGGGGTCGGGTTCAAGAGAAGGCTGACACGATTGGTAGATGTCATGAAAGGTGCTGGGGCACACTCGCGGGCAGACGGGGTCAAGCCCGGCCTCAACCCGAGAGTCGACTCTGCTACCAACACACCGGGGAACCAACCACCCCCCTATGTTTAGTTTAACAGGAGGTGGTTGTTCCTTTAACCCACCAAGAAAAAACTCAGAAAACATAACTGCGCGTATACACTGGCTATACAGGCAGTACAAGTGTTTCAGTTTTTTAAAGGGTTAACCCAGGCCAACAGGTCGACGGGAACGAGTTCGGACTTTGGCCCGGTGGACCGGGACCTACACAGGGATGCCAGAGGGGTTCAATAGAAAAAGCTCCTCGACAGCCCCCTCCCATCCCTGCCCAGCAGGGGGAGGGAGGGGTGAAAACAAATGGAGAAGGACCAGGCCGCGTGAATATTAAAGGCAACCAACTTGTGTTCAGCTTTTCGTTCAGCGTTTCTCTGATTGGCCACACGGCCAATCAATCAATCCACTAGCACACGCCCTCGCGCAAAGAGAGACGCGGCAAAAGCGCTGGTCGAACCAGCGGTGTTCTGTTGTGTGACTGTACTCTACAGCGGTGTTCTGTTGTGTGACTGTACTAAACACTTCCACCACATGACCGACATTTGACATACAGTACACCTCATAATTTAAGATATAGTTTATGCATTCGCAAAATATGAGAGCGCGCCGCTGTCATTGAAGGGCTTCCTACAACAGAGCACCGCCGCTGCGCTGCTGCTGAAGCTGTATCAAGCCGGCGGCGGTGCACGGACGCCGGGGAAAAACCACCGCGTCGCCCCGCTGGCGCTTCAGGCTCTGCAGCCTCCACGGGCGAAATAACATATAACGTTACAGTTCCACACTGATGTACAGTGAGTGTCTAATATGGCTGTCGCGAAGTCATGCCTCTCCCTCTGACAATATCATAATGATGTGTTTTCTATATTATATCCACAATCATTCATCTAAAAAATTGTATGGGCTTTGATTAAACATGTAACCTACACCTACTGTAACTTACTGTACCTCTGCTTCCTACAGCACAGCAGGTAATGGCGTTAATCAATGGAACGCGAAACATAATAACGTTACGCTTTCTAGTTCAGCGCATTTCATAACTGTGTGGGCTTTTATACACGAGTGAATCTGGTAGTCTATGATACACAGCGTGGATCGGCTTTCAGAGGGAGAGGCATGACTTCGCGACAGCCATATTAGACACTCACTGTACATCAGTGTGGAACTGTAACGTTATATGTTATTTCGCCCGTGGAGGCTGCTGAGCCTGAAGCGCCAGCGGGGCGACGCGGTGGTTTTTCCCCGGCGTCCGTGCACCGCCGCCGGCTTGATACAGCTTCAGCAGCAGCAGCGGCGGTGCTCTGTTGTAGGAAGCCCTTCAATGACAGCGGCGCGCTCTCATATTTTGCGAATGCATAAACTATATCTTTAATTATGGCTATGTGTCTAATATGGCTGTCGCTTATCAATGACTTCGTGACAGCCATATTAGACACATCGCCATAATTTAAGATATAGTTTATGCATTCGCAAATATGAGAGCTCTGTCATTGAAGTGGGTGGTGGCAGCATTACTAACAGTAGCGATTTTTATTGTTTTGTCATGACCAAACATAATCCCAACATAGATAGGAGGTGTACTGTATGTCCACTGCTACCGCAGCTGAACACAAGTTGGTTGGACTTGGAACAGCAGCCCAACGCGTACACAAGTTGGTTGCCGCGCTGCCGCTCGCTTGCTCCTTGGATTTCATTTGGGACGTGCGCTTGCCTGCGCGTGGGGGCGGGGGGGCGCGGCCAATCAGAGAAAAGCCGAACACAAGTTGGTTGCCTTTAATATTCACGCGACCAGGCCCCTTAACACAGCGCAAGGTACAACACAATATGGACCAAGCACATCACTGTGAAGGGCAACTCGTAGTGGCATACATATGACACACACATCCATGATATCAATCCCTGTGACGCCCGGGCCGACCCGGCATTTCCCCCCCGGAAAAGCACAAAGTCCTTCGGGGTACCAGAACAGCAGATCTGCGCCCCGGCAGACAACGGGTTAACTGACCTGGTCCGGCGCGACCAGAACCAGTCCCGTGTCCTAGTCACGCCGCCATCCCCAGTCCTAAGAGGGGGCTAGGTACGCGTGTCGATCCAAAACATCACAGAGGGCACCACCAAGAAGGTCATTGCGTGAATGCACTGCACCTGGTGGCCGACCCCACGGCCGTGAGACCCCTCGGCCAATGCTTTGATCTACTCCGTCATCTCCCCCCGGAGATGAACGTGAGTCGTCGAGTCTAACCTAGTACACTGGTGCTTGGTAGAGATAAAAAATCTCCTTCCCAGTCGCTCGCATAAAAAACGCTGTTTCTATGAAATGGGCAACCAAGCCGCGCCAGCCCATGACGTGGTTCCACACCGAAAGCACCCAGGGCCAGCGCTATGTACACGTCGAGACCCAAAAAACACATCAATGGTAATTCTAATAAGAAAACCAGACAACGTTCCCTCCATGCCGTCTGGGATGAGCAGCAGGAAGCCGGCCAAATAAGAAACAGATATGGGTCCCATATGACGCGTCTGAGGGAAAGAACCCTGTCAACACCGCTCTGTACACAAGAGGGAAGACAGAGAATCCCCCAGACTTTCCACGTGAGTAACAATTGAAAAGATATATGTAAACATTGAGCCACGTGACCAAAGGCCCAATACATATTCAAATAGAGAGCAGAGCAGAAAACAAACAGTTTCCAACACATCGCATCACCCAACCTTGACAATGACAGTGGTCCGTAGTATGGAGCCTGAAAGAACTCACGGAAGTCTCATGGCCAATAGAAACGCGCCCAGTGACGTATTCCATGGCCGGGGAAATCCCGTGACCCACCTATCCTAATATGGCGTGGGACCAGCTGACCCCACAGCTTGACAGGAAGGCCGACGAACAGGAGGTCCAACCCCCTGGCCAATCAGTAAAAGGGGGGAGGGGTTTATCAGTTCACCCCCTATGACCCCACACCCCGGATACGATGAAAATAACAAGCAGCGCATGACACCAGTTGTCTAGCATGCTACATGAAAAAGCGTATATACCTCTAGGATAAAGCTTAACAGTTGCACGCCAGCCACAGACGATAAACTCCTTTGTGTAAAAAACAGGCTTTTATACAAGGCTTTAGGCTCATGTGCGAAACTCGCCACCCGCATTTTTATACCTTTACCAAGTAAAGAAAAAACAACAGACGTTAACACTAGAACAGCCATGGAGAAAATGTCACTGATTCCCGCCGGAAGGGGTCAGATGACCCCACAGCTTATATGAGAAATATGAGAAAAATAAACAGTGTAAACTATATAATTACCTCTTAATATAAAAAGATGAGGTTTACCACAGGTTTGAGTGACAAAAAAAAAGTAAATAATAAAAAATATATAATAAAAAAAAATATGATAATTATAATTATACGTTTTTTTGATGGAAGAGCCTCACATTGACGGGCAAAGAGCTACATGCGGCTCGCGAGCCATGGGTTGGCCACCCCTGCGCTAGACGCTCGCAACATGCTGTGAAATTTCTAAATGACTTCAGGAAAATGTAATTAGAACATTTTTCCACATATATATAATATATATGTGGAATAACGTTCTAATTACATTTTCCTGAAGTCATTTTGAAATTTCAGAAACCGTGCCAGATAAAACGGGTACTTTTAGGAAAAGTCATTGAGTGACAGAGCTGGAGCTCGACCGAGTGACGAGGATACATTTATTGAAAATGCCTAGGGGTCATTTGACCCCTTGTCGGCTGTGCTAGTGTTAAAGAGAGGGTCCAAAGACTCGGTACATGATTACTTCTGTAGGCTAACACTCAACCTAGTTGTGGACTCGATGCCACGTTTCCCAAACGTAACAGAATACACACAACCCCCTCAGATAAAAAAGGTAAAGTTCACTCTTACTACTGCAAGAAGAACGCCGTCTTTTATGATGAGAGACGACAAGTGTTTCGACGAGTGCTAGCCACAGGCCTTGCTAAGCACACATATATATATATAGCGATCAGAAAAAAAATTCAAAGAAAACTGCCCCACTCCCTAAGCAAGCACACAACCCCATAGCTAGGTGAGGGTTATACATCATATCCCCAATATATAGTGAATAAATACACGTTTTGTAACAAAAAACAGTCTCTCACCAGGAGGGACTTTTTATTTAATAACAAAATTATATGTTGGGGGGGGGGGGGGGGAAACAGGGGAGTCACAGTGCTACAGTGTAGGTTAGTTTATTAGGACAAGTGCATGACAGTACGGTTAGTTAGGGTGAGATATTTTTTTTTTTTCTTTTTTTTTTAAATTCAGATAATGGTTGAAGAAGTGCGTCTTTAGTCGACGGCTGTCCTAACTGGGGTGGGTAGTTCATTCCACCATTGTGGGGCAAGGACTGAGAATAGGCGACTTCTCTTTGATGACCCTCCCGGAGCTTGGATAGGAGTAGGTCTGAGGCGGCCAGAAGATGCAGAGCGTAGGGGTCTTGAGGGTGTGTAGTTAGAGACCATTGACTGGAGGTAGGCGGGAGCGGTTGCCTTTGCCGCACGGTATGCTAGGTCGAGGGCCTTGAAGCAGATTCGTGCAGCAATGGGGAGCCAGTGCAGGTCCCTAAGAAGTGGGGTGACATGGGCCGACTTCGGTAAATTTGAGATCAGGCGGGCCGCTGCGTTCTGAATGAGTTGAAGAGGCTTAGTGGCAGTGGCCGGGAGGCCAGCGAGCAGTGCGTTGCAGTAGTCGAGGCGGGAGATGACTGTTGATTGGACGAGGAGTTGGGTGGCTTCTTTTGTCAGGAAGGGGCGGATCCTTCTGACGTTGCTCAGGAGGAATCGGCAGGTTGTGGTCGTCGCTGCGATGTGAGCAGAGAAGTTCAACTGGTCGTCGAGGACAACACCAAGGTTCTTGGCGGTCGGGGATGCAGTCACAGCTGCATTCTCGACTGTGATTGAAAGGTCGGTTAGGGGGGAGGATTTGGCCGGCAGGTGGAGCAATTCTGTTTTGCTTAGGTTCAGTTTGAGGTGGTTGGTCGTCATCCAGGCGGAGATGTCGGACAGACACGCCGAGATCCGCTCAGAGAGACGTGGATATCTGAGGGAGGGAAGGAGAGGAAGAGTTGAGTATCGTCGGCATAACAATGGTAGGAGTAGCCATGAGACGTGATAATGTTACCCAGTGATTTTTGTGTAGAGGGAGAAGAGAAGGGGTCCTAAAACCGAGCCCTGGGGGACACCCGTCCGCAGGGGGCGGGTGGCCGACAGGGTCCCTCTCCATGACACTTGGTAGGAGCGGTCATTGAGGTATGATGACAGCCATGTCAGCGCAGAGCCAGCCACTCCCATTCCTGCGAGGGCCGCAAGGAGGATCTGGTGGTTGACTGTGTCGAAGGCTGCAGATAGATCTAGGTGAATCAGGACAGAGGAGAGGCCTTTCGCTTTTGCTAAGTGAAGTGCCTCTGTGACCGCAATGAGGGCTGTCTCTGTGGAGTGACCAGTCCTGAAGCCTGACTGATTAGGGTCTAGGAGGTCATTCTGTAAGAGATAAGCAGTAAGTTGGTTGGATACAGCACGTTCAAGTGTTTTAGAAAGGAAGGAGAGAAGAGAGACAGGACGGTAGTTGCCTATGACGGTAGGGTTCAGGGTTGGTTTTTTTATGAGCGGCGTGACCCTGGCTTGTTTTAGGGAGGTGGGGACCACCCCCGAGTTGAGTGAGGAGTTGATGGTTGCCGTTAGGAATGGGAGGATGTCTGGTGCTATGGTCTGGAGGAGTGGGGAGGGTAGCTGGCAAGTAGTCGGACGGTTCGACGTTACCAGTGTCAGGGTCTCTGCTTCTGTAATGGGAGAGAAAGATGACAGAGTGAAGGATGAGGTTCTCGATTCAGCATTTGGAATGGGTGGGGGTTGGGAGAAGGAGCTGCGGATGTTCTCCACTTTTTCCTCAAAGAAGATTTGAGGAAGGGAGGACATGATAGCATGCAGTTTGCGAAGATTCTTGGCAGAGGCCTCGATCCTATGGTGGAAGAAAGAAGCTTTGGCATTAGTGATGGTTTTGGAGAATGTTAACAAGAGGTTGTGATATGTGTCGATGTCAGCAGTGAGGCATGACTTTCTATACTTCCTTTCAGCTGCTCTCAGGACCTGTCTTTGTTCTCTCACTGGATCTGTCAGCCATGGACTGGGTGGGGAACGGCGGGCAGGTTTCTCAACGAGGGGACAGAGCTTGTTGAAGGAGGTTGCAAGGGCTGAAAGGAGGGTGGAGGTTGCCATCTCTGTGGAGAGAGCAGAGAAGGTGTCACTCAAAGGTAGAGCGGATAGTATGTCAGACACGGCAGATAGCTGAGCATCTCGTCTCGGGGTTGGAAGTTCCAACCCAGTCCCGGAGTACAAGGAACCCCAAGGAGACGCAGCACCCCCTGCCACTCCCCGAGGGGGAGAGTGATACGTCTCCACTGGGCCTTCGAACAAGAGAGCTCCCGCCCCCTCCATGTAATCCTCAGTTTCTATCGGAAATGGAGAAGAGGCAAGAGAACTCTCGCTCGGCTCCAGCACAACACTAAAACCAGGCCGTTCACCCCTGCTGCTCGCCGTCTTACGACGAGAGCGAGCCGAGGCGAAGAGTCTGCGACGCAAATCCTCGGCCACCAGAGGTGCTGTTTTCTGGTGGGGAAACCAGGGAGTGGAAAATTATTCATTATTAGACTGGATAAAGGGACAGTTCCACTATGAGCAGAGCGTAAGCTATTACGATATATAACCAGTAACTCCAAATAGGTAAATTTTTTTTTTGTGAAAAGTTGACATAGGAGATTCAAGTTCTTCGCGGGACAGCTGTTAGGGATGTAAGGGATGATCCAGGCAGATAGGGTAAGATCTTATTCTAATTCGTAAGCATGTAATGCTTACCATGACTTACTGCACACATTGACAAAGAGGCTACTGAGTGTCAGGGTCCAACAGTTTTCCCATTCTTGCTGCTGATGCCTCACATCTTATTGCCTAGATCCACTTTTCTCTTCTTAAAGGCTCAGTTTTTAGTTCTGTGTTATTTACCCTATTCCCCTTACGATGAACTGTTTCTCTTTTTCTCTTCCTGAACAGACCCACCACCAATTGATCTGGTGGGGTGACGGAGGCCACCAGAGGTGGACTTGAAAAACAAAACATCACAGGCCTAAATAACAACTCCGCTCGAAATGGGTGAGCTTACTATTTCCAGGATTGCCTAAAGGTAAACAGGCCAGCCAGCAACCAAAAGGTCACTGGTTCAATCCCTGTTTCCGACAGGAGGGTGTATTCCAGCTGTGAGCCGGTGACTGAATGGTGGCCTGCATTACTATGGCATCTATGCTGCCCATCATCCTGTCTAAGTGCCCTTGAGCAAGGCACTGAACCGCTCCAGGGGCGCTGCACTGCAGAACCCTGATGAAATGCATATGTATGGGGGACTGTGTGTATGTGTAACTAGGAGGGATATGAGGACTGTGTGTATGTGTAACTAGGAGGGATAAGGACTGTGTGTATGTGTAACTAGGAGGGATATGAGGACTGTTTGTATGTGTAACTAGGAGGGATATGAGGACTGTGTGTATGTGTAACTAGGGGGGATATGAGGACTGTGTGTATGTGTAACTAGCAGTGTTGGGACTAACGCGTTACAAAGTAACGCGTTACAGAAACGAAGTTACTTTTTGCCGCAACTAGTACTCTAACGCATTACTTTTGAAATTCAGTAACGCTACTTACGTTACTGAATGGTTTGTTAGTTCGTTACTGCATTCTTTTTATGTAGATTCATAGCGAGCGTCCTTATTTCGCCTGCGTTTGTTTTGTTTACTGTAGACTGAAAGGCGCTATATAAAACGAAGTATTATTATTATTATTATTTCTTTCCGTAGCCTCATTCTGGTTTCGCACTTCTGATTGGCCACTGACGTTCTGAAAGAAATAGGCGCTCTCTACAGTAAACAACAAGAGGACGCTCGCTATGAATCTACATAATAAGAACGCAGTAATAATAACGAACTAACAAACCATTTAGCAACTACTTGGAGAGATAATTAATATACAACATGGAAACGAGATAAAGAACATGTTTGAAGGGCTGCTGGAGTCAACTGGACTAACGTTACATCTCGACCACCGCAGACTGGTGACGGTGAGTGCAATGTGTTCACTGAAACTCAAGATCAACGGATTTTGACTGTACGAAATCTGCCAGGGAATCTCATAATACTAATCAAACAATATAAATATAGTCCTTTCATGCACAATTGATATCCTAACTATTCTAACGTTGCAATGCTTTGATAACAACGCTGCAAGATGGTTATGAATGAATTAATGAATGGATGAATGAATGAATGAATGAATGAAAACTTTATTTAACAGATTGCAGAATGGGTACAATACAGTACGGCTCAATACATACAATTGTTAAGGGGATGCAGACCTGAGAAAGACGTTTGTCTTGTTTCCATCAGGGTCCCCCATTTTCAATTCATATAGACATTTATGACATACACAACATACATGACATTTATGGCATAGGGACATATAGGTATTTAGTACTGATACATTTGTGACATAAGCGGTATTCAAATATACAGTACTGTTACCCCTAGATCCTGACAGAGTATATACATATGATGGGGAGGGGACTGTACATTAGGAGGGGGTGGGTGGGTGGGAGAGAAATATACATACAGCGGGGAGGGAATATATAATGAAACGCTCTAGACCACATTGCTTAGCAGAGTTCGGTGATGTGAATGGAAACTGTCAAGTTGATCAACCGATTTTGAGTATATGGGGCATGGGACTTGAGCAATTTATTTTTTTTATTTTTTTTTAAATAACTAAATAGTTACTTTTCACAGTAACTCATTACTTTTGGGTGTAAGTAACTAGTACAGTAACGAAGTTACTTTGAAATGAAGTAACTAGTAAAGTAACTGAGTTACTATTTTTCAGTAACTAGCACAACACTGGTAACTAGGGGGGATATGAGGACTGTGTGTGTATGTGTAACTAGGAGGGATATGAAGACTGTTTGTATGTGTAACTAGGAGGGATATGAGGACTGTGTGTATGTGTAACTAGGAGGGATATGCGAAAATCCACATTTCAATAGCCTAGTGTACATTGACAAAAACACAATCTTCTTCTTCTTCTTCTTCTTCTTCTTCTTCTTCTTCTTCTTCTTCTTCTTCTTCTTCTTCTTCTTCTTCTTCTTCTTCTTCTTCTTCTTCTTCTTCTTCTTCTTCTTCTTCTTCTTCTTCTTCTTCTTCTTCTTCTTCATGGCGGTTTCGGGTCAGCTGCCTATCTGTCAGGTAATCAGAGAGGAAGGAGGAACATTAACATCAGACATGGGCCAGGCAGAAGGGAAGCTCATGGGCTGTCAGCATGCTGCCGTGATGCAAGTTGTCATTACTTATTCATGAGCACTAAATGCAGAGGAGAGGAGATGGGCATGGTTGACCCCCTCAGTCACCGTTTTGGGTGGAGCTACAGAAGGACGAAAACAGTTTGATTCAGTCAAACCCGGTGTACCAGCTCTTTAATTAGTTTGTATTGTAAAAATTAGCTCTGAATTTATTGATTATTTTCTAAATATACAATGTCTTTTTTTTTTTTTTTTTTTTTTTTTGGCAGCATTCAAATGCTAGCATGCGTAGTAATATGATGTAATTGTGGCCAAACCAGGGCCTTTTTGGGTGAATCTGACAGAGTAGGGGGTAGGGGGTAGGGGGTAGGGAGAGGTGAGTGGGGTCTGCTGCTTCTTCATAACCTACTGCCTGGGGGCCCTTTCAGTATTTCATATAAATACTGTACACATTTCAATTGTAACATTCTACTTGAAGTGTTTCTCATGAATGAGGTATTATATGAGAGCACACACACACACACACACACACACACACACACACACACACACACACACACACACACACACACACACACACACACACACACACACACACACACACACACACACACACACACACACACACACACACACACACACACACACACACACACACACACACACACACACACACACACACACAGGGTATTCTTGTTCACCAGAGAGGAGATCCGGTACAAGAATCTAGTTCTTTGGTTGACTTTTTTTTATTACATTGGATGCCATTTTGTCACAGGAAAGATTTGCCTCTAGGATGGAACCCAGGTATGTAATTTCATCTTTCCTTGTGACAATATTGTCACCCACTGTAACTGAGAAGCCGTTGGTCTTGCTGAGTTTGTTATTTGAACCGAAGAGAATGGACTCTGTTTTACCCAGGTGTAATGATAGTTTGTTATCAGTGAGCCAGGTGCAGATTCTGCCGAGTTCCGAGTTGAGGGTTTTTTCAACCTGTAATAATAATAATAATACATCTATTACATATAGCGCTTTTCCAGATGCTCAAAGACGCTTTACATGGGTAGAAGAAACAAAACTATGGCAAAACAAAAACAGAACGAAAATAATACATGACAAAATAAAATAAATTAAAAAGAATTAGAGGTCAAAAGCAAGATTGAAAAGGTGGGTTTTGAGGTCTGATTTAAAATATGTCAGGGTGTTTGCATCACGGATATGGCTGGGGAGGGCATTCCAGAGGGAGGGGGCAGCAGCATCAAAGGCCCTGTCGCCCCAGGTCCGGAGCCTGGTCGTGGGAGGTGTTAGGAGGTTGGTTGGCATCAGCAGACCTAAGGCGACGGGTGGGCGTGTGGCAGTGGAGGAGGTCGGACAGGTAGGGAGGGGCAAGGTTGTTGAGGGCTTTAAATGTGATGAGAAGTATTTTAAATTGTATCCTGTATTTGATCGGAAGCCAATGGAGGTCGTGGAGGACAGGGGTAACTTGTTCTTGTCAGAGACCAGCAGGGCTGAGTCGTCCGCGAACAGGAACAAGTTGCAGTCACAAGCTGACGACATGTAATTTGCATAAATTAGGAACAGTAACGGTCCTAGTATGCTTCCTTGTGGAACACCACAGCTCACTGGGAGGGGGGGGGGGATAGAGTACCGTTTACCTCCACCATCTGTTCTCTCCCCTCCAGGTATATTTCATCCAGCTCGCTGATAGACTATCAAAACCAATTGCTTTGAGCTTGTCAATCAGAATGGAGTGATTGACAGTGTCGAAGGCCTTTTGAAGGTCCAGCATGACCATGCCGCAGTATTTGCCCGCGTCCACCTCTTGTTTGATGTGGTTGTTCAAATAGAGAAGGCATGTGTCAGTGGAGTGGGATGTTCTGAAGCCAGATTGGAATTCGTAGATTCGATTTTTTCCCCGCGAGGTACTTTTCGACCTGTTTGTATACTATTTTTTCCATGACTTTCGAGATGGAGGTAGGAATAGAAACAGGGTGGTAGTTGCCTGGGTCCAGTTTGCTGCCTTTTTTGTGCAAGGGGGTTACTCTCGCAATTTTGAAGTCTTTGGGTACGTGTCCCTGTTTTATGGAGAGGTTTATTATGTGTGTGATGACTGGGGTGATGGCGGCTGCTGAGTCTCTGAGGAATTTGGAGGGCATATTGTCATGGCCAGTGGCCTTGTTAGATTGGAGGGCTCTCCGTTTTTTGAGTACCTCCGCTGTTGTTACCATTTCTAGTTTGAAATCGTCTTTGCGGACCCCTAGGTTAATGAGAAAGAGAGAGAGAGAGAGAGAGAGAGAGAGAGAGAGAGAGAGAGAGAGAGAGAGAGAGAGAGAGATAGAGAGAGAGAGAGAGAGAGAGAGAGAGAGAGAGAGAGAGAGAGAGAGAGAGAGAGAGAGAGAGAGAGCCTGTGTGCACGTGAGATACATTTACTGCTTATTTTTCAGCCCTAAGATCTTAATGCATAGTGGAAATGATGAGGTATTCTACCTCACCCAGAATTACAATAGGAAGCCAATGTAAATATCATACTTTAGGCAAATTTGCGCATTAAGCAGGAAGCTACAGCAGCCACTGTGCCAAACTCGCCACAACACTCAATTAGAGATTTCCATGACTTGTCAGGAACAAGGTTTCTTCTTTAACCCTTTCACTGCCACACTACTGAACGACCGCAATGGAAATAAGCTGTAAGCTTTATTGTGTTTTTATCCTTTTGATAATGGTGGGCCTTATATGTATACTTGTATGTTTCATTATCAATAAAGATATCTATCTATCTATTTATAACCCTTTCACTGCCACACTACAGAAGGTTAACCCCTTACGGTTACCGTCGGTAGTGTGATAGTAAAGGGTTAACCTTATGTAGTGTGGCAGTGAAAGGGTTAACCTGCTGTTGTGTGGCAGTGAAAGGGTTAACCTTCTGTGTATTGTCACAGTGAAAGGGTTAACCGTTAGTGCGGCAGTGAAAGGGATAAGGTGAAAGACTTAAGTCAGTGAACATCTTTGTTGGTGATGTGCCTTTTCAAGCGTATCTATCACGTGTAATTTATCCACATTGGAACAGTGTGCACATTTGCTTTGTCAAACCAGGGTAATGGTAAATGGCTCCATCCTAGAGGCTAATCTTTCCTGTGACAAAATGGCATCCAATGTAATAAAGAAAGTCAACCAACGAACTAGATTCCTGTATTGGATCTCCTCTCTGGTAAACAAGAACACCCTGAAGACTCTGGCAGGAGCACTCATACAAGGGTACTACGACTATGCTTGCACCTCATGGTACCAAAGCAACTCCTAGAACCCACCTCACCCCTGCCCACTTTGACAACCTAGGATGGCTTAGAGTAGACGACAGAGTACAGGAACGTGCAATGGGCCTGGTCTACAAGATACACTACACGACCAAGGTACCCATGTACATGTCAAAATACTTCCCAAAGGTCAGTGAATACCACGATCACAACACCAGAGGGAGCTCCACAAATCATGTTAAACCCAGATTCGGCTCAAACAAGGGACTAAACACGTTTCGCAATTATGCCACATCAATGTGGAACGCCCTACCCAAAGCTGTAAAGGAATGTGAATCACTACCCACTTTCAAAAACACTCTCAAAGAACACCTACGGGAGACTGCAATTCGAAACTGGCCCATGTAAATGTCCTAACCCAACCCCCTCCAATGTACAGTAAATGACCAAGTATGGTTGTCAATATTCCAATGTACAGTTTTGCTTGTACAGTTGTACAGTGTTCCCCCCCCACCCCTCCTGCCCAACCCCCCCTCCCCCCCCACCCACCGAACCACCTCCAATGTACAGCCCCCCACCCCACCCACCCCACCTACCCAACCTCCCCCAATGTACAGTTTTTACGTCAAATGTATATACTCTTTTCTGGACTCTTTTTGTATCACAAACAGTACTGTATTTGCAAATCTGGTATGTCATAAATGTATAGATGTAGCAGTACTGTATATCTGTATGTCATGTATGTCATATATGTCCTGATTAATTGAAAATGGGGGACCCTGATGTAAACAAGACGAAAGTCTTTCTCTGGTCTGCATCCCCTTAACAATTGTGTGTATTGAGCTGTACTGTATTGTACCCATTCTGCAATCTGTTAATAAAGTTTTCAATCAATCAATCAATCAATCAATCAATCAATCAATCAATCAATCAATCAATCAATCAATCAATCAATCAATGGTGCATTTATATAGGGCTTTTATCCAAAACGCTTTACAATTTGTTCCTCACATTTTACCCGTTCACTCACTCACACATTCACACACCGACGGCGGAGGCGACCATGCAAGGTGCCAACCTGCTAATCGGGAGCAATTAGGGGTTAAGTGTCTCGCTCAAGGACACTTCGACACATTGCCTGGGAGGAGAGGGAACTGAACCGGGAACCTCCGGATTATCAGACGACTGCGCTATCTCCCGAGCCACTGTCGCCCCTAGGATGTGCGTTTTGCTTTGTCAATCCGGGGCCCTGCTAGCGGCCCTGGGGCCCGTTTCGATCGAAGCGGTTGAAACATAGTTAAGGCCGCCTATGCCTTCTATCGTCATCAAACACGGGGTGAGACACCTGTTCCTGTGTTCCCCTGACTCCCTGTTTGAACCATCCCCCCTCCCCTCTCCCCTTCCTCCCCCCCTCTTCCTCCTCCTCCTCCTCCGGTTACACAGGAACGCCGCTGATGGAATGTTTTGAGTGAACGGCACCTTTTATGCTCCATTTATTTCCAGTTATTCAGTTACTTCTTATCCAGGTGAATCCAGGTGAGTACAGGTGAATACAGGACCTGTGTGATCAGAGAGCGACACAGCTGAGAGCGCTACTGTTTCAAAGAGCTGGGAAACCGTCTGTCAGCGGAGAGAGACCCGAATTATGATAATGGTCGGTTATTAGGAGGAGGCGGAACAGAAAGTGGAATACACACACACACACACACACACACACACACACACACACACACACACACACACACACACACACACACACACACACACACACACACACACACACACACACACACACACACACACACACACACACACACACACACACACACACACACACACACACACACACACACACACTTATTTCCAAATCAGATTCAGATTCAGATTCAGGTTATTTATTTACATACATTCAGAGAAACGTGAGATGCTTGTATTTTCCGGCTCCTCAACCGTAGTAGATTTGTAAACATAGTATTCTATCTATACAAGCTATAACTATAAACTATAACTATAACTATAAACTAAACCATAATACACAACGTATATTTGATCTATACAATCTATAATTATAAACCATAACAATAACAATAAACTATAAACAAAACCATAATACACAACGTATATTCTATCTATACAAGCTATAACTATAAACTATAACTAACTACAGTATAAACTATAAACAAAACCATAATACACAACATATATTCTATCTATACAAGCTATAACTATAAACTATAACTAACTACAGTATAAACTATAAACAAAACCATAATACACAACGTATATTATATCTATACAAGCTATAACTATAAACTATAACTACAGTATAAACTATTAACTAAACCATAATACACAACGTATATTCTATCTATACAAGCTATACAATACAAGGTATATGTTTTTTTTACAAGATAAAACAGTGAATAAATTCAATATAAAAATGTATTATTAGACAGAAAACTCTCGACAGAAGACTCTCTTTTCATAGCCTCTCTTTATCACCTGCCGCTTCCGACTGCATAGAGGTGTCTGCTTAGTGGTCATAAAGTAAAAAAGTAAGACACACCAAGCACTGTGAGGTCACTGGAGGTAGAGTCTAAAGGTGGAAGAAAAGAGTCCCACGAGGCCCTCAGGCCTTCTGCCAGACCAACAATAACACCACAACACAGATACTTGTAGGTCATGCAGGCCACGCCCTGCCCCATGGTCACCCAATCCAAACAGTTATCACCGCAGTGATTGTTTAAAGGTTGCATGTGAAACGAGAGAGTGAAGTAAGAAAGAAAGAAAGAAAGAAAGAAAGAAAAGAGAAAGAAAGAAAGAAAGAAAGAAAGAAAGAAAGAAAGAAAGAAAAGAAAGAAAGAAAGAAAGAAAGAAAGAAAGAAAGAAAGAAAGAAAGAAAGAAAGAAAGAAAGAAAGAAAGAAAGAAAGAAAGAAAGAGGGAAACTACATGTATACCATAGCAGTGGTGGAAAGTAAGTATTTTTACTCAATTACTGTATTTAAGTACAATTTCTAAACTAGTATTTTCATTTTTAGGGAACTTTATACTTTTACTCCACTACATTTCAAATATTTTATCTGAACCCACAAGTTAGTTACTTTGAAGAAATATATTTTGCATTGAAAACATGGCAAGAATGTATGAAGATGATATACTTTCACATTTGAAGCCTGTCAACTTCAAGAGGACGTAATCAGAGCAGCATAACTGGACCACATCGTGCGGAGCGTGCAAAATGTTTCCCTTTTTCCTTTTTGCTTGCACTTGCAAATGGTGCTGTCCACACACCCACTAGGCTACTACAGCGAGCCCCACTCATTTAATATATAGTGCAAATTAAGTGTTCAGATAAAGGCATCCAATATGATTAACCATTGTCTTACCTTAATGCAGCAAAATGCGATGTTTCGTCTTGGCATCAATGATCTTTTCTGCTTTGAGTTTGTCTGTGAGATCACTTTCAATGTGAAGCAGACTCAGAGTTGACTGTCTCTCCTGGCACATTGTTGTTCTTAGCCAGTTTCGGATGCACCTCATTGCTGAGAAAGACTGTTCACAAGTTGCGGTGTCGACAGCAATGAAGGACATTTTTTTTCGTCATTTGGATCTCATGCTTTGAAAACAATGTTGTACATATTGTAGCTCTAAAAAGGTTCCACGATTTGATGAACTCTGACTCTCCTCATGCCCTTCTAGAGCAAGCCCTTGTATGCCAAGATAAAGCAACATACAATAGCCTCAGGTGATCCGTAGTTATGACCAGGACAGTCCGGGCAGGGCTCGCTGTGGCTGCCTGCAGGTGTGCCGTGCGGTAGTGTGCTGCTGCTGGCAGCTTATTTAATTACTTTGTTTATATGTTGCCTTGGAAAAAGACCGTATATCCATTTAGCTTTTTGAAAATTTACTCATAATAGCGCGCTGGTGTTCGCTACAAAGCGATTGGCGGGCGTAAATTCGGACTGCAGATGTTTACAAATAATGTATTATGCTTTGCTGCGGGATCAGGATGTGATTGGCTACATTATTTAACCTGAACCTACCCATAATCACCAGATTGTCACCAGGGGGCTGCAGCGACAACACACACACAATATAGTATAGCCTATATAATGCTGCGCACATATATTATATATAATTTCCAAAATTCCCAGCATAACATTTTGGTAGGCTTAGCCTACCCTAGCCGGTAACACTTTATAATAACACTCACTTTTATTCCCTAGCCTTCGATTAATCCTGATTCTCCCACACCCTAACCCACACACTCCCATGCAATTTTATCCTGCCCCCTCCCTCTTGTATCTCTTCTTGTGCTCCTCAGTCCCTGGTGTGCTATACTGTACTTTGTGCTCCCCTATCCGCTTGTCCTATTTTTTGAATGTACTGTCCTGTCCTGTTGTGCCTTTTTGTATTTGTGTATTTTATAGGACATTGATTTTATGCTTTGACTGTACTGTACAGCACTTTGGTTGGCTCTCGAGCTTTTAAATGTGCTCTATAAATAAATTACTTGACTTGAGTTATAAGACCTTTATAAGGTATTTGTAGATAATGAACTAATCATGAACAAATTATTATTAAATCATTTATAACTATATTTGTATAACATTTACAAATTAGTTCTACATTATCTATAACTCATTATCAACATTGTTTGTACTTGATTTGTTCATCATTAAATAATGTTGTTTGATGTCACAAAGAAGGCT
Source organism: Notolepis coatsorum (assembly GCF_963971535.1). Taxonomy (NCBI): domain Eukaryota; kingdom Metazoa; phylum Chordata; class Actinopteri; order Aulopiformes; family Paralepididae; genus Notolepis; species Notolepis coatsorum. The sequence goes on from NC_140183.1 coordinate 66,192,534, forward strand.
GTATCCGAAAGCTGTCTACAACATTTGTAACAGGTGATGAAAAAGTAAACAAATAATTAACTATATTAGACATTTGTTAATGATGAATAGGCTTCACTTCAGATTAGGGCACACAATATCATCTGCAAATGATTTATAGATGTTTTATGAATGTCTTAACAAATCATTTGTTAAATATGAAAAGACAAGTCTGGTAATTGCTTCCTGTGTATTCATAAAAGTCCACAAATAAACAAACTATTAGACATTTGTTAATGATGAATAGGCTTCACTTTAGATTAGGGCACACAATAGCATCTGAAAATGATTTATAGATGTTTTATGAATGTCTTAACAAATCATTTATTGAACATGAACAAATAAATGGAGGTACAGTATAGTAGTTTTTTCATATCCATTTTTCAAAGCATCTACAAATGTGTTACTACACATTAAACAACATTATTTAATGAACAAATCAAGTACAAACAATGTTGATAATGAGTTATAAATAATGTAGAACTAATTTGTAAATGTTATACAAATATAGTTATAAATGATTTAATAATAATTTACGAATGTATATAAATGATTTGTTCATTATTAGTTAATTATCTACAAATACCTTATAAAGGTCTTATAACTGAGTGTTATTATAAAGTGTGGTCCCCTAGCCGTCATTAACCGCCACCTATGCATACCACTTTAACACAATCTGCGCCAAGAATGAGTTAACTCATTATTGCCCGCCATGCATTCAGCGCCAACAACGAGTTAACTCGTTTTTGGGATCGTTATTTCTTTTATTCGCTATATCTATTCATAATTCATGGCTGCAGCCTCTGCAGACCCTTCAGTCCCTGTCTGAGCTGGCAGACGGTCAACACCGCCCTCTACTGCCTTGCGGAGCTATTGCACTCTATTGGAAATGGTCTGGTGTGTTTTCTGAGCCGCGCTACGAGGGCCATTTCATGTATGCACGAGGAGGTATAATAATGATCATCTAGCGTTGATTTCAGAATGATTAGATAATCAGCCGAAAAATTACAACGTGATGACTGGATTACACTAAAATGCCTTTTTCTCGCCTTTTCCTGGAATTACTCAGAATCACCCAAACCATACTCATATTCAAAACGGTATAAAACGGAAATGTAAAGATGAAAAAACACTGACAGTCGACGGCGTTATTAGATCCATAGCTATAATATAAAATATAGTTTTAGGACTCGCAAGTTTGCCATTCTAAAACTATATCCATTGAATAAAGACCTGGCGCTGAAGGGGGATCAGCGCCCCCTGCTGCTAGCTGTCAATGTGTTAACATAACCTATAGAGGTCAATGCATCGAGAATTGAATACTCCCAAGCACTGGAATACAAAAACTTAAGTAAAGAAACTGTGTACTTCTTCCACCACTGGAGATATGTATAAAAACTCAATCAATTTCGTTCTCTCTTCAAGAAAACAACCAGCCTCGGAAAGTGCGCATTCAACTCCAGAGACACGACTCTGCCCCCGAAAAAGAGAGAAAACTTTCCCGAGCCGCGCACACCGCATCGATTCCTCTAGAAAAAAAAGACCACGTCGACCGCTCCCTTTACGCACCGCAACAAACCTCGAGACCCTCGCGCGGAGGGGGGAACAGTTTATTCATTTGCGCCGTACGGGCAGAGCGCCGGTAAATAAATGTAAACTAAGGTCCTGGCTTGTAGTGAGACAGATGAGAGCAGGTAGGGAACAGTGTCGGCCCATGTTCCCCACGCTGATATACAACCTCCCCCTCCGCTCCTCTCTATCTCCCAGCCTCCCCGGCGAACGGGCCAGCGGGGTTAGACTGCAGGGAATGAACTCAATATGGCCTCGGTATTTCTAGTTGATAGGACCAGGTGTAATGTATGCACGACGGTTTGCAGCGGGACAAGCCTGGCGCGGTATTATTGACTATTCATTTTCCCCCGCTTGTCATTGATGTATGTGGGCGCAGGGGTAAGTAATGCATATGTAACCTATAGCATATACTCCTTTTTAAATATACATTGGGGGGGTGGGTAAAAGGCGGGTCCAGTGATTTTTCCCGGGGCCTTATCTGCATTCGCAGGTTGCCCAGATCCATCAATGTTTATGAAGCCGGGGTCCGTGTAATTCTAGCACATTTATCCAGTTGGAACACACACGCTAACACACACACACACAGAGAGACACACATGCTAACACACACACACACACACACACACACACACACACACACACACACACACACACACACACACACACACACACACACACACACACACACACACACACACACGCGCACACGCACATGCACAGGACTTTTTCCATTATACCATGAATATCTCCCGGTACGACCAGTATTTTTTTGAATATCTACCCGGCAGACAAAAATCTTGAATTATTATTATTTTTTTAGAGAAATTCCAAAATATTTGATAGCAGATAAGAGGGGCGCGATGCGGCCGGGCCGAGGCGTCAGTGGAAGATAACTAGCCTTTATTAATGACCTGACACCAGCGCAGGCCTAAGTAATTAGGCTCTACCCTCACTTCCCTCTACCCCTTCCCCTCCTTCCCTCTCCCTCTCCGCCTGGATGAATGGGTGAACAAATTTCGGCGATAGTTTGATAACCAAAAGGGATGCCACGCGGCACAAAATAGGAAAATGAACGAGTGTGGTGAGAAAAAAAAAGAGGGATGTTGTTGATGGTATCAGGGCTCATTTGATTGGCCAGGGAGGAAGCTGGTCCCTATCGGTAAAATTCACCTGTGAATGGTTAATTATCCGGCGCATGCATATGGGGGAGTCGTTAATAACATTTGACTAATGGTTTAATTCTCTCTTATTTTCCCATCTCTCTCTCTCTCTCTCTCTCTCTCTCTCTCTCTCTCTCTCTCTCTCTCTCTCTCTCTCTCTCTCTCTCTCTCTCTTCATTCCTCTCCCTCTTTCTAACCCCATCCCCCTCTCTCTCTTGCTCTCTCTCAAACGCCCCTCTCTCCCTCCATCCTAATGGTAATCATGAGTTTTGACCAGACCAGTGAGTAGATTAAGCAACATCATCCATGTTACTCTACATTGAGCACAGCGGCCTATAGTAATATTAATGCAGCCTTGTAAGAGCACGGCTCAGACTTTTATATCCTTTGACTCAAAATGTCAACCAAGTAACCCAGCGTTCATTTCTAGTTTTCTACAACATGATATAACGTGCCTCGTTCATAGAGGTCCACCTTTAGGCTATACTTTCTCTTTTGTCCCTTTGTATGTTTCCTAGTGTTTACATGAACACATTCAATTATAATCAACCATAGGAATATGAATGATTAAATTGAGCGATGCCACCAGAATATGAATGATTAAATTGAGCGATGCCCCCCTTTAACGCAGTCCAGCGATGTTAGATCAGTCGGAAAAGGCTTATTGTGGAACATGAAAGATCGGGGGCGACAGTGGATCAGGAGGTAGAGCAGTCGTCTGGTAATCCGGAGGTTCCCCGTTCGATTCCCGATCCTCCCGTGCAGCGTGTCGAAGTGTCCTTGAGCAAGACATTTAACCCCTAATTGCTCCTGATGAGCTGGTCGGCACCTCGCATGGTTGCCTCTGCCGTCGGTGTGTGAATGTGTGAGTGAGTGGGTAAAATGTGAGGAACAAATTGTAAAGCGATTTGGATAAAAGCTCTATATAAACTCAGCCATTTACCATTTATGAAAGAATATTGGATTGTGTTAGGAGTGTCATTTCTCCAGCTCTCAGGTGTATCATTCAACAATTGTCTTCTTGTACATGAATAGAACCAGCTTCCCAGTGATTAGCAGAAAGAGGGTTGTTGAAGCAGTTTTTAATTTATAACCTTTTAATTTAACAAGGCAGGTCAATTAAGAACACATTTGTATTTACAATGACGGCCTGGTGAGAGGAGAAAAGGGACTCGTGAAGGGTAACAGGGAAAGGGGACAACAATAAATAAACACATAAATAAATAGACAAGAGACTGACAATACATACAGTACATCACAGAGATAAGGGAAATAATTAAAACACACATCAAACAAACAACATACAATTACAAGTTATGTAATACATGAAACAGAACAGACAAATTACAGTTAAAAGGCTGGGTGACAGTTGCAGGTGTGTGTAAACAACTCTACGATAGAGTCCTTAAAAGTGGTGAGGGAAGTCAATTTGTCCACTTTTGCGTCTTTGGGTTGACCGAAGGAAGAGTTTTGTCTGTAATCTGTTTTGGATGTGATTTGATTTGATAGTTTATTTGATAGGGACAGCACAATGAACATCAAGTACAAAATACAAAATGTAAACATGCCGGGTTGTAGCAAGAGCTAATTTACACCCCTAAACAGGAGACAGCTAAACTCTTTCAAATACATAGCCTGCTTAAGATAAAAGCATTGTGACAATCAATGATAAAAACAACAATAAAAACAAGAAACAAGTTACATAAACTAAATCAGATAAAAAATTATCACAGTTCTGGTTTGCCTTAGATGCAGTTTAAGATGGGTTTTGAACATGGAGTATGTAGGGCACTCTCTAATCACAATTGGTAGGCTATTCCAGTAGTTACTGAAGTAACAATTTATGTTCATATGGTCAATAGAATTGATATTATCGTGTATATTTGACTAATGGGTTATTCAACATTATTATAGCATTATTCAGAATGGCTAAGCTGAAAACAGACAACAGTTGGCTTGACTTTTGTAACTGAAGTGATCACACACCCACTCTATCTCACATAACCCCCCCCCCTAGGAACCAGTTTTGGCTGATTCCGTGCCACACACGAGAATACTCAGGTTTATTTATAGGTGGTTGAAAGCCACTCACGAGATTTCTCGGAATTATTATTATTTTTTTTTTTTAGCGATCTGAAATCATATTGCATCACCCGAGCCTACCCGAGTATAGCCGAGCGGCGCCGGCGATCATTGTGGAAAAAAGCGCCCCCTGTCGTCTCCCAGATGACATAAGTGATTTTGGAATGGACTCAATGAAAATGAATGGGGAAAAAAATCCGGTACTCCACATTTTCCAGTCCACTGATGCAGCCGGGGTTACCACAGTTCATTCTGGATCCTCTGAGCCCCGCGGATCATGGAGTTCTACTGTATCGCGTTGGATCCATACACTTATCGATTTTTTCGAATGGTGATCAGGAATTGGAATATACCAGTTGGATACCATCTGATGTCAGGTAAGGACTCTATGTTATCAGTGTTAGGATAATCAGAGTAAGTTTGATGAAGTTATAAGCTGTTTTGTGAAATGTCTTTTTTCGGTTTCACTGTAAAAGTCCGAGAGGAAATCAACGGGGCGATTATCCGTGCGTGGCCATAATGTGCTTGCGTGCACGTATAATATTGATCATCTAGCGTTTATTTGAAAACGATTCATAAGAAGGCCGACGAATATCAACGTTGTGGAATATTCCAGTAAAAGACGATTTTCATAGAAAAAAACAATCTGCCTTGACAGCACTGACTGGAAAATAGTCTTTGATAATGCGATGGGCAGATTAGACACATAGCCATAATTTAAAACATAGATTAGGCGATATTAACGTTAACATTGGGGCCGATGGTGGCATTCAGCGGGTAAAAAGGAAAACCCGGCGTGGCGCTCAAAGTGTTTTAACAAGAGACACACACACTAATGCATGTGACAGAGATTAAGACTCACACACCCGGGATAATGCCGTTAACATTGAGTGACAGAAACCCCCATCCCAGAGACACACACACACACACACACACTGTTCCATGCGTCCTCCCAAGAGACACAGTGTAACATGCGTTACTTTATGAAGAAGATGTCAATGTGTTGATAAATGAAGTGTGGGCCCAATATGTTAGGATATGCCAATGTCAGCATATTTGGGTCACTTGACCTTTAAGATTCCAGGTGTGGTTAGGGGCTGTCCTAACCATAAGGGGGCCATCTTGGATTGGAATCATGGCCTCATGGAGTTTTGTTTGCTTACTGCTATTGTGAGAGGAAGGGGGGATTTTTCCAGGCCTCCTAAAAGATTCTCCAGTAACCAAGGACAGTTCAGCTACAGTGGTGTTTCCCAGTGGATTACTTCTTTTTCCTTTCCTTTTCTAAGATGTGGATCAACCCAGGACTTATCACCTTTTGGACACTCAAAGGTTTGAGTGTTGTTGGACACTACTAGCTCTAACATGCAGGCTGCATGGTCTGGTAGGCCTGAACATTACACATGGTAACATACATGGTAACATACATGGTAACATACATGATACATGGTAACATTAGACATGGTAACATTATACATGGTAACATACATGGTAACATACAGGGTAACATTAGACATGGTAACATTATAAATGGTAACATTATACATGGTAATATACATGGTAACATACATGGTAACATACATGGTAACATTAGACATGGTAACATTAGACATGGTTACATTATACATGGTAACATTATACACGGTACATTATACATGGTAACATTATACATGGTAACATACATGGTAACATACATGGTAACATTAGACATGGTAACATTAGACATGGTAACATTATACATGTTAATATACATGGTTACATTATACATGGTAACATTATACATGGTACATTATACATGGTAACATTATACATGGTAACATACATGGTAACATACATGGTAACATTGTACACAGTAACATTTATGTTGGGGCTTATGGACTGTAAAGCTGACAGGACCGTTCTTATTGGTTTGAGATGATTTTTGTTGTACCATACGTTGCTATGGGGTGCCCCATTTATTTTGATCCTCCTTTTGGTTAATACAACACTTTGAATTTAACACTGTTCCAGTACTCTCATTCTTTATAGCTGAACAGGTTTGTTTATTATTTCAAGCTTGTTACAGAAATGGCAACCACGAAGGGACTTTAAAAAAAACAAAGAAAGAAAAAACAGTGTAATATATTCTCTATGTTGTTGTTAAGAGCTTTTGTTTTGTTTTGGTAGTTTGGGGTTGCTATACCATGGCTACATCTATGCATTCTCCTATTCAAGGGAGTATTGTTGGAGAAGAGGTTTCCTCAGACCAGGGAGAGGGAGAACTTGCTGAGGCTACTGACATTACACAGCTTCAGTCACGTTTGAGTGCTGTGGAAAGAGAGATCCAGGCTTTCCATATAAATACAACTAGACAAGATGACATTCTCAGGCATTACATTGACCGTGAATGTCAACGACTACAACAGACTTTTCAGAGCGATATTAATAAACTCCAACAGTCATTGGTGGAGTGTTTGAAAAGACGAGACAAACAGCTTAATGCTCAACCACAAAACCCCATCAGGATGGCTAGCACTCCTGTACGGGATGATGCACCATCTGTTCACTTTTCAGAACATTTTGAACATGGTGGTATTGAAATGGGAACTGAGGAGCAAGGTTCCCTGCCTTTCATGCCTAGACCCTTGCCTTTGCCTCTACTGCCTGTAGTAAATACTCTACTGCTGCCTGGAGTAAGTCCTCTACTGCCTGGGCCAGACCCTCCACAGTGGCAGCCAGGTGAGCTGATCCAGTTTGAGTCTTCCTTTGAACATTCGCATAATGAGCATGAATCTGTGGAACAAGGTCTCACACCACTATGGGATGGGGCAATGGCTGCACCGCATAAAAAGAGGAAGCCCTTGGTGGGGCTGTACTTAGCAGCGACCCCTATAGCCCAGTGCGATCGGCAACGGGAGCGGAGAGAGGAAAGCAGAGAGCCCGAAGGCAGCAGCTCTCACCACCGCCGGTCCAGGTTACTATCTAGCACCGGGAAACACACTAGAGAGTCACCGCCGGCACAAGACCACCATTACCAACCAGTAACCATGAGCAGCGAGGCCGCCGAAACGCAACAACCACTGCAGCCCGCTGACGACGCAGAGAGCCCGTCCAGCCCGGCAGCCGAAGCTTCCGTGGCGGATAAGAAGGTCATCGCAACAAATGTCTTGGGGGCAGTCAAGTGGTTCAACGTCAGAAATGGATATGGTTTTATCAACAGGAATGACACGAAAGAGGACGTGTTTGTACACCAGACGGCCATAAAAAAGAACAACCCAAGGAAATACCTTTGCAGTGTTGGAGATGGAGACACTGTGGAGTTTGATGTGGTTGAAGGGGAGAAGGGAGCAGAGGCAGCCAACGTCACCGGCCCAGCAGACGTTCCAGTCCAGGGGAGCAAGTACGCCGCTGACCGGAACCGCTACAGGCGCTACCCCCGCAGGAGGGGCCCACCCCACAATGGAGAATACCCTGAGAAGAACCAGAGAGGTCCAGACCAGGGCAGCGACAAACCAATGAGACAGACCTACTACAGAGGCTTCCGACCAAGGGGTCCATCCAAAGTACCTCTTAACTCCATGTTAGAAAGGCAACAGCAAATCCTGCAACAAGTTCAGCAAAATGTGGCTCAGGCCCAGGAGCATCAAGCTCGAGGCTACAATAGAAGGAGGTCTCCTGTCACATACCAAGTAGGAGAGAAGGTATGGGTTAAGTTGCACCCACTGTATGATGCCAAGGCCATGTTTATGGCAAAACTTGCTCCAAAGTGGAGAGGGCCAGCCACAGTTCTCAGACGTTTAGGGTCAGTGACCTACAGAGTAGCCATGGATAGCAGTCCTAACACCCATGAAACCTTGCATGTTGAGACCATGAAGATGTTGTATGGCAGTGGTACTACGCTTGGTGGGGGGGATGTGTAACATGCGTTACTTTATGAAGAAGATGTCAATGTATTGATAAATGAAGTGTGGGCCCAATATGTTAGGATATGCCAATGTCAGCATATTTGGGTCACTTGACCTTTACGATTCCAGGTGTGGTTAGGGGCTGTCCTAACCATAAGGGGGCCATCTTGGATTGGAATCATGGCCTCATGGAGTTTTGTTTGCTTACTGCTATTGTGAGAGGAAGGGGGGATTTTTCCAGGCCTCCTAAAAGATTCTCCAGTAACCAAGGACAGTTCAGCTACAGTGGTGTTTCCCAGTGGATTACTTCTTTTTCCTTTCCTTTTCTAAGATGTGGATCAACCCAGGACTTATCACCTTTTGGACACTCAAAGGTTTGAGTGTTGTTGGACACTACTAGCTCTAACATGCAGGCTGCATGGTCTGGTAGGCCTGAACATTACACATGGTAACATACATGGTAACATACATGGTAACATACATGGTAACATACATGATACATGGTAACATTAGACATGGTAACATTATACATGGTAACATACATGGTAACATACAGGGTAACATTAGACATGGTAACATTATAAATGGTAACATTATACATGGTAATATACATGGTAACATACATGGTAACATACATGGTAACATTAGACATGGTAACATTAGACATGGTTACATTATACATGGTAACATTATACACGGTACATTATACATGGTAACATTATACATGGTAACATACATGGTAACATACATGGTAACATTAGACATAGTAACATTAGACATGGTAACATTATACATGGTAACATTATACATGTTAATATACATGGTTACATTATACATGGTAACATTATACACGGTACATTATACATGGTAACATTATACATGGTAACATACATGGTAACATACATGGTAACATTGTACACGGTAACATTTATGTTGGGGCTAATGGACTGTAAAGCTGACAGGACCGTTCTTATTGGTTTGAGATGATTTTTGTTGTACCATACGTTGCTATGGGGTGCCCCATTTATTTTGATCCACCTTTTGGTTAATACAACACTTTGAATTTAACACTGTTCCAGTACTCTCATTCTTTATAGCTGAACAGGTTTGTTTATTATTTCAAGCTTGTTACAACAGGACAAACAGGTTTTTAGAACAATCTGATCAAACACACCCCATGACCAATTGATTGACGACCCACACACTTTCAGCCATCAGAAACCCACCCATCCAGTTGGCCAGTAGTGGTAGCAAATTACAGAACAGTATTAGATTTGGGGTGATCACATAAAATATAAGGCAGTCATTTTGAACTGAGAGACACACTCGGTAGAACCAAACTATCTGTTTCAGGATGGACGACTGTTGCTGTGTAACTTATGCTTGTGGTATGCTGAATTAAATCATCTTCCTCACCAACTGAGTCATTGCCTCTGAAAACCATCTCCAGTCTGAATTCTTCCTGAAACCAGCGCCCACTCTCAAAGAATCTACTTCATTACCACTTTTAACAGAGAACACAGTTTTTGCAAAGGTAGTATACCAAAAAGGCACCTCACAGTCCCCTCTACTAATGGCCCTGGTGGTAATGCCAGTGTCTCCTTTTTGTTGGATGAACTCATTCAATGGGGGAGGGGCAAGTCCATGCAGAACCTTGTACATGAAGCAAGTATATTTGAAAACTTGGAAATTCTCTAAACTTAGCATGTTATGTTTTTCTAAAACATTACAGTGATGAAATGAATTTGGTTTCCTATCAAATACTTTTATGGTTTTTTTGTAGAGTAATTCTATTGGTGTAAGAGTAGTGACATATGAAAGAGACCAGTTGATAAAACAGTACTTGATGTGTGAGAAAATCATTGAATGCAGAAACATCCTTGCAGCATTAACTGGCAGGCAGGGCCTGATCTGCCTGAAGTTTTCGATGTTAAACTTGACTGTGTTTGTCACTTTCTTCACATGACTTTTTGAAGGTCAATGTAGAGTCCAATGTGACCCCAAGATACTTGAATTAATGTACAATGTCCAGCTCTGCCTCTCCCAGAAACACATTAGAGTGAGTGACTTCTAATGGTGACTTTGTGAACATCATACACACTGTTTTCTTGGTGTTAACATGCTTTTGTTAGCCAGTCTTGAATGAGACATGAGACATCAGTGAATGAGATTCACGTTTCCTCCCAACCGCGAGTAGGCCTAGAAGCGCAGAAATGGAGAACACAAAAAAAAAGAAAGGGTGGATCTGAAAAAGCTAGAATTAAAAAACTAAAATTGCTAGTAGAAGACGCAGAACAATGTTCTAAAATTACAGACATGTACTTAGTAGAGGAAGGGCTGGCGTTAGAGTAGCTGCTGCTGCTAATGATGATGAAGTTCAAGTGGAAGGAACCAACAGTAACATGACAGGTGCGTGCAGTAGCCTAGTGCATATTCTACTGTTGGTGTCTGCCGGTTCATGAGGGCTAGCTAGCCTATACTAGCTCTTGCAGTGATTTCAGTCATTCTATTACAAGACAATGTGCTTTCCGTATTCCTGATTCCTTACAGCACGTGGACGTAAATAGTTGTGACTCGTGGTTTTTTTTTCTCTGACTAAAAGTTTAGTTAGTTATATGAGTACTGGCTAAGCGTCCCGCTCTTAAGCCATTCCGAGATATACCTCATCTCATGTACCTACTGTACACCATCAACGAAAAACAAATACACCCATCACCTGCCGGGCTCCGCCCCTATAGAGGCGTACTCTATAAGACATTAGGCATGGTCACCAAACACTCTTCCTCGCAAAAAACCCGTTTCCAGGAAAAGATTCCTCAAGGGAACTCAGGGCCGCTTAAGAGCGGGACGCTTAGCCAGTACATCATATATATACATAACCTGTCGTTATATAGCGTACTTGGCCATCGCGTCCCGCTCTTAAGCCATTCCGAGATATGGGGTAGAGTGGACGCGAGGCCCGATAGATGCACCCCCTGAGGACCCATAAGCCCACATCAAGGGGTTGGGGAGTCCCATCACCCCATCCTTCCTAATGAAGGGGGGGCGCAGTCAACTCCACCTGAGTGCGAGCAAGAGGGAACTAGAACCCCTTGAACACACAGCACAGGCGGAACCACGTGTGACCCAACACACTGTGGCCCACACCCACACACCCCTGCTACCCTACCAAAGGACGGGAAGCAGGAAAGGCCACAGACCCCAGAACCGCCTGGGAGACAGAACCCCCGGTCATGTCCATGAGGTAAAACCTTACGAAGGGACACAGGGAGGACCATGAAGCTGCAGCACAGACGTCCTCCACCGAGGCCCCTCCAGCCCGGCCAACGTGTAGCAGAGGGCAATGCCCTCGCACAACCAATGGGACAGGCGCTGTTTCGATAGTGCCTTACCGGCACGAGAACCACCGTAACAGACAAAAAGCTGATCGGTAGCCCTGAGGCCCTGAGTACGGCTGAGGTAAATCCACAAGCACGGACCGGACATGACAGGTGAAGGCCCGCCTCCAACTCACTAGCGTGAGGAGGTGGATGAAACGCCTGAACCACAATATCCCTGGAGCGAAAGGAACTCCGGATATTTTTAGGCACGAAGGCAGTATTAGGCTGCAGAGTGGCACCGCAATCGAAACGAAAGACAGGCACTCTGGTAGTACCGAGAGAGCACAAAGCACACCCACGCGTTCAGCGGAGGTGACGGCCAGCAAGAACGCGGTCTTGAACGACAGCTGTTCCAACGGCGCTTGCTCAAGAGGCTCAAACGGGGCCAAGGACAACCGACGAGGACCAATTGAAGATCCCAACTCGGAGCCAAAGAGCATTTTACTGGCTTAACGCGTCGGGCGCCAAGCAGGAAACGCTTCACAAGAGGGTGGCTGAACAAAACATCACCCTCAAATCCCTCATGATAAGAGGATATAGCTGCTGCATATACCCTCACCGTCGAAGCCGACAGTCTATCAAGGAGAGACTGGAGGTAACAAGGACAGTATCCAGGGGGCAGGACACCGGTCCCTGCCCCCCTTCTTACACCACTCTTGGAACATACGCCATCTGCCCGCGTAAGCGCGACAGTGGAGGGAGCATGCGCATTCCGGATGGTATCAACCACAGAAGGGTCCATCCTCTCCAGACTTACCCTCTCACCAGCCAAACCATCAGACGTTGGCACAACACCGGGTGCTGAACAGCGACCCGTGTGCTTGAGTGAGGGCCTTTGCTGACCAAGGAATAGGCCATGGCGGAGCTACCAGTAGCTGGATCAGGACCGGGAACCACACAGCTGCGCCCCGGTCCGGCGCAATCAGGATCAAGGACCTGCGCTCCTCAACGTACCCGTCCCAACAACTGACCTAACAGATGTACGGGGAAAGAATCCCAGGCGGCATGGCATCGGTCCCAGACCTGCCTGGCTATGTCCGGACGTAAAATAATTCACTTTGGCCATTTGCATAGTATTTATTACTTGATTCCTCATTGAAGTGAATTTCTGTCTGTCTGTCTGCCTGTTAGCCAGGCCAGAATTCAGAAATGTTTTGAGCAGAAGGTCTCTTTCTTTCATCTGTCTCGTACATTCATCATTCAACCAGGGTAACGTGTCCTTATTTCTTCTCTTTTGACTCCTCATCTTGGTAAAGGAGGACACAACTTCATTAATTGTTGCCAGGAATTAATCGCAGCCACTCTCTATGTCCTTACTTAGGAGAACTTTACTCCAATCCTGTTTTTTAAGAGCTGCCACAAGATGGTGCTGTTGACTCTTTGGAACTGTGTTCTGATATACAGTAGGTCTAGATTTGAATGAATTAGAGAATCGTTGTTTTGTTAGCTTTCTCGAAAAAAAATTGCATTGTGATCTGATATACCCGTCAAAAAATTATAGGTATTAGTTATTCTTTCTGGTCGATTGGTAAACAATAGATCTATTCTAGTTTTTGAGGTAGGAGTTATCCTAGTAGGCTTTTCTATAAGTTGAGTAAAACCCAAGTAATCAGTAATCTGTTTAAGATTTTTCCTTTCCTTATTTACATCCCAGTTAATGTTAAGGTCACCAACAACAATTATTTCCTTCTTCTCATCATAGAAGTCTACCTTTGTTGAGGGTTTCCTATAAATACAAATGACACAAAGGACATTTCGGGAGAGAGTGAGATGTTCACACCAACCCATTCCAAATCTACTTCTCTTGGCCATTCAATTTGAGTACATTTCAAGGAGCTTTTGACATACAGCAGAACCCCTCCATGCCTGTCTTGGTCGCGGTCTTTCCTAAAGACATTATAGCCAGGCATAGTTAGTGCTACCTGTGGAAAGGAATGGGTTAACCAAGTTTCTGTCAGACCTAAAAAGTCAATATTAGAATTGCAGAGTAGATGCTCCAGTTGTTCACGTTTAGGTATCATACTCCGAATATTTAGGTGTCCCCCAAATAGCCCTTTTGCTTTACATTGTGGGTTCCAGACTATTTTGGATGCATTCAATGTTTTGAAGAATTTAGTTTTTCTGTGTCTTTTCACAACTGGATTCCTTTGTCTGGTTGGCATGGTTTGTTTGTCCATTTTATGACCAACAAGGCTCCGACTGTTCCAATGAGACACAAGAATTACAGGGGAGGGAGGGTGTTGGTCCAGCTGAGCATCCAACACAGAGAAGGTGTTATGTCAGGCCACGATGTTGGAGTTATGACATGCAAAATTAGTCAAAGTGGCTAATAAAGCCGTGTCCACAAGTTGAGCTGAAATGTCGCAGCCACTTATTATGCACTGTATAGCCGACTAAAATGTTCTGAGCTCCGTCTAAGGGTGGGAATTAGACCGGAGAATGTACAGGTTTTCCCAAGGCTCTCTATCAGCTCTGCCAGCGCTTCGTAGTCTTTGATGAGTTTGATGTGCCCATATGTCTCGCGATGGTCTGCTGATTGTTTACACCTGACGTCATTCACTCCCACATGCACAATTACTGTATGAGCAGATGGGTAGCGCTCCACAATGGATGGGATATGTTTGATTAGATCAAGAACTTTTGCACCAGAAAAGGAGTAAGAGATGCCTTTGGGAATCGGGACGTTTCTCACGATGGAATCCCCCACGAGGATGTATTCGGGAGGAGAAAAGAAAGAGGGCTTGCCATTATTTGCGGTAGCAGGAGGAGGTAAATGACTAACATCAGCTATGCTAGCTGTAGCAGCGTTACCAGCTTGTGAGGAATCGAGGGAGGCTGTGGGGACCAGCGGGGAACATTTTCGTGTACGCTTACCGGAGGGAGAGAGAGAAGTAGACCGTGACCTGGAAACGTTGCTGCCGACAGAAGTGCGTTTCCTACGTGAGGTGGCGCCGGCGCCCTTCACCTTCTTGAACCAGGCGGCTAGTCCAGCTGCGCTATGTGGCCGAATTGGAGATATCTCAGGGCAGTGAGACATGGCGTTTCACTGTGGAGTTGAAAGGGTTCCTCATCACTCAAGGGATCAGGAATCAGCGGTGAGGTCAGCCTCCTTTTCTTTGGTCCCAATCCATTTGTCTCCACCGAGGCCCGGGAGGATGCGGTGTGGGGTTTTCTACCTGCGGCTAGCGTTAGCCTAGGGTAAGCAGCGCTGCCACGCCGGGGAGTCCGATCTGGGGAAGCTGCTCCCTGGATAACACCATGGACGTCAGAAGAAGGTAATCCTGAGACGTCTAAGCATTCTGACAGTGGAGTATATCGGTTAGAGAGCAATGGGGAGTCCATGGGGTCGAAGAAAGGTACAGTAGGGATACCTTTCTTTTCCTCCTCACAACTGTTGCCCAGGAGGAGCGAGTAGGCGAGGGGACAGTGGCCGATGGCTCCAAATATCCAGCCGGGTCAGGAGCTAATTTTGACGACTGAGAAATTCCACAATGAGGTGCTCAATGGATTTAAGCTCAGCCCGTACTTCTATAATGTCCGAAGTCGGGGGCCATACTTCAGCGTCACAGTGCAAGCCAACAAGCCAAGTAAGTAAACAACCTCTGAAATGTCTGATTGTTGCTTGTGTGTGGCCAAGTTTTGCAGAGAGTGGTAAAACAGGATAAAACAGGGTACAATCGGATAAAACACTTGATAAAAACAGGCTAAAAGCACTTAAAAACAGAGTATCAAACGTGACCGCAGCCCAATGCAGCAAACATTCCTGTGACATCATTTATAGACGTGCTACTGCTTCCATTTTCAAGCGCTTGGATTCTGGAGACTGTATAGCCCTCAGATTTATCACTGGTGATAGTTATTGTACTTACCATTGTAACCTTTACAATAAGATTGGGTGGTCCTCTCTGGCAGAGAGAGATGTGATTTGCACTGGCATCTGTTTCTATATAAAGCCAATGTTGGAGATCTTCCCCCTTATATCACTTCATTTTTTGACGTCTGGACCTCATCATACTTGGTGTTAGGGTTTGTGGTGAGGGAAGGTGTGTAGAACCCAAATGCTGGACAATGGTTATGAACCAGAGAGAGGAGGCAGAGTCAATATAATGAGAGTAAAGTATAATGAAAGGCTTTACTGAGCAGTAGTAAACAAGGCACGAACAAAGGTACACAACACTAAACTGAGGCAGCTAGAAAACAAACGAGAAACAATACACAGCATGGCTGGAAAACGGCGCTAGGAAGCGGGGACGGACTCAAAGGGAAACAAGAGATAAAGGGCTATTCCACGAACGGCAGGAATAGCAGGGATACGACAGGATACAGGAAAAACAGATCACAGCACGGAAAGGTACTGGCACAGGAAACAAAACAATGGCGCAACACTGGTAGACAGGGTGTGGCATGAATATATAGAGAACTATTTATCTTTGACAAGGAACAGCTGGGGGCTGACAGGCTAGGACACATGAATATAGATACACACACAAGGAGAACAGGACTAAATAACAAGGGGCTCACTGGAACATACACATCCCCAGACACGGGAGGACATTAGACTAGGCAGGGCAAGGAATAATAATAATAATAATAATAATAATAATAATAATAATAATAATAATAATAATAATAATAATAATAATAATAATAATAATAATAATAATAATAATAATAATAATAATAATAATAATAATAATAATAATAATAATAATAATAATAATAATAATAATAATTTAATTTATATAGCGCTTCTCAGTAACCCGAAGTCGCTGACAGTAGTCGGGAGCAAGAGTACAAACAAAGAAACGAAAGCAAAGAAACAAAAACAAAGAAACAACAAAGAAACAAAAACAAAAGGAACATGAGACCATGGGGGGAACAGGGGAGACAGCATGAAAGCACAAAAAAGACTGGAGACAGACATCAATCAGGTTGGAGGGGGGGTGGGGGGGGGGGTTAAGGGTGGGGGGGTTGAAGGCAAGGGAGAACAGGTGGGTTTTGAGGCGAGCTTTGAAGGTGGAGAGTGTAGGGGAGTCTCTAATGGACTGGGGGAGGGAGTTCCAGAGTCGGGGTGCAGTACGAGAGAAGGCCCGATCTCCGAAGTTTTTAAGCTTGGATGTCGGGACAGTGAGGGAGGCAGTGGAGGAGGACCGGAGGGAACGGGTGGGGCGGTAGGGAAGAAGGAGATCAGTCAGGTAAGGGGGGGGGGCAGGCTGTGGAGGGCTTTGAAGGTGAGGAGTAGTGTTTTAAAGTTTATGCTGTGTTTGATCGGGAGCCAGTGGAGGGAGTGGAGGACAGGAGTGATGTGTTCGCGGGACCGGGTGTTAGTGAGGAGGCAGGCGGCTGAAGTTTGGACCATTTGCAGTTTATGGAGGGAGCGGGAAGTGATACCAGTGAGGAGGGAGTTGCAGTAGTCCAGGCGGGAGGAGATGAAGGCGTGAATGAGGGATTCAGCAGCGGGGGGGGGGGAGAGGCAGTGATGGATTTTTGCGATGTTGCGGAGGTGGAAGTAGGATATTTTTACAATGGAGCGGACGTGGGGGTCAAAAGAGAGGGTGGGGTCAAGGAGGACACCAAGGTTTCGGACTAGGGGGGAGGGGGTGATGGTGGAGTCATTGATGGTGAGTGTGATGGGTCCGGATCTGGTGAGGGTGGTTTTGGTGCCAATGATGAGAAGTTCAGTCTTGTCACTGTTCAGTTTGAGGAAGTTGTGAGTCATCCAAGTTTGGAGTTCAGTGATGCAGGATTCGATGTGACTGAGGGGTGGGCTGTGGGGGGATTGTGTATTGATGTAGATTTGGGTGTCATCAGCATAGCAGTGGAAGTTGAGGTGGTATTTACGGATGATGTGACCAAGGGGGAGAATGTAGCAGATGAAGAGCAGGGGGCCAAGGACTGAGCCTTGGGGGACCCCCTGTGTGACTGGGGAGGGGGAGGAGGTGTGGCCGGAGAGGGAGATGAATTGGTGTCTGTCTGTGAGGTAGGAGGAGAACCAGCCAAGTGCTGTGCCCTCAACACCCAGTTGGTGCAGCCTTTGGAGGAGGATGGAGTGACACACTGTGTCAAAGGCTGCACTGAGATCAAGTAGGATCAGGATGTTGAGGGCACCGGAGTAATAGAATAATAGAGACACATAATAATAGGCAGCACATTAGTAATTACAGTCAACAGGCTCCAGACAATATGTAACCACAGGGAGGTTGCCTGTGCCTGTAGTAGCGTGAACAGACCGCCAGGGTGCGGCAGAGGATAGTCTGTGTTCAGAGAGTTCCTGAGTCCAAAGGGCAGATTATGACACTTGGCTTACATTTAAAACCCCAGAGTTTACACTGAACATGAGACATCTGCGTTTAGCTTCTGTGCATCTGACGCATCTTGCAATGTACCTTAAAACTCACACTTTTGGACAGTTTAAATCATTTCATTTTTTTATCTACTTTTTTCTCCCATTTTAAATTTTTTCTCACATCCCAATTTCGTATTGTCCAATTCTACCCTCCCCTGTCTCGAACGCTGTTAGGCCATGCCTCCCACAGGTCGGCTGCAATGTGGACCAAGCCTTGCATCATGTGTCCCCTCCGGTACACGAGGAGGCAGCTGTCGCATCTTTTCACCTGAACAGCGCGATCTCTCAGCGGCGAGGGTCTGCATGGGAGGGACACGCCGCCCTCGTTGCTTCCTGATTCTGCTGCGCAGGCGCACCAACCGACCTGTAGGAGTCGCTGTCCACAACGTCCGATCCCCACCCACCAGCTTCCCACCCCCTAATTCTGCCAATTGTATTAGTATGAACGACCAGCCAAGGTGGTAGCAATGCAGAGAGCTGGGCTCGAACCCAGCATCTCCTGCATTAGTGGCGAGCGCCTTGCCCACTGCGCCACTTAGCCGCCCTAGGACAGTTTAAATCTTTAATGACCAACCATTTCACCCCAGTCTGCAGTTGTTTTTAATTGTTTTATTGATTGACTTTCTTTTTTAAAATGGATTTCTCAACATCATCATACTACTGCTATAATAACATCAACAACCCCTTGATATAATGACCCTGTTTTTCAATGTGTACATAATGTAAAGATCTGTAGATGACAGCATTTACTCTGACACTCAGGCGTTATGCTGGGAAACAGCCAGGGAAAACATATTGTTAGAACTCTCCAGAAGCAGAGCGGGCAGAGTGCTGGAGATGGGGGAGTAGCAGCCAGCAGCACCAAGGCTGCGTCAACAAAGATAGTGGGTTGGCTCGGGATGGGAGTTACTTTCAACAGAGAAGCCGTAGGGACGTTTAGTGTGTCAAAGGTGACCAGAGCGCCGTTGCCATGGTATCGTGTCACTTAGTAACGAGAAAAGGGGCGGGGCTACAGGGATGGCCCCGTTGCTAGGGGAAAGACGTTATGAGCTGTGAGTTTCTTCCGGTGTAAGTTAGACTAGGACACGAGTAGACGTGGACAGAGACCTCAGGAGCTAGAGGGTGGGGGGAAGGGACGCGTGGCCGCACCCTCCAGTTGCCATGAGCTCGCTTTGGCTAACAGGGAAGGCTCCTCATCAATAAATTCACCGGCATTAAATACCACTGCTACGCAGACGACATGCAATTACTCTGCTCTTTTAAACCCGACAATTTGGAGAAACTCAGCCTTCTCCAGGAGTGCCTGCTCGGCATTGAGAGCTGGATGGGGAGTAACTTCCTCCAGTTAAATGCAAAAAAAACTGAGGTGCTGATCGTAGTAGCTGAAAAGATTGCAGCTAGAGTGGCCACTCACTTGGGGTCCCTTAAAGACAACATACGTCCCCACCTGAGAAACCTGGGTGTTGTCTTCGACCAAGCCATGAACCTAGACAAACATGTCAAAACACTCACACGCACCTGCTTCTTTCACCTCAGAAACATTGCAAAACTACGCACCATCATATCTCACTCTGAACTAGAACTGTCCGTGCATGCTTTTATTTCCTCTAGGCTTGACTACTGCAACTCACTTTTCACCTGTCTCACCAAATCATCCACAGACAAACTACAAATGGTCCAAAATGCTGCAGCCAGGCTACTCACAAGGTAAAAAAAATCATGTCACATCACTCCCATTCTGGTATCCCTGCACTGGCTCCCGGTACACTATAGAATTCACTTCAAAGTCCTCACTTCCACTTTCAGAGCACTCCACGGTCAGGCCCCTATCTACATCACTGAACTCATCCATCCCTACACCAACACCCGCTCACTCAGATCTGCCGATCAGCACCTCCTGGTGGTCCCCAGGTCCAGGCTGAAAACAAGGGGTGATCGAGCCTTCGAGGTGACAGCACCAAGGCTCTGGAATGCTCTCCCCCTGGACCTGCAAACTGCCCCTTCTGAAAACTCTTTTAAAAAACAACTAAAAACACATTTGTTCAGACAGGCCTTTGGTCATACATAGGCACTTTTTCTTGTCCTCACTGTTCCTATAGTTTTGTTTTTTAATTAGTGACTCATGATTTTATCCAAATTCTTTTATTCTACTTTCTTATCTGGTTTCACTGTTTTTTATCTGCTGTCTGTTGTTGTTGTCATTTATTTCTGATTTTGTTTTGTTGTGTTTTTTTATATAAGCTGTAGTGTAAAGCACCCTGTGCATTCGTGCTGTGAAGGGTGCTATATAAATAAAAGTCATTCATTCATAAATTTTTGGATAACAGCTAGGCTGCAACAACCACCGAGCGGGCAACAGGAGAGATCATTAGAATAATGAATTTAGTTTCTTCAAAAACTTTCAAAGACTTTCAAACTGTTTCCATCTTGTACGAGTCTATGTTTATGAAAATAAACATCACAATCTAAGGAAAGAGATCACGTTGCCAGCGTCGAATTCTTTTTGAGACAAATGCATCCACGGGGTAGGAGAGAGGGTATCAGTCAGTACGATAAGAAAGAGATAAACACAACGCAGAAACTTCACGGAACCACAGGTGACGAGGTGATACTGGCTGATTACTGAAGAATCTAACACCCTGCTCCTCTCCCACTCTAGAGGTCCCTGTTAATGACGGGAACACAGCGTGACAAAGTAAGCTCACTATGTAAGATCAACATACAGAGATCATCGTGTCATATACAGTAATACACCTCCTCAGGACACATCATCCCTTTATGTCTCTCTCCCTCCTCAGGACACATCATCCCTTCATCTCTCTCTCCCTCCTCAGGACACATCATCCCTTCGTCTCTCTCTCTCCCTCCTCAGGACACATCATCCCTTCGTCTCTCTCTCTCTCCCTCCTCAGGACACATCATCCCTTCGTCTCTCTCTCTCCCTCCTCAGGAGTCAGGACACATCATCCCTGCGTCTCTCTCTCCCTCCTCACGGCCCCGTCCTCCTCTTGATCCATTAGCTGGAATATCTATCTCTCTGTTATCCATTAGTAGAAATATCAGTCTATCTGTCATGGCTGATATAGCGGCAGGGGGAGGGTCTGAGATGCATTAGGACATCAGCCAGTTGGCCGGTTAAGTGTTTAAATGTAACACTATCCATCCCCTGTGTGGGACACACACATGAACTGTATGTGTGTGTGTGTGTGTGTGTGTGTGCGTGTGTGTGTGTGTGTGTACACCACATACACTTTTACCATACAGTGAACCAGTGTGTGTCTGTGTGTGTGCGTGTATGTTTGCATGTGTGTGTGTGTGTGTGTGTGTGTGTGTGTGTGTGTGTGTGTGTGTGTGTGTGTGTGTGTGTGTGTGTGTGTGTGTGTGTGTGTGTGTGTGTGTGTGTGTGTGTGTGTGTGTGTGTGTGTGTGTGTGTGTGTGTGTGTGTGTGTGTGTGTGTGTGTGTGTGTGTGTGTGTGTGTGTGTGTGTGAGTGTGAGAGTATATTTTCTATTTGAATTTACTCCTACTTGCTTCCAGTGGCGGACTGGCCATCGGGACGTTCAGGACGAATCCCAATGGGCCGGAACCAAAGTGGGCTGGTCAAAAAAAAAAAAAAAAATATATATATATATAGGCCTATATATATATATATTATTTTTTTTCTTTACTTTTTTTTTGTGCCAGTGTGTGGGCCACTAATGTGGGCCGGTGTGTGGGCCAGTGTGTGGGCCAGTGTGTGGGCCAGTGTGTGAGTCGGTGTGTGGGCCACTAATGTGGGCCAGTGTGTGGGCCGGTGTGTAGGCCAGTGTGTGAGTCGGTGTGTGGGCCACTAATGTGGGCCAGTATGTGGGCCGGTGTGTGGGCCAGTGTGTGGGCCAGTGTGTGGGCCGGTGTGTGGGCCGGTGTGTGGGCCAGTATGTGGGCCAGTGTGTGGTAGGGATGCACGATAATTATCGGGCCGATATCAGCAATTATGACGTCATCCCGATAAACTCGATAACGTTATTGATAGCTCCGATAACATATAATAAATTTTTTGGTTAAAAGAAATCCGGTGTGGGTGGATTTGGATGAAAGGCGCTTGTTTTTATTATAGCCTCCTCCCGTTTTGCCAGTACTGTGGTAAAACTGATAGCGTGTGGTTTAGGAACAGGGAGTTTTTCACAAATCCAGCGCTCCCCTTTTTGGCTGTGACGTAGTCACCAGGGGCGTTTTTAGGGTTAGAAAACATTGGGGGCTTCAGCCCAGGGGGGTGGAGGGTTTTTTTTTTTTTTTTTGTAAGCACAGAAATACGCAATTTTAGATTAATTAGAGATGAATACTGAATAACTAGAATCATTAGAGGTTCTCAAAGTGAGGTCCAGGTCCATGAGAGGGATATGGGCAGTCCCTAGAAAATTCAAAGTTAACAGGACCAAATCATCAGTTTCTTATTTATTTATTTATTTAGCCAGATAAAACATTGATCTGGTCCAAGAAGCCCCAACAGGAGTACAAATATACATATATACACATATATATACATATAATATATATACATATACTGTACATACATACACATATACACCAATAACAAAATAAAAACACAGTTAATTGTAGATACACAATCAGGTTTAAGCACTATAAAAATGCAGCAGGTGAGTTCACCTGTCTTCAACCAAAATGGAAGGAGAGTGAAGTACTGTACACAGAGAACATGAAAATATACAATACATTCACCAAACACTACACAAGACAACCAATGATGCAGACTGATGAAAATATACATTTTCTCCCATTTTCCCAAATCAGTCAACATGGAGAATCACAACAAAAATGTATCTTGCCAGGTCCAGCTAGGCAAAGAGATAATGTCTAGTATTTTCTGTTTCTGTTTTTTTTTTCAAAAAAAAATTGTGTTACTGTAATTTTAACCTGTACTGGATACAGTATTTTAGGTTTGTCTGATATTTGCTGAGCTTACAGTGTTATGCACATAGTAGCATGAAAACTGGGACATGTATTGTTGTGATTCTCCATGTTGAAATGTTGACTGATTTGGTTATATGGAGAGAAAATGTTATTTTTTTCATCAGTCTGCATCATTGATTTGGGTATATGTAGATAAATAAATTATATTTTCATCAGTCTACAGCATTGGTCTTGTGTAGTGTTTGGTGAATTTATTGTATATTTGCACATTATCTGCGTACTTCACTTACAGTACTCTAATCACTGAGAAGTAGAATTGCTAAATGTGTTTTAGGTTAAGCACAGCAGTGTGTGTAACTGGTTCAAACAGAATTAAGTCATTATGTAACGTGTGTTTCATATGGTAACAAAATTAGTGTATGGTTTTGACAAGTGTTTAATTTAGCAAAGGATCTGAGGTGTTCTGATAATTGTGTGTGTGGTTGTGCTAATTGTGTGTTTTGAAACACCGGGCCCCGTTTTCAAAATCATGCTTAGGCAATCGAAAAAAAAACTATTGTGTGTTTCATTATATACATATGTTTCAGTCTTCTCATTAAAAAAAGATTCGATTTTTGGGTCTTTTCCTGCCTTTGGTCCGCTTTGCATTCACATCACAAATGAACCGCAGCAGGGTTCACTTGCAAGAGTGAATGAGCTTTCACACCACCCCAAACCAACCGGACTATCCGAGGTTCGATTAAAGCTTATTATAGGACACTGGACATGGGTATGGATGGCTCCAGGTGCTGCTGCGTTAAAGTGCACATCTTCAATATCTGTACTATTTAAAAGCACAGTGCAGGACACACTCAAAGGTTATCGCACATCAGAGATGGCAGTGGACATGTATGACAGGACAAAGGCCATATGTAATGGCCTTTGGATTGAGGAACATACTACCAGCCAAAGGAGGAAGCAGAAAAGGATGGAGGAGTATGTAGTTGAGTCATCTTGTGGCACAAGCTCAGACCTCAGCTCAGGAGATCAGCTGAGACAGAGACTGTTCTATCCAGTCGTCGACAGAATGCTGCAAGAGCTTGAGAGCAGGTTCTCATGAGTTGGATAACAATTTATGAGAGGCATACAGGCATGTTATCCAGCCTCAGACCAGTTTCTCTCAGTGGAATTGCTGCAACCCCTCGCCACACATTACAATATCCAACTATTGCCAGAGGAGATCACAGTTGCAAAGTGTTTCCTGGTCAGGACAGGCAGAGATGCAGTCCCTACTATCCAAAGTGTCTTTTCCCTCCTGGATGATAATAATAATAATAATGCATTTGATTTATAAGGCGCCTTTCAGGACACTAAAAAAAAAGTCCACAAATCGGTGAATGAAAGAATTATAGGATCAAATGAAAACTACTTACTAAAATTTTTTAAAAGTACTAAAAACCAAAAAAAAATACCAAACACTAACAAACATTCAGCACAGACAATGGGGATGCTGACATAAAAAAAAAAAAAAAAGTAAAAAAAAAAAAAATGTAAACAATTTTTTTTTTTTTTTTTTTTTTTAGATCCGGGGCTAGGAGAAAAACATCCGGGGCTAAAGCCCCGGAAGCCCAGGGCTAACGACGCCACTGGTAGTCACGTTACATTCGGAGACAGACAGTCGATCTGCCAATTACGTCCCACGGCTTGCACCCACCTCTTCTTCTTACCACCAATCAGAAGCTCTCGTTCGTTTATTTACCTCCGGATTGTCAGCCATTACTCTACTCGGAGCTAACGTTATCTCCCCGCCAGCCACATTGACAAGTACCAGCGCTTATACATTACTGGCAAATGTCTTGTTGCACTTGTGGCAACGAGCGTTGTCAGCATCGACTTTAGTAAAATAGACCCAGACTTTTGAACATTTCGTTCTGTCCATTATGAGAGCAGAGCTGTCTGTGGCAGCGCAGCACCTGTGTCTGTGTGTGTGTGTGTGTGTGTGTGTGTGTGTGTGTGTGAGTGAGTGAGTGAGTGAGTGTGTGTGTGTGTGTGGGAGGGAGGGGAAGAGAGGAGAGCACAGCAGGCAGAGACACAGGCAGGAGAGATAATAGACAACTGCCAACAAGATTAGTTTGCGACGTTTAAATTCCTAAAAAAAAAACTCCATAATTTCTCGAGTACCGATAGCAGTACCGATGACGTCGGAGCTTATAAATACCCAAAAAAAATAAAAAAATGTGATAAAAAAAAATATATATATATATACAGTTAAAACAAATATTATAATACAATAAATATCGGTTATCGGTATCGGTATCGGCTTGAGGAGCATAAAGTTATCGGTATCGGTGTCAAAAAATCAATATCGTGCATCCCTAGTGTGTGGGCCGGTGTGTGGGCCAGTGTGTGAGTCGGTGTGTGGGCCACTAATGTGGGCCAGTGTGTGGGCCGGTATGTGGGCCGGTGTGTGGGCCAGTATGTGGGCCAGTACGCGGGCCGCGTGTAGCTGTTCCGCAACAGTAAGTGACTTCCGGGGTAGGCCTGATTGGCCCCGACAGGCACGTGACGCGCAACTTTCTCTGCCGCGCGGCACGCTCCGCGGAGCCCTTACGGAATTACGTAACCGTCCAAATACGTCATGACTCTCATTCGGCGCTATAGCTCACCTGGCAGAGCAGCGGTCCTGCGATCCTGCGGTCTGTTGTTGGTGAGTTCGAATCCCATCAAATCTTTTTTTTTTAACGTGATTTTTTTTTAACGTGTATTCTTTCGCCGGTTAAGGTTAGGCATGGTTAAGGTTAAGGTTAAGGTTAGGCATTGTTTCGGAGTTGGTTAAGGTTAGAACGGTTAAGTTTAGGCGCTGTTAAGGAGCTGGTTAAGGTTAGAGTTTGTGTTAGAGAATGGCAATATTCTTTCTATGGTTAAGGTTAGGCATGGTTAAGGTTAAGGTTAGGCATTGTTTCGGAGTTGGTTAAGGTTAGAACGGTTAAGTTTAGGCGCTGTTAAGGAGCTGGTTAAGGTTAGAGTTTGTGTTAGAGAATGGCAATAGACAGCCTATTTCCGCGCGACAGCTCTCAGCAGCCTCGTTGCGCGTCCTGAGTTTGCCGCGTCACGTGCCTGTCGGGGCCAATCAGGCCTACCCGGAAGTCACTTACTGTTGCGGAACCGGTACACGCGTGTGGGCCGGTGTGTGGGCCAGTGTGTGGGCCAGTGTGTGGGCCAGTGTGTGGGCCACTAATGTGGGCCGGTGTGTGGGCCGGTGTAGTGTGTGGGCTGGTGTAGTGTGTGTGCCAGTGTGTGGGCCGTATGTGGGCCGGTGTGTGGGCCATTATGTGGGCCGGTGTGTGGGCCAGTGTGTGGGCCGGCAATAAAACAATAAACAAGTTGCATAAACTAAATCAGATAAAAAATTATCACAATTCTGGTTTGCCTTAAGATGCAGTTTAAGATGGGTCTTGAACATGGAGTATGTAGGGCACTCTCTAATCACAACTGGTAGGCTATTCCAGTAGTTAACACCTTTTGATTTAAAATCTTTATTTCGAACATGCAATGAATACAAACAAACAATAACAAAAGCAAAACACAACTCAATCTACATGTTCGAAAAGGAGTAGGAAGAAGTATACACTTATTTAATTCTACCCCTTTTCCACTACTCAAATGAGTGTACTATTTTAAAATATAAAAAAGAAAAAAAATATATATATAACCTTTACAGAGAACACAGTTTTTGCAAAGGTAGTATACCGAAAAGGCACTTTACAGTCCCCTCTACTGATGGCCCTGGTGGTAATGCCAGTGTCTGCTTTCTGTTGGATGAACTCATTCAATGGGGGAGGGGCAAGTCCATGCAGAACCTTGTACATGAAGCAAGTATATTTGAAAACTTGGAAATTCTCTAAACTTAGCATGTTATGTTTTTCTAAAACATTACAGTGATGAAATGAAATTGGTTTCCTATCAAATACTTTTATGGCTTTTTTGTAGAGTAATTATATTGGTGTAAGAGTAGTGACATATGAAAGAGACCAGTTGATAAAACAGTACTCGATGTGTGATAAAATCATTGAATGCAGAAATATCCTTGCAGCATTAACGTTATAGGTTATAACTATAACCAAGTTCTGTTAATTAGGGGTGACGCTTGGCATCACTCTGCACTATCTCGCGTACGTGCACGCGCACTGAATAAATTCCACAAATGTACCTTTAATACCAGTATTAGTCTGACCACACCCCTCATCAGCTTACCTTCATAAGCAGGTGTGTGGTCACCTGCTCTCCTCCTTCCCAAGCTTTCACCACAAGGAAGTGCCTGGTAGTACCCCACTTGACGTGTTGTTAGTTGAAAAGAGTTGTGACGAGTTTACATTGTGCTTAATTTTTTCTTCTCTCACATCTGTTGTTGAACTCCCAGAAACACATTAGAGTGAGTGACTTCTACTGGTGACTTTGTGAACATCATACACACTGTTTTCTTGGTGTTAAGTGAAAGACATGCTTTTGTTAGCCAGTCTTGAATGAGACATGAGACATCAGTGAATGAGATTCATGTTTCCTCCCAACCGCGAGTAGGCCTAGAAGCGCAGAAATGGAGAACACAAAAAAAAGGGTGGAGCTGAAAAAGCTAGAATTAAAAAACTAAAATTGCTAGTAAAAGACGCAGAACAATGTTCTAAAATTACAGACATGTTTAGTAGAGGAAGGGCTGGTGTTAGAGTAGCTGCTGCTGCTAATGATGATGAAGTTCAAGTGGAAGGAACCAACAGTAACATGACAGGTGCGTGCAGTAGCCTAGTGCATATTCTACTGTTGGTGTTTGCCGGTTCATGAGGGCTAGCTAGCCTATACTAGCTCTTGCAGTGATTTCAGTCATTCTATTACAAGACAATGTGCTTTCCGTATTCCTGATTCCTTACAGCACGTGGACGTAAATAGTTGTGACTCGTGAAGTTTTTTTCTCTGACTAAAAGTTTAGTTAGCAATGTTAGGACTCGTGCCCACCACAGCATCAGAAGCTAAAGTGCTAACCTAGAGAGCCAATCAGAACCTAGGACGGGCTGCAAATTAATCGGCTACTAATATTATAATAGTAAATACTAAAATAAAATACTATTATGTTCCCTTCCAAATTTTCATGTTGATATACTATTGGTAATCTAATTGATTGAATTGATTAGTTGCCATTTTACATGCTTAAATAAGATGTACCTTAGAATTCCCAACTGTTAGCCATCTGTATATGATTAGTATCATGTTTGTAAATAACCACAGCTAACTAGCTTAAGCTAACAACTAGGTCAACTACTACCCCGTAGTTGAACAAATGTGATTGCATATAACAGCTAACTGCTACAGCTAAGTTGGTAGTTAGCCTATTCCATTAATGTTGAATGTATTTATGAAGGTTGTTGATGGTGGTTGGCGCTCAATAGCAGACATGATTCCGTCAGTCTGCCACAGGGCAGCTGTGTTTGATGATGCTGCTCACCACCACCAGTAGCGTATGACTGTGTGAGTGTGAATGCAGACAGACAGACAGACAGACAGACAGACAGACAGACAGACAGACAGACAGACAGACAGACAGACAGACAGACAGACAGACAGACAGACAGACAGACAGACAGACAGACAGACAGACAGACAGACAGACACACACAGAGAGAGAGAGAGACAGAGAGAGAGAGACACAGAGAGAGAGAGACACACAGAGAGAGGGAGAGACAGAGAGAGAGAGACACACACAGAGAGAGAGAGAGAGAGAGAGAGAGAGAGAGAGAGAGAGAGAGAGAGAGAGAGAGAGAGAGAGAGAGAGAGAGAGAGAGAGAGAGAGAGAGAGAGAGAGAGAGAGAGAGAGAGAGAGAGAGAGAGAGAGGGGGAGAGAGCAGGCTCTTGGAATGGGTGTCTGGGAGGAAGTGGGGGGTCTTTCGATGTTGATTAAACGGCAAGCAACTAATGTCATGAGTGCCAAATTAAAGGACAATAAATCCAATCTAACTGAAATTGTGTAGCACAGACCTTTCTATGGATCAAAACCTCAATATTATTATGGTGTAGTTAATACTTCATGTATCCTTAATCCCTAGGCTAATGAGGCACTAAGATGTTAGTAAAAAAAAAACATATGCCAATGACAGGAAGTAACGGTATATGTATGTGTGTGTGTGTGTGTGTGTGTGTGTGTGTGTGTGTGTGTGTGCACTGTGCACGAGTGCACATCTAGGGGCGGGGTGTAGATTTGGTCTCCCTGATGTTGACTCCTTAGCCACAGCCTTGGGTTGTTTAATACTGGACAAGTGTTTCATAACGGCCGCTGTGTGGGCCGGTTTCGGGGCCGGTGCGTGGGCCGGTGTGTGGGCTGGTGCGTCTGAATGTCCCGGGCTGAATTTGTGTCCCAGTCCGCCACTGCTTGCTTCTACTCCTACTTGCTTTGTAAGTGTTGATGTAACAGAGTTTATTGTGATTCCACTTGTCAAGGTAACTAAGACCCAATAGCATGGCACTTAATGGTTCTAGGGATTCTTATTGGTTGGTGGGCGTTTCCTTGTGGGCTTCAACCCAAGTGTTCACGTTAGCGTGGCACCATTACATGAGGAAGCAGCCCATGGTAGGTTCACAGACAGTACACCAGAATGAACATAATGTTCCTAAATGTTTAACTCTCACTATTAGTTGGAAGTATTAATGTAGGCATGTTGACAATAAATTGTAGAAGGTAGCGACCCTATGGTAAATGTGTTAAAATAATAATTAAGTGAGATGGTGTCGAAAATGTATATAACTAGCCCACATGTTAGTATAGGCTAATTATTCCCAATTCTTCTGTAGTGAACGGTGTTCGAGGGGTCTGATGAGCCGACCACATAACCTGTCTAACCACGATCTTTTGTGTGTTACCAGGTACTAAATATTGTCATTTGATTGTACATTGTTTATTTCATGTTATTATATTAACCATTACATGAGGAAGCAGCCCATGTGAACGGTGTTCGAGGGGTCTGATGAGCCGACCACATAACCTGTCTAACCAGGATCTTTTGTGTGTTACCAGAATAAACCACCCAAGACCGTGGAGCAAGTGTCTGTCGTTCAATTAAAAAAGTACACAACGCATTGTGTTGTGAAGGATCAGATTAAACCGAATATATATATTTATTTATGGATATATATTTAATAGTATTTGTATATCGTTTGATATCCCTTGTATATTCCTTGTACATATACACTGAATATCCCTTTAGTCTACTAACAGCCCATAATAGTTTCATTCTACCATTGGACAAGAACCTGGCGCCAGCAGCCAAGCCCCTTGGTTCAAGTTCAATCGTGCCGACGAACATGTCGTTACAAGCCCGGTTCCGCGTAGGAATACGTCTGGCGAAATACGAATGGTACTATTTGTTCACAGCGCATATATATATGGCGCAAGTAAAGTAGAACTTTCTTTTAGTCCATTAGTCCTTTACCCTCCAACCTAGTAACAGACGTGAAGCCTCACCCACGACCCACGTGTGGTGCAGTATAGCCTGCTTGGCCTCAGAATAGGCATTGAGACATCGTGTGGATTAATGGTTGAATTGTCATAGTTTGGCACTATACCGTCGAGTGGGACGTATTTCTATTAAGTTAATAATAGTCTATTATGTATGGTGCATCGTTCGGTTAGAGTTATAAAGTGAGCAGTACCCCCATCGTTCCTGGCGTTATCTAGAGTCTTAACCAGGCTGAGCAGACCACGTGTGGTGCTTTCATCCGAGGAGTTCTGGGCCAGGACGAGTGGACCTGTACATTGGATTACTTTACCCGGACGACGGCGAGCCCTACACGGCTTGGATTATCTACTTGCTTTGGGTGCTTTGATTATGCCATGGATAACAGCCAACACTGCTGAGTGTTGGAACTACCCCCCGAGAGGAGTCCAGGTGAGACGGCGCTCTACCCCGAGTGAGGTCGCCTCACGTCTCTTCGTTGTGGACCGGCAGCTACCGTCTACAAGAGGGCCCAGCTGTATTCATCTGTGGACCGAGGTTCTGTGGGCACCGTGTTCAGCACTCTGAATTCTCCCAAGAAATCGTTGGCCAGATGGGATATCGCCGGCGGCTCTCCTAACCCCCCCCCCCCCTACTGACTTACAACCAGCGGGACCCCCCTTTAGTGTATCCAGCTATAATCATTTAAGTACCATCGCTATAGTTCCCTAAAGAACCAGGTTGTATACTTGCTCCCTGCGTAACCAGAGATTGGACATTCAATGTTGATTTGCCTACGAATACTCATTTGCCTTACAAGTGCATTCAAATCATAAATGTCATTAAGTGAACGTTGTATATACCCTTTGCTATATAAAATATTCGATTTATACATTTGTGTGGACTTCGTTTCATCAGGTGGGAAAGTGTTCATCATATCTACATCATGTACTGTGTGGCCAGTAGTTAAAGTACATAATCGGTAGTGGTTTAATGATACCATACTTATCAATACAGTCAGGGAATTGTACCCCTCAGTTACAATTGGTCCTTCGAGCCGGAGGGTAACTAGTGTAATATTAATATAGTGTTATTAATATTGAAATGGCCTATGATGAACACTCCACGAAACGGTCCTCCTAACGTAGAACGCCTGCGGCGCAGACGACAGACACCTCAGTACTTAGAGGATTACGCTGTCAGTCAACTACCTAGCCTTCGACAAACGGTAAACGCGGTAAAAGTAGAAAGTAAAATTATGTCTGACCTTAACGTCCAGGTTACCCCGACCACAGAGGCCCTAGTGGGTTCTAATGTAACTGACCAAGCTCACGTGGGGACCAGGAGGGAGCTGACATGCCTTTACCCCCCGCCAATACCGAAGAAGTAGTCCCCGACCAGCCCCGGGAGGAAGACTGTGCTGTATCCAACCAACTTACTGCTTATCTCTTACAGAATGACCTCCTAGACCCCAATCAGTCTGGCTTCCGGACTGGCCACTCCACAGAAACGGCCCTCATTGCGGTCACAGAGGCACTTCACTTAGCAAAAGCGAAAGGCCTCTCCTCTGTCCTGATTCTCCTAGATCTATCTGCAGCCTTCGACACAGTCAACCATCAGATCCTCCTCGCGGCCCTCGCAGGAATGGGAGTGGCTGGATCTGCGCTGACATGGCTGACATCATACCTCAATGACCGCTCCTACCAAGTGTCATGGAGAGGGACTCTGTCGGCCACCCGCCCCCTCCGGACGGGTGTCCCCCAGGGCTCGGTCCTAGGACCCCTTCTCTTCTCCCTCTACACTAAATCACTGGGTAACATTATCACATCTCATGGCTTCTCATATCATTGTTATGCCGATGATACTCAACTCTTCCTCTCCTTCCCTCCCTCAGATATCCACGTCTCTGAGCGGATCTCGGCCTGTCTGTCCGACATCTCCGCCTGGATGACGACCAACCACCTCAAACTGAACCTAAGCAAAACAGAATTGCTCCACCTGCCGGCCAAATCCTCCCCCCTGACCGACCTCTCCATCACAGTCGAGAATGCAGCTGTGACCGCGTCGCCGACCGCCAAGAACCTTGGTGTTGTCCTCGACGACCAGTTGAACTTCTCTGCTCACATCGCAGCGACAACCAGAACCTGCAGATTCCTCCTGAGCAACGTCAGAAGGATACGCCCCTTCCTGACAAAAGAAGCCACCCAACTCCTCGTCCAATCAACAGTCATCTCCCGCCTCGACTACTGCAACGCACTGCTAGCTGGCCTCCCGGCCACTGCCACCAAGCCTCTTCAACTCATTCAAAATGCAGCGGCCCGCCTGATCTCAAACCTACCGAAGTCAGCCCATGTCACCCCACTTCTTAGGGACCTGCACTGGCTCCCCATTGCTGCACGTATCCGCTTCAAGGCCCTCGACCTAGCATACCGTGCGGCAAAGGGAACCGCTCCCGCCTACCTCCGGTCAATGGTCTCTAACTACACACCCTCAAGACCCCTACGCTCTGCGTCTTCTGGCCGCCTCAGATCTACTCCTATCCAAGCTCCCGGAGGGTCATCAAAGAGAAGCCGCCTATTCTCAGTCCTTGCCCCACAATGGTGGAATGAACTACCCATCCCAGTTAGGACAGCCGAATCCCGTCCAATCTTTCGCCGTCGACTAAAGACTCACTTCTTCAACCATTATCTGAAATGATAAAAAAAAAAAAAAAAAAAAAAATCTAACCCCGACTAACCTTAATGTCATGCACTTGTCCTAATAAACTAACCTACACTGTAACACGCAACACTTTGATGAACATTGTTACTCAGCTGATAGAGTTATACGCTTCTTGCTGTCTTGTCGCACAGAACTTGTAAGTCGCTTTGGATAAAAGCGTCAGCTAAATGACTAAATGTAAATGTAAATGTAAATGAAGACAACCCTACAGAGAGAGAACTCTGCACGGAAGAAGAGGAGGAGAGCGCCGAGGAAATAGAGCTCCGGGACTCCCCAACGAGTACAGCCAGGAGCGGCTCACCTCTACAACCGTCTTCCCCCAGCGAAGCGGAGAGGATGCTATCACAGGCGTTCCTCGCCAGCCTGACAGCCTCTACCGAACGCGATCGACTTCAGGGTGAACGCGATCGACTTCAGGGTGAACGCGATCGACTCCAAGCACAGACGCTTAGCGAGCGCGAACAACTCCAAGCGCAGCAACAGAGCGAAGAAGAGCGCATACGCCTGGAGATGAGACGCCTTCAGACGGAAGAGAATATGGCAAGAGACCGGGCCGACGGCCAGCGCGCCGCTGCCGGTGCCCAAAGAGAAGCAGATCTCACCAAGCGCGAAGCCGAGCGCGACAGACTACAAGCGCAGCTAATGGAGCAGCTGATCCTCAAGGCAACACCCTCTCCCTCCGCCAGGGGTTCAAGGAACTCGTCGAGACAACAGTCAAGGGCAGCGTCTCCTAACCGAGCAAGCGACCCTGAACTTGACCAACAGACCAAGCCTATACCCCCCGCAGACCCCCTTCCCAGACCGGTCCAAGCGAGACCCAGCTACAAGGAAGGAGCGGCATACACTGCGGAGAAGCTAAATAAACGACTACAGGATCTAGAGGACCTGATAGAAGAAGAAGAGGGAGAGGAGGAGAACCAAGCCCGACGACAGCACAGTACTCCACCGGACCAGGAGGTCCAGTACAGCCCAGGCTATACCCCCGCGGCGCTGCGCTACAGACCCCCGACTCTATTCACGGGTGAGCATGACGCACGACCAGCCCCAAGGAATAGCACCTGGACCAGCGGGCCATGGTACCCTGCCGGTACCAGCCCACAGAGAGGCGCAAGAGGAGACTCGCCTAGGAGGTCTCTCCCCCAACGCTCGCCGATGTATCAGCCATCCACGGCGTCATACATTGCCACACCGACGTTTCCAGACTTCACCTATGAGAATCGAGCACAGTACACGGAGCTCCGGATGTGCTTAGAGACAATGATGGTGGATGTCGCTGATGAACGCCACAAGTATGCAATATTACTGAAGCACCTGAAAGTACCGCGAGCGCACAATATAGCGCTAGCCTATGCCACCTCTACGACCCCATACACCGCGGCTCTAGCAGCGCTGGACCAGAGATATGGACGTATATGGGATTACGTAATCCAAGAGATAAGGCATATTGATCGCCTACCCCCAGCAACAGGCAATCGCTCATTAGACGACCTGTCTATAAAAGTGCAGTCCCTGGTAGGGATGCTGGGAGCGCAACGGGAAAAGGGTACGCACGAGCTATACGCCAACTCTAACGTCGAGAGGATTTTAGAGAAGCTGCCACCCGCCAGACAAGAGCGCTTCAGGCGGCAGAGAGACCACCGTGATCCTAACGGTCCCGAACCATCCCTCCTCGATCTAGCCGACTTCCTGGCGAGAGAAGTCAGCAGCTTACGACTGGATACGTTCGTGCGGAGCACACCAAGCTCCAGAGAGGGACCCAGGAGAATAAACGATGGAAGAAGATCGGTGACTGTCATGCACCAATCAGAATCAGTACCGAGCAGTAAGAACCACAGTACCCCCTCGAGAAAAGAGAAGTGGAAGATGGTGTGCCCGTACTGCGAGAAGGAACACTGGCTGTCACAATGTGACCTGTTCACAAAGATGAATGCAGAAGAAGTGAGTCAATGGATAAAGTCCAACAGGCGCTGTTACCGATGTGCGCGCAGTCACATGGCAGCCGAATGCCGCCTAAAGAAGAGGTGCAGTCGGTGTGACGGAGCCCATCTAGATGTACTACACGACAGTAACAGAAGAAAGCCTGCACCTGCACCATCGAGCAGCACCAAGGCAAGTGTCATGCACATTGACCCCGCCAGCAGCAGCGGCGCCCAAGTGCTCTTAAAGGTAGTCCGTGTAACATTGAGCTACCAAGATAAAGTCATGGACACTTACGCCGTCCTTGATGACGGGTCAGAGAAGACCCTTCTGCTCGCGTCCGCTGCGGCCCAGCTGGGACTGCGGGGGAGCGAGAACCAAATGACGATTCGGACAATAAGAAGAGATTTAAAGACGATAAAGGGCGAGAATGTCTCCTTCACTATCGCAGCAAGCGGGCAGCCAGAGCGACGGTATAGGATTACAAATGCTTTCACCAGCCAAGAAATAGGACTATCACAGTACACCTACCCCATCGCCAAGCTGATGGATAAATATGTGCACCTGCGTCAACTACCTATCCCGCTCATAGACGGCGCCACCCCGACCCTGCTGATAGGCTCCGACCATGCAGAACTCATAGTCCCGATAGACCGGGTCCATACAGGACCCCGAGGCTGTCCTGCAGCAGTCGAGACCCGCCTAGGGTGGACACTACAAGGCCCCCTCGCTAAATCTCTCAACCGAACAGCAGCCACTAGCTGCCTCCACTCCAGAGCGACAGAAGAAGACACCACTCTCCTGCAGCATGTCGAGAGGCTATGGACACTAGAGACAATGCCCTTTAAGAACGAAAAGAAAGTCATTCGTTCTAAAGAAGACATTTACGCCATAAACCTCCTCGAGCAAGGGACAAAGAGAGTCACAGTCGGCGGAGTGATGAGATACGCAACTCCACTCCTGAGGCGAGAGGGAATGCCCACCTTTCACGCAAAGAAAGACGCCACGGAGCGGTATCTATTGAACACAGAGCGGCGCCTAGCCAAAGACCCCGCTCAAGAGAGTGTGTACCGCGCTGAGATTGAGAAGCTAATCACAGCGGGACACGTGACAAAGATTGACATTAAAGAGGCCGATCAGACGACCGAATCATGGTACGTGCCGCACCACAAGGTCCACCACAACGGCAAGGATCGCATTGTGTTTAACTGCAGCTACCAGATCGGATCCCAAATTCTGAATAAAGAGCTCTTGCCCGGCCCCACACTCGGCCCCTCTCTACTAGGCGTGCTACTACGCTTCCGCCAGGACAAGGTGGCTATCAGCGGGGATATCAAAGGGATGTTCCTGCAGGTGAGACTAGTGGAGGAGGACAAGCCCCTGCTGCGGTTCCTATGGAGAGAGAGGATCGGAGATGAGCACCCAGCCATCTACCAGTGGGAAGTCCTCCCCTTCGGAACCACATGCAGCCCGTGCTGTGCTACATTTGCACTACAGAAACACGTCGCAGAGGACCCAGCAGCAGATGAAGAGGTCCGACACAGTGTGAAGAACAGTTTCTACGTGGACAACTGTTTACAAAGCGTTTCGACTCAAGAAGAAGCCGAGGTTCTCCTACTCAAGCTACGCGCCTCCCTGATCAAAGGCGGCTTTGATCTCAGGCAGTGGGCCAGCAGTGACCCGCACGTATTGCGCAGCCTCTCCCCCGCGGACAAGGCTGCCAGCAGCGAGACCTGGATGGCGACAATCCCAGGAGAAGCCCAAGAAATGACACTAGGACTAGTCTGGCGCTTCAAAACAGACTCGCTCCACTATAGACACAAACCCCTGACCACGGAGCAGGGAAAGTCGACGGCGATACCGACCACCAGACGGAGTGTGTACAGAACACTCGCCAGACAATATGACCCGTTGGGATGTATTCTACCTTACACCACCAGGGCAAAGATGATTGTACGAGCACTATGGGACAAGGACCAGGGCTGGGACGACCCAATACCCGCACCCCTTGCCTCCACATGGAGAGAGTGGGAGACGGAACTCCGCTCACTCCCAGGCGTCAATATACGCCGCAGCTACTTCCCACTCACAGTGAGGCCAGAGACATGCAAGATGGATCTACACGTCTTCAGTGACGCCTCCGAAGTAGCCTATGGATTGGTGGCCTACTTGCGTGCCCAAGAGAAGGGAGGAGAGATACACACTGCTTTCATCCTGGCTCGCTCAAGAATAGCCCCACGAAAGCAACAATCTATCCTG
Organism: Notolepis coatsorum; assembly: GCF_963971535.1. Taxonomy (NCBI): domain Eukaryota; kingdom Metazoa; phylum Chordata; class Actinopteri; order Aulopiformes; family Paralepididae; genus Notolepis; species Notolepis coatsorum. The sequence continues at coordinate 66,230,234 of NC_140183.1, forward strand.
CGTCTAGAGCTCTGCGCAGCCCTAGCAGGAGCGCATCTAGCCACGTTAATCCAACGCGAACTCACCATTCCGGTGAACAGAACAATCTTGTGGTCAGATTCCACGACAGTACTCACATGGATCAAGTCTGATTCATGCAGATACAAGGTCTTCGTGGGAGTCAGAGTCACCGAGATTCAAGAGTTAACAGAAGCAGCGAGCTGGCGGTATGTGGACACCAAACACAACCCAGCTGACGTCATCACCCGGGGAATGTCCCTAGATGACCTCACCCGTCGCAACATCTACAGTGACGGACCGGAGTTCCTCAGGCTCCCGGAGGAAGAGTGGCCTACGCCCACCCCACGGGAAGCGAGTAAAGAGGAGGCTGAGAACAAGAAATCTATGTTCTGTGGACTGAGCACAGTCGCCTCCACAGACCCCAACATAGATGATTGCATTACCCTACAGAGTGCGCAGCTAAAGACATTCCTGTGGCACCACCCAGAGATTCAGTCCACTGCCGACATTTCAGCAGCTGACTACGAAGAAGCAGAACTTAATAATAATAATAATAATAATAGATTGGATTTGTAATGCACTTTTTGTTCGCTGGGATCCCAAAGTGCTACATGGTTAAAACAGTTAAAAAAAATAGAATAAAATAGTTATTAGTAAAACAAATAAAATAAAATACAGAATAAAAATAGAACATAGTTAATTAAAAACATAGTATAAACAGACAATTTAAAAACAGAGCGCAATAAAATTTAAATAAAAAGCTAACAGTCAAAGGCCTTTTTAAACAGATAGGTTTTCAGGCCTGCTTTGAAAGAGTCCAGGCTCTGTGGTGCCCTCAGCTGGATGGGGAGGCTGTTCCACAGGCGTGGTGCAGCCGTGCAGAAGGCTCGGTCACCCATGGTGCAGAGCCGGGTATTGGGGACCTGAAGGAGCAGGCTACCTGCGGATCTGAGGGTGCGGGTGAAGGATTGTGGAGTGATGAGTTCCTGAAGGTAGAGGGGTGCGTGTCCGTTTATGCAGTTATGGGTGATTGTAAGGATTTTGTAGTTGATCCGGGATGAGACGGGGAGCCAGTGTAGTGAGTGAAGGATGGGGGTTATGTGATCGTGTTTACGGACTCTCATCAGGATCCTGGCAGCGCTGTTCTGGATGTATTGCAGCTTTTGGATGCTCTTGCCAGGAATCCCGATGAAGAGTCCGTTACAGTAGTCCAGTCTTGAGGAGATAAAGGCATGGACAAGCTTCTCTGCATCTGACAGGGTTAGAATGGGACGGAGTTTTGATATGTTTTTTAGGTGATAGAATGAGGTCTTGCAGAGGTGTTTTATGTGGGTGTTGAAGGTCAGGTGGGGGTCAAATCGAACCCCCAGATTTGTGACTGAGGGGGAGAGGGGGATTACCTGGCCGTCAAAGGTGAGATGGGATATGGATGAAGACTGAACCTGGTGGGGGGTGCCAATTAGGAGTGCCTCGGTTTTCTTGCTGTTTAGTTGGAGGAAGTTGCTGTTCATCCATGCCTTTATCTCCCCAAGACAGGTGGTGAGGCATGACAGAGCTGCAGAGGGGTTTGGGGCCGTTTTTATGTAGAGTTGTGTGTCATCGGCATAACAGTGGAAAGACATTCCATGTCTGCCGATGACACGACCGAGGGGGAGCATGTAGGTGATGAATAGAATGGGACCAAGAACCGACCCCTGCGGAACACCACAGGTGACCTCGAGCAGCCTGGACTTGTGTCCTCCCAGTGAGACATATTCTGTCCTGCCTAAGAGGTAGGACTGGAACCACTGTAGTGCATGGCTCGACAGTCCAACAGTGTTGTGGAGGCGCTCCAGGAGGATGGTGTGGTCCACAGTGTCAAACGCCGCTGTCAGATCGAGGAGGATGAGGAGTGATGGTGATCCTGCGTCAGCGGTCATTAGGAGGTCATTCGTCACCCTGAGCAGAGCTGTTTCCGTGCTGTGGGATGAGCGAAAGCCTGACTGGAACTTCTCGAACAGGGTGTTATTTTTAAGGTGGTCCTGGAGCTGGGAGGCAACTACCTTTTCCAAAACCTTGGATAGAAAGGAAAGGTTCGAAATAGGCCTGTAGTTGGCAAGAACCTCCGGGTCCAGGGTGGGCTTCTTTAGGAGGGGGCTGATGATGGCAACTTTGAGGGTGGATGGGATATGGCCAGTTTGAAGAGAGAGGTTAACAGCCTGGGTGATGATTGGGCTGATGCTGGGGATGTTTGATTTGAGCAGGGCAGTTGGAATGGGATCCAGGGTGCAGGTGGATGGTTTCATTCCTCTGAGTGTTTTTTCAATGTGGCTCTGCTGAACCTCAGTGAAACATGGGAGAGATGGCAAGCTCTCAGGTGGTGGGTTAGAGGCAGGGGGAAACAGAGAGGAAGAGCTGGGCATCAGAGAGCGGATGTTGTTTACTTTAGATCTGAAAAAGTCCATAAAGTTATTGCATCGCTCTTCTGTAGCTTCAGTGGATGAGGATGGTTGTGGCTTCAGTAGGTGATTTATGGTGGAAAAAAGCTGCTTAGAGTTGCCAGTGTTTTTATTGATGAGGTTGGAGTAGAAATTTGACCGTGCATCTTTCAGGGACTTGCAGTACACCTTTTGATGGTCACGGAAAGCCAGTTTGTGGACAGTGAGTCCAGAGTGTCTGAGTCGACGTTCCAGGGCACGACCAGCTTTTTTCATTTTCCTCAGTTCCTGTGTGAACCAGGGGGCGGAGCGTTTAAAATTGACCTCACGCGTCTTGACAGGGGCATGAAGGTCAAAGACACTGCTCAGGGATGAGTTGTAGTGCTCTACTAGTTCATCCTTCATCTACTACAACGAGCCCAGAGAGACTCGTTCCCCGATGAGCTAGACCAGGGGTGTCCAACCTTTTTTGAACCAAGATCTACTTTTTTATTTACCACCTAGCCCGAGAGCTACCAGCCAAAATTGTATATTGTAAGCCGTCATTTGAGGCTTTATAAAAGCAGCATAATGAACACAAATCTGTCAGTGCCGAGTCTGACCTCATCTTAAATAACAAACAGCATTGCTTGTTGTAGTTAGCAAGGAGGGGAAGAGTTGATTTGAATTTTTTTTTTTTTTTTTTTTTTTTTATAATCGAATTTTATTAATCAAGATCTACTTGAAATCAGCCCGCGATCTACCTGTCGATCGCAATCGACTGGTTGGGCCCCACTGAGCTAGACTGTCTACAGGGAGGAAAGCCCGTCCCATCAGACAGCAGACTGCTCCACCTGGCACCCGAGAGCGACGCCCATAATCTCATCAGAGTGGGTGGTCGTCTGCGGAGAGCCCCCGATCTACCGGATGACGTTAAGTACCCGATAGTCTTGAACAGCCGACACAAGGTCACAGAGCTGATCATAAAGAAATACGACGAGGATGTACACCACGCAGGAGCAGAGAGAGTCTTCGCGGAGATCAGACGTCGCTATTGGATACTTCAAGGAAGAGAAGCAGTGCGACGCTTCCAGCGAACCTGTCTAGACTGCCGAAAGTGGCGCGCGCAGCCCAGCATACCCCGGATGGCTGACCTACCTCCCTGTCGCCTCCGACTCGGCGACAAGCCATTCCACTCCACAGGCATGGACTGTTTTGGCCCGTTGTATATAAAGAAAGGAAGAGGAACCGAGAAGCGGTGGGGTATTGTATTCAAATGCATGACCACCAGAGCGATACATATCGAACTCCTTCCGACCATGAGCACAGACTCATTCCTTATGGCCTTCCGAAGATTCACATCACGGAAAGGAAAACCGTCTACATTGTTGTCTGATCACGGGACAAACTTCAAAGGCGGAGAAAGAGAGCTGAGAGAGAGCTTCCAAGCTATGGGCCCAGAACTTAAGACCCACCTTGCTCCATCCCAGATTGACTTCCAGTTTAATCCCCCGAACGCACCCCACTTCGGTGGAACCTGGGAACGAGAAGTACGTTCTATAAAGACAGCCCTGTACGCCGTGCTTGGGGCCCAGACTGTGGCGGAAGAAGTCCTAATGACAGTCCTCACGGAGATCGAGGGAGTATTGAACTCCAAGCCCCTCGGCTACGTCTCCAGTGATGTAGCAGATGTCGACCCAGTCACCCCCAACACACTCTTGATGGGGCGGCTGGACCCCGCGCTACCCCAGACAATGTACAGGCCTGAAGAAGCGAACGGCCGAAGAATGTGGAGGTACAGTCAAGTACTAGCTGACAAGTTTTGGAACAGCTTTCTACTCCACTACCTACCGTCTCTACAGACCCGCCAGAAGTGGGTAAAAGAGAGAGACAATTTGACAGAAGGAACAGTCGTCATGATTATCGACCAGTCACTACCCAGAGCTATGTGGCCGGCTGGCCGCGTAAGCAAAGTGATCACCGGTGCCGATGGCAAGGTCCGAGCAGCCGAGGTGCTCGTCCAAGGGCGAACTTACACATGACCCGTGGCGAGGCTAATAGAACTGCCCAGACTCCCAGACACTATCGATGATGACCATGACCCCACGACTTTGTGAGTTGACTGACCCTTACAGCGGACCTTGAGTGGTAGACAGTGTGGTTAATCTGTCTCTGCTTAGCTAATTAGGTGGGACTAATTAGGGCACGGCTGTTGTGAAGGATCAGATTAAACCGAATATATATATTTATTTATGGATATATATTTAATAGTATTTGTATATCGTTTGATATCCCTTGTATATTCCTTGTACATATACACTGAATATCCCTTTAGTCTACTAACAGCCCATAATAGTTTCATTCTACCATTGGACAAGAACCTGGCACCAGCAGCCAAGCCCCTTGGTTCAAGTTCAATCGTGCCGACGAAGCCCGGTTCCGCGTAGGAATACGTCTGGCGAAATACGAATGGTACTATTTGTTCACAGCGCATATATATATGGCGCAAGTAAAGTAGAACTTTCTTTTAGTCCATTAGTCCTTTACCCTCCAACCTAGTAACAGACGTGAAGCCTCACCCACGACCCACGTGTGGTGCAGTATAGCCTGCTTGGCCTCAGAATAGGCATTGAGACATCGTGTGGATTAATGGTTGAATTGTCATAGTTTAGCACTATACCGTCGAGTGGGACGTATTTCTATTAAGTTAATAATAGTCTATTATGTATGGTGCATCGTTCGGTTAGAGTTATAAAGTGAGCAGTACCCCCATCGTTCCTGGCGTTATCTAGAGTCTTAACCAGGCTGAGCAGACCACGTGTGGTGCTTTCATCCGAGGAGTTCTGGGCCAGGACGAGTGGACCTGTACATTGGATTACTTTACCCGGACGACGGCGAGCCCTACACGGCTTGGATTATCTACTTGCTTTGGGTGCTTTGATTATGCCATGGATAACAGCCAACACTGCTGAGTGTTGGAACTACCCCCCGAGAGGAGTCCAGGTGAGACGGCGCTCTACCACGAGTGAGGTCGCCTCACGTCTCTTCGTTGTGGACCGGCAGCTACCGTCTACAAGAGGGCCCAGCTGTATTCATCTGTGGACCGAGGTTCTGTGGGCACCGTGTTCAGCACTCTGAATTCTCCCAAGAAATCGTTGGCCAGATGGGATATCGCCGGCGGCTCTCCTAACCCCCCCCCCCCCCCTACTGACTTACAACCAGCGGGACCCCCCTTTAGTTTATCCAGCTATAATCATTTAAGTACCATCGCTATAGTTCCCTAAAGAACCAGGTTGTATACTTGCTCCCTGCGTAACCAGAGATTGGACATTCAATGTTGATTTGCCTACGAATACTCATTTGCCTTACAAGTGCATTCAAATCATAAATGTCATTAAGTGAACGTTGTATATACCCTTTGCTATATAAAATATTCGATTTATACATTTGTGTGGACTTCGTTTCATCAGGTGGGAAAGTGTTCATCATATCTACATCATGTACTGTGTGGCCAGTAGTTAAAGTACATAATCGGTAGTGGTTTAATGATACCATACTTATCAATACAGTCAGGGAATTGTACCCCTCAGTTACACATTGGTTATAATGGTGCCGCGACCGTGCTTCTGGAATCGTCATCGAGGGATTCGCCACGTTCCAGAAGAAGAACTGGTGTTGCAGCTGAGCGAGTCCGCCTGACTCGCGCTGTATGAACAGTCCGCTGCGAGCGCAGTGTTGCAGCAGAGTGAGTCCCCGTGACTCGCGCTATAATGAACAGGAGGCTGATCAAACAGTAGTGCAGTGTTGCACATTCGCCACAAGGTGGCAGCATCGGATAATTTATCAGATTAAAAACGAGTTAGAGTTTTCCCTCAGGCAGCAGAGCGCGTCTTTGAGCACCTGATAAAGCGCTATATAAAATAGATGTATTATTATTAGTATTGCACATACGCCACAAGGTGGCAATGTTGATCTATTTATCAGAACGAACACATTGTGTTCTGATTTGAGTGGAGCAGGGATTTAAGAATTTTTTTTATACTACTCTAGTTATCTGTAGCTTACTGTGGTTTTTGGTGATTCCTAATACACTTTCACACAGGTTTCTAAAATATAAGAGGTTTTCTTTTTGGTATTATAGGTGATTTTACATAACATTCTGTGTTTTCTTTTACTGATAGTGTGATCAGCTTGCTGATTTTCTTTTTATTTTCTTTCATTGATACTGGTATGGTGTCGTTCAAGATAGGTTGACTATTTGGTGGACAAGAGTACTGGTAAAGTCTGATTATTAGGATTTTTATTTTTATTTTTTTATAGTATACTGGATACTTCTGCAGATGGAGGGTGGTGAATACTCGGGAGTTGGGAGGGGGCCAATGAGGTACACTCCGATTCCATTAGTTGGGAGGCATACGCAGTAACGCCTCTTTTGATCTGTCTAGTGGCCCAGGTCCTATTTTTGATATGCTAAAACAGCACTTTAGAGACACTGCTTTCTCCACCATGCCGTTAGCTGACTTTTATTCCACCATCCCATTCTCTGGTGAGCAACCTTTTGATTATTGGCTCAGACTAAACAGGGCTATGGACGTGACCGAGGACTGTCTAAAGAGACAGAGTAAGACAATTGACGATCCATCTCGTGAGCTCACAGCCATGTTTATTAGACATTGCCCTGACCCTGAACTGTCTCTCATATTCAAGTGCAAGCCTTTACCACAGTGGACAGCTGCGGATGTCCATGAGAGGCTGGTTGAACACAGAAGGAATCCGAGACAATCCTCCTGGCCAAAGGTAACCCCTGCCATCACTACGCTGCGACAGGAAGTCGGTGCAGCTGGTCATCCCACATCACCTGTTGCTAAGCCTACTATTGAGCCTGCTCCAATGCCTACAACTCAGGCTTCCCAGGGGCCCACGGACCAATTGGAGCGTATCATCGGTATGCTGGAGCGTGTTCTTGAGCAAAGGCCTCAGCAGCGCCAGTTTCAGGGTAGGACAGACAATCAGTATTCAAGAGGCCAAAATAACAGAGGCAGGCCCCCGGTGGCCTGTGAGGTGTGCAGGGATGTTGGGCATACCACACGTTCCCATTGTGTGGCCAACAGTGATGCCACAGATTACTTGTAAAAGTAATCTGATTACTGATTACTGATTACTCCTTTAAAAAGTAATCTAAGTTACTTTACTGATTACTTGATTATCAGAGTAACTTAGTTACTTTGAAAGTAACTAGGTTACGAAGTCGTCGTCGTTCCCCCAACAGTTTTTTTTTAAACGCTTTATTGAAAGTGCATAAATTGTTTTTAACTTGTTTCTCTGCACATAACGTAAATTGTTAAACTAGTGCTTCAGCTTCTGTACCATCAAGTATGGTAAAGCAACAGTCTATGATGCTCACAGCATTAGAGCAGCCAGCCAGTGGTTTTACAAAACCAGTGTATCACGTCTAACAAATGCAGGCTGAACTATTCAATTATATCAACTGTAACTATTAAATTGTTTTTATAAATGTCTCTCTATAAACATACAATCAGTCTCTCTTTAACATGTAAATTAACTGTAAATCTGGCAAATAAGAGCTTTTGCTCTGCCACCATCAACCCTCCTGTACCTAGTCGAAGCGTCGGCTAGTGTTGTGATTCCAGATGCTTTCAATGCAATTGGATGTGCTGTTTTTAGCGGTAGACAGTATTTTGTTTCCTCCGCCGTGAAGTAGTGAAATTTGGGGAGGAATTCTGAACAGAAACCGCTAAAGTCATCTTGCGGTTTCACTTTTAATTTTGCCAAGCGTTTTGGGGTGGAATTCTCCGACGACGGAGCCCTGCTGTCACACGATTGGCGCATATGTCACATGACGTGCTGTGAAGACCCGCCCTACTCTGCCTCTGATTCGCAGACTGTGGATGGGGAATGTGATTGGACCAAAGCAGAGTCACTCATAGACAGAGGGACCAGTCACGCCGCAGGACACATTCTTGTATTTAACCCTTTCACTGCCACACCACGTCACTCCCAAAAGAAAAACAGCTCAAAATGTATTTTTGACTGTCGAAAACGAAATAAAATACTGCATTCCGCCTGCATTATGAATTTATGATGAGATAGTAACGAAATAGTAATGCACAGCCACTTGGACAAGTAACTGCAATCAGATTACTGGCTTTTAAAGATTAACGCGTTAGATTACTATTTTCGGGGAAAAGTAATCAGATTACAATTACTAAGTAACGCGTTACTGGCATCACTGGTGGCCAATCACCTCTGCTTTCTCTGCTATGCATCTGGCCATGCCCGTGCGGAATGCCCCAAGTCTACAGCGTGGCAACCATCTGGTGTGGTGTCTTCAGAACCCACCTCTGAGCAACAGGGAAACTAGAGGGCCAGCATTTGGGGGGGGTGGGTGTTGGGCCTTCTATCGATACCCCAGTAATGAGAGATGATGATTTAGAGTCCATTTACAAGAGTGTGTGTAGTGAAATGAGAACAGTGACTGAAGTTGTAATGCAGAATACACAGAAGCTTTCCCCTTATGACGATCTGTTTCATGCAAAAGTATTGCTTGGTGGCAAAGTTGAGGTGAGGGCCATGCTCGACAGTGGGTCGATGGCTTGTTCGTTGAGTGCAAAGATTTTGCCACAACTCTTACAGGAAGGAGTGTTGAAAAGCCCTGCATTGAGCCCAACAGACGCGATTCTTGTGGGATGCGGTGGATCAAAGACTGCACCCTTAGAAGTGTGTGAGCTGGAGATGGAGGTGTTTGGCTGTCGTGTGACTGTCCCAACATTCGTGGTTGAAAATCAGGGAGATGACCTCATCGCTGGCAGTAACCTCCTAAAGTACTTGATTCGTCAGCTAAAGATATCAGGGGACTTGTGGAACAAGGGGCCCACATCTGAACACGGTGAAGCTGAACACCACAAGTTATTGAGTTTGATGGCCAATGTGGAGATGTGGACAGGAAATGACATCCCTGACAAAGTGGGGACCGTGAAAATAAAAAGAGCCGTGACTCTAGAGTCCTTCAGTGAACATTTGGTATGGGGCAGGTTACAGAGTGTGAACAACATCTCAGCTGGTAGTGCTGTCATTCTGGAGCCCAGCTGTGTGAAGTCAAGAACGGGATCAGTCCTGATTGGGAAGACAGTGGCCCTGCTGAGGAATGATGGATGGCTGCCAATGAAGGTGATAAATCCCTCTGGTAGATCAGTGACCCTCAGACGAAATGCCAAGCTTGGTGACGTTTATCCATGCATGGCCTTGGAGGATTTTGACTGCTCTGAGGTGGATGACGATTCACCACCCCTTTTGCAGCAACAGGTGCAGAGGGCAGATGATAACCACCGTGATGAATCGAGTCTGACTGATGATACATCCACCTTATCGGACAGATGTGACAGAGAAGAGGAACCTGGTGGATGTGATGGCAGTCCTGATTCAGTCTTACATGGTTTAGGGTTGTCTGACATAGATCTTGATTCCTGTGATGTGTCCTCTTCGGGTAAAGAAAAACTTGTGCATCTGATAGCTCAGTACCAGTCTATATTTTCCAGGCATAAGTTAGACTGTGGAAGGGCTACAGGCTGTCTTCACCGGATTCGACTCAGTGATGAGAAACCCTTTCGCTTGCCATACAGACGAGTTCCACCTAATCAGTATGAGAAGCTCAGGCTGGCGTTGAGTGAGATGGAAGAACAAGAGATCATAAGGAAGTCAAATAGTGAGTTTGCTTCACCTTTGGTCATTGTTTGGAAGAAGTCGGGAGACCTGAGACTCTGTAATGACTTCCGATGGATTAACGCACGCACCATCAAAGACGCCCATCCTCTTCCACACCAGGCTGATGCTCTAGCAGCATTGGGTGGCAACGCCTACTTCTCCACCATGGACCTCACCTCCGGCTACTACAATGTTGAGATGCACGAGGATGACCGGAAGTATACAGCCTTTACATCGCCATTCGGACTATACGAATACAACCGCATGCCACAGGGTCTGTGCAACAGCCCTGCCACCTTCATGCCGATGATGCTTAACATCTTTGGGGATCAGAACTTCCTCAGTCTACTGTGCTATCTGGATGTAGAAGATACAGAGATTCCATCACAGCGGAAGATCCGGTCATTTCTGGGAATGGTGGTATACTACCAGCAATTCATTGAGGGCTGTTCCGCCATAGCCAAACCGCTGTTTGGACTTACGACTGGGAACAAGGCTCCTCGTTGGAAAGGGAAGAAACGGCGGCCTCCTCGACGGACAATGACTGCGGCAGATTGGACAGATGAGTGCCGGGATGCTTTCCATCAGCTGAAGCAGGCCTTACTGGACCGGGTCGTTTTGGCCCATCCTGATTTCAGTAAATCTTTCCTGCTCTCAGTGGATGCCTCCAGTAATGGCCTTGGTGCAGTTTTGTCACAGGTGCCTGCGGGTGGGACAACAGCAAGACCAATTGCTTTCGCAAGCAAGTCGCTCACCTATGCACAGTCGAAGTATCCTGCGCATAGACTGGAATTTTTTTCTATGAAATGGGCAGTCTGTGACAAGTTCCACCATTGGTTGAGGGGACACCAGTTCACAGTATGGACTGATAACAACCCGTTAACGTACATCTTGTCCAAGGCAAAACTGGATGCGTGTGAACAGAGATGGGTTGCTAAGCTAGCCCCATACCAGTTTGACATCAAATACATCCCTGGTCCCAAAAATATTGTTGCAGATGCCCTGAGCAGAGAGCCTTTCATCCGGCCTAGTGCACTCCATCGTCTGACGAGGGTTGCGTACAAGGCATTGCTGGGTGAAGCTGATGCTTTGCGCACAGAACAGGTTCAGGATGTGTTCCGTTGGTCTAATCATCCATTTGACGTGACCTCCGATGTTGAGCCTGCGGTGGCATGCCAGTGTGTGACTGTTTCCCAACCTGGTGCCCTTTCGAGACAGGAAGTAGCAGCTGTTTTTGAGTCACACAAGCTGCAAAACAGTGATATGGGGCCCCATGCGCTGCTGCTGCCACAGCTTCCTCAGATAGTCATGTCATCAGAAGAGATTGGTGGAGAGGTGCTGTCACATGATCAACTCATGAATAAGCAAAAAGATGACCATGTGTTAAACAAAGTGATTTCCTTTGTGGAGAGAGGACGAAGACCTTCAAGAAGAGAGCATGCTCAGGAGTCTGTTGATGTCCTTCGGTCACTGAGGGGCTGGGATAAGCTAACAATGAAGAGGGGTGTGCTGTATCGCCTGTCAAGGAACACAGTTACAAAGAAGAAGATGTATCTGTATGTGGTCCCCGCTTCGCTGCAAGCCATGGTGCTGAAAGGTGTCCATGACGAGGCTGGTCACCAGGGCCAACAGCGGACTTTGTACCTTACCAGACAGCGGTTCTACTGGCAAGGCCTGGAGAAAGATGTGAGGGAGTATGTGAGGTGCTGTCGGCGATGCGTGATGAGCAAGACTCCTGAGCTTGAAGCCAGAGCACCATTGGAGAACATCATAACGACTGAGCCCCTTGAACTTGTGAGCATAGACTTCTGGTGTGCTGAGGATTCTGCAAACAAGTCCTTGGATGTGCTTGTCGCTACTGACCACTTCACCAAGATGGCACACGCCTTTTTGTGCCCAAATCAAACTGCTAAGGCTGTGGCTCATCAGTTGTGGCATAACTATTTCTGCGTGTATGGTTTTCCGAGACGCATTCACTCCGATAGGGGAGCCAATTTTGAGAGTGCTTTGATCGCTGAGCTCTTGAATGTTGCTGGTGTTCAAAAGTCCCACACCACACCTTATCATCCAATGGGCAATGGATCATGTGAGAGGATGAATAGGACTCTGGGAAACATGATAAGGGCTCTGCCTCCAAAGGCAAAGCACAGATGGCCGCAGGCACTCAAGTCTCTCACATTCGCCTACAATTGCACTATCCATGAGACCACCGGATATGCACCATTCTTGCTAATGTTTGGCAGAATACCGAGACTGCCTGTTGACATGGTCTTCAGTACGGTTCTGGACAACCCTGAGGTTGTGAACTATGATAAGTACATCCAGCTCTTGCGGAAGGATCTGAAGGAAGCTATGGGAATAGCACAAGCCACGGCAGTCAAGCAGTTGAGGAGGCATGGTGACATATACAACCGAAAAGTTCGGGGAGCACCTGTCGAAGTTGGTGACCGGGTATTGTTGGCCAACAAGGGAGAGCGTGGTGAACGAAAGCTTGCTGATCGGTGGGAGAACACCATCTACCATGTTGTTGGGATGAATGTTGACAGTCACACTTTCAAGATTCAGCATGGCTCCACTGGCCATATGAAAACAGTGCATAGGAATCTGATAACACCAGTCAACTTCCTCCCGATCTCGGATGCTGCTTCTGAGGAGGAGATGGACATGTCTGACATGTCTGAGTCTGAAGATCTCAGTGAGCGGCGTAACCATGAAGATGAGGATGGAGCTTCGTCGGTTTCGGCTGAGTACAGAACCAGTGTCTGGGTGTCAGAATTGCCTGCAGAGGGGACTAGTGTCATGGGCCAGGAGGATGATGGTGCCCAGGACCCTCCAAGTCTTGATCCAGCTCTGGGGTCATCACAGCCTGACTACCCTGCTCTACTTGATCCGGCTCTGGGGTCATCACAGCCTGACTACCCTGCTCTACTTGATCCAGCTCTGGGATCATCACAGCCTGACTACCCTGCTCTACTTGATCCAGCTCTGGGATCATCACAGCCTGACTACCCTGCTCTACTTGGCAATATCCTTGGGGCACTGGTACCTCAAGATTCAATTGAGCCTGAGAGTGCACATGTAAATGAGGGACTGTCTGATGATAACAGGTCTCATACTGACCGCACATGTACTTCCATGTCTGACATGAATGACAAAGATGCACCTATCACCACACAACACAATACTGCCATTTCAGTTGTAGTTGGAAGGTCATTGAGTCATGTTAGGTCGAGAGCAGGCAGGTTATTTAAGCCTGTGTCACGGTTAATTGAGATGATGGATCATAGATATGAGATAGTTTGAATTTTTCACCCAGTTGGGGTTCAGGGTATTTCTGTTTTATTTGTTATCATCTTTATTCTAGTCAGAGGAAAGAGATGAGAATTTTTTTTGACCGTGCCTTTTGTGAGAGAGTCTCACATGGTGTTGATGGGAGGCTGGGTTCTGGGGAGGGATCCGGTCTCTGGACGTTTTGGGTTTAATTTGAGCTGTTAACAGTCATAATGTATATTTAACATGTAACAGGCATGTTTCGCCTATGAGGAGTAAGGGGTTTGGCCGACCAATTGCTTTTCTAATTCTTGTGAAGAATAGTCTTTTGACTGGACTACGTGTGACTGTTTTATTGCAGGGTCTGCATCCTCAAATTAGACTTGAAATTTTTTATTTTTTTTATATAAGATGTGATTTTCTTTTAATGTAATTTGTATTATGCTGTAGTGTTTTGTGCCTGGTTTGGATAATTTTTATGTTTTCTTTCCTTTTCTGTTGGGAGTGTGTGGGCAAGTGTAATTCAGCAGGGGGGAATGTAACAGAGTTTATTGTGATTCCACTTGTCAAGGTAACTAAGACCCAATAGCATGGCACTTAATGGTTCTAGGGATTCTTATTGGTTGGTGGGCGTTTCCTTGTGGGCTTCAACCCAAGTGTTCACGTTAGCGTGGCACCATTACATGAGGAAGCAGCCCATGGTAGGTTCACAGACAGTACACCAGAATGAACATAATGTTCCTAAATGTTTAACTCTCACTATTAGTTGGAAGTATTAATGTAGGCATGTTGACAATAAATTGTAGAAGGTAGCGACCCTATGGTAAATGTGTTAAAATAATAATTAAGTGAGATGGTGTCGAAAATGTATATAACTAGCCCACATGTTAGTAGGCTAATTATTCCCAATTCTTCTGTAGTGAACGGTGTTCGAGGGGTCTGATGAGCCGACCACATAACCTGTCTAACCAGGATCTTTTGTGTGTTACCAGGTACTAAATATTGTCATTTGATTGTACATTGTTTATTTCATGTTATTATATTAACCATTACATGAGGAAGCAGCCCATGTGAACGGTGTTCGAGGGGTCTGATGAGCCGACCACATAACCTGTCTAACCAGGATCTTTTGTGTGTTACCAGAATAAACCACCCAAGACCGTGGAGCAAGTGTCTGTCGTTCAATTAAAAAAGTACACAACGCATTGGTTATATTGATATTGTCTGTTAATGTTAATGTTATATTCCTTATATGTGCAAGCTTACTTGGCAATAAAGACCTTTCTGAATCTGATTCTGATTTCTGCCAAGTGCATGTGTCTGTGTGCGTGCATGTGTCTGTGTGCGTGCATGTGTCTGTGTGCGTGCATGTGTCTGTGTGCATGCATGTGTCTGTGTGCGTGCATGTGTGTGGCAGAAGATGTGTGTGTGTGTGTGTTGCGCCAGCCAGTCAGTTAGACAGTGAGTCAGGGCAGATCTACTTATATCACAGGTTGGGTTGGATAAGGAGATTATCGCTCAGTCAAAGCAATATATTCACTGTTACCTCTGACCTTGGATGACAGCTCTCTCTCTCTCTCTCTCTCTCTCTCTCTCTCTCTCTCTCTCTCTCTCTCTCTCTCTCTCTCTCTCTCTCTCTCTCTCTCTCTCTCTCTCTCTCTCTCTCTCCCCTGCCCTATCTATCTTTCACTCTTCTGGAC
>NC_140183.1:66253109-66270609 GCF_963971535.1 Notolepis coatsorum
TGAATTTAGATTTGACTAAAACTATGTTTTCATAATTATGTTGCTCCTTATAGCCAACTACGGTATCAATATTTGCTCTGATCTTTCCCCCTTAAAGGAACGTTTTGGGAGAAGTGTCCAGTAGCCCCAGAGAGAGGTCCAGTGCATGCTAGCCTAACTTAGCACAATGACTGGGAGCAGTAGGGAGCAGCTAGCCTAGCTCCCTCAAAATATATACTACTTCCAACAACTCTGAAACTGACACACAAAGATTAAATTTATATCAATCTTCTTGTCTGACTCTGGGGAAGATGGATAATAAGTATTTTACAAAACGTTGTTATTTTAAAGGGTATATTTATGTATATTTTCAACAAATGATTGTACTTGAATCTGTGGAAAGTAATTTTTTTGCAAGAAACTAGTCTAAATAAAATGTGTATAATCTATCTTTCTCATGATGAATTGAAAATGGGGGACCCTGATGTAAACAAGACGAAAGTCTTTCTCTGGTCTGCATCTCCTTAACAATTGTGTGTATTGAGCCGTACTGTATTGTACCCATTCTGCAATCGAATAACGTTTTCAATCAATCAATCTTACAGCACCTATTTATTACTTTCTATTGAAGAAGTAATTTCCTTCCCTGCCTGGCTACCTTGTAACCCAGAGTAAAAAAGAAATTTGTATAAACTGGGCAGTAGAGGTAGACAGTTTTCCTGACTCATCTGATTAGTCAAAGCTAATTCATCCTTCTATGACAATACAATTGTATTAAATATTATAGCAATATAGTATTTCTATAACCAAGAAAAGTAGCAGAAATGTGCAAAAAGTAGTTTTGAATGCATTTTTATTTATCCCAATAAGTGTTTTCTTTCGCCAGTGAACAATGTAATAAAATATACAAAACAAACAACATAACTCAGTCAACTAATTAATTAGCACATGTAGGGCAGTATGCAAGCACTGTAAACCCGAATAAGTTTCCAGAACTTAAAAAAATTGAGGCCATACATGGCCTCAATCTTTTTAAGTTGATAAACTCAAATGTTTTCAGTTGGCTAAGACTTACAATTCTCAGTTAAGGCAACTCAAATATGGTCTGTTACTGTGACTTAAGGTTCTCAGTTAAGTCAAATCAAATATGGTCAGTTACTCTGACTTACAGTTCTCAAGTGGAGTCAACTCAAATATGTTCAGTTACTGTGACTTACAGTTCTCAGTTAAGGCAATTCAAATATATTCAGTTACTGTGACTTAAGGTTCTCAAGTGGTGTCAACTCAAATATGTTCAGTTACTGTGACCAGGGCCGCCTCAGGGGGTGTGCGAGCAGTGCGGTCGCACAGGGCCTCGCGGGAAGGGGGGCCTCGCAAAAAAAAAAAAAAAAAAAAAAAAAAAAAAAAAAGTATTAATTTTTTTTATTATTTTTTATTATTTTTTTTTTATTTTTTTTTATTTTTTTTGCGAGGCCCCCCTTCCCGCGAGGCCCTTTTTCATCACAGACCTAACATCTAGTTTTGCTTATATGCTTATATATTTCACATTAGACACGTTTGTAGAATGACTTGTTCCTGGGTCTGCACCTGGGTCACTATTGGAGCTCTGGTGCTCTGCAGCAGGCATTGGTTTCAATGAGGGGAGGGGTTACACTATTCTAAAGCGTCTGACTATTCCGCGCGGCGCGCGTGCAGCATTGGAGTTTATCCGAGCCAAGGTGAAGAGGACATCGTTCGGCAGATGGACTGAAGATGAAAGTTGTTGCATGTTAGACAGTTCAGTCAGGCTAGCCATCCCGGCTAAAGACAGGGACAGCTAGTTAGCTTTAGCTACGTTATAATATTGAGTGCTATCCCGTGTGGTTCAGTCGGGATAGCCATGATGCTGTCGCCGGCTAGTAGCTAGCTTAGCTAACGGCTAACTAACGTTAGCTAACCTATCCAGAGGAGCGAGGCGAGGCGAGTGGATGTCTTTTCAAAAGAAGCAATACGCCGAAAGGTGTCCAGTCTGCCGGAAAGTACTCGAAGAAGAAGAAGAAGAAATTACACCGTGGGGCCAAGAAAGTCTCCTTCCACGTTGATACTGCGTTATGGTGAGTGACCGTGAGTCAACATATGATTATATACCCGCCGTGGATCTGTCTTTCTCTCTCTGGAGCCAAACTGGTCGACTAGCTAATACTACTAGTAGCTAACGCTAACGGTGTGTGCCTGGTGCTGGTGGTGAGAGCACCTGGCTGTATGCAGCTACATAGAGCCACGTGCCTGATTGAGCTAACTGTTAGCCAGACGCCATGTGTGGGCTGGCTGGCTGGCTGTCGGCCCACCACGTCCTCCCCACACCCAGTCTCCTCGGCCGGAGCCGTGGCCCCCCGTACTATACCAGGAGGGAGGGGTGGGGAGCGAAGGTGGAGGGAGGCGCGCTGAGGCCTTTCGTCAACGTGGAGACCTGTGTTGCGGCCTTTCGCCCTGCGCCCTCGTGCAGGTAACTAAGATTAATGAAAATGTCATGACATTACCCCACTCTTACTTCCTTCCCCTCCCGAATGTTTTGTTAATAACGATGTTTTTTTCCAGGCAAAACATATGCTACTTCACAACATTTGGAGATACGACATGTGCTGTGTGTGAATGGTGTAGCTTGTGTAGCTTGTGTAGCTTGTGTAGCGTTGGGCCATTGGCCAAAGCTGTGTGTGGCCTGGTGTCACAGAGTACCTGGCTAGCCTATTTAGCTGATGTCGGCCATTGGCTCCTTGCTTTGGTTTCTCTGGTATACCCTGCTCTTCTTGTTGGATTTAAGTGTTGATCTTTGTCCTTTTGAATCTGTCATACATGCTCTAGTCTCTAACACACACACACATGACAAACACACATGTTCTCTCTCTCTCTCTCTCTCTTTCTAACACACACAGTCTGCCTATGGCGGCCTTTCTCGATGGCTAGGCTGTGCTCAAGGATCTTCAGTCACAGTGCTCAGGTATTCTGCCACTGTGTACTCTCTGTTTAGGGCCAAATAGCATTTCAATTTCTTTCCAATGTGTCTCTCTCTCTCTCTCTCTCTCTCTCTCTCTCTCTCTCTCTCTCTCTCTTTTGATCTTTGTCCTTTTGAATCTGTCATACATGCTCTAGTCTCTCTCTAACACACACACACATGACAAACACATGTTCTCTCTCTCTCTCTCTCTGTACACTGTATATTGACTGTAGAACGGGAGCTCTCTCTCGCTCTCTCTTTTGCTATATGTTGACTGTATCATGCCCCGCCTCGGGCAGCGCTATTATTTAAGAATATGTTGACTGTATATATAAAAAAAATAAAAATAAAAATATATATATATATATATATATATATAATTTTTTTTTTTTTTTTTTTTTTTTTACCTTTGGGGGGGGGGGGGGGGGGGGGGCCTCGCGTTAAATCTCGCACAGGGCCTCGCATTTCTCCCAGGCGGCCCTGACTGTGACTTACAGTTCTCAGTTAAGGCAATTCAAATATATTCAGTTACTGTGACTTAAGGTTCTCAAGTGGTGTCAACTCAAATATGTTCAGTTACTGTGACTTACAGTTCTCAGTTAAGGCAGTTCAAATATGTTCAGTTACTGTGACTTAAGGTTCTCAAGTGGTGTCAACTCAAATATGTTCAGTTACTGTGACTTACAGTTCTCAGTTAAGGCAATGCAAATATATTCAGTTACTGTGACTTAAGGTTCTCAAGTGGTGTCAACTCAAATATGTTCAGTTACTGTGACTTACAGTTCTCAGTTAAGGCAGTTCAAATATGTTCAGTTACTGTGACTTAAGGTTCTCAAGTGGTGTCAACTCAAATATGTTCAGTTACTGTGACTTACAGTTCTCAGTTAAGGCAGTTCAAATATGTTCAGTTACTGTGACTTAAGGTTCTAAAGTGGTGTCAACTCAAATATGTTCAGTTACTGTGACTTACAGTTCTCAGTTAAGGCAATGCAAATATATTCAGTTACTGTGACTTAAGGTTCTCAAGTGGTGTCAACTCAAATATGTTCAGTTACTGTGACTTACAGTTCTCAGTTAAGGCAGTTCAAATATGTTCAGTTACTGTGACTTAAGGTTCTCAAGTGGAGGCAACTCAAATATGTTCAGTTACTGTGACTTAAGGTTCAACCTTAAATCCATGTGATTAAGTTAACAGAACTCAACGACATTGAGGCCATCCCATGCCTCATTTCTTTTAAGTTAATCAACTCAAATTTCTAAGTTAATCAACTCAAATATTTGCAGTTACTATAACTTAAGGTTCAGTTTTAAAATCCATGTGAAAAAGTTAACAGAAAAATAACTACACAAGCACATTATATCAACTTCAAACAACTCTTTTATTTTTTTCTATTCAAAGAGTATAAAAGAGTATACATATATAATCTGTATGTTAGCAATGTACAATAACACTGTAAACACCGTACACTGTTTTTGGACTATATATGTTAACAATACCGACCAGGTATTAGTGCCTTGCAAAGTGCAGATATGAAGTTTTCCCCTTTTTTGTATGCATTTAGGAGGTTTTGTTCTTCATCGAAACTATTTATCTTACAAAAACATTGTGTTACAACTTCAAACTCTTTATATTTATTTCTATTCAAATAGTATACATCTATTTATCTTACAAAAACATTGTGTTGCCCTCTCCAACATTATGGCAATGTTAAAATTGAAAATATATATATATAGAAAATATATATAGAAAATAAATACATGCATGTTATAACATGTACATACAATGTAATGTATATTACACATTTAATCCCTCTGGTCACAATAGTGTAATAATGTTTGTTATAAGGCTCTGAAAATGTTACTGAATGATGTATCAATGTATTTCCAGCAAATATTGAAATAATAAAGGGTCTCAATATGTGCAGTGCACATGACCAGAGCCGTTTACATCCTGGCTGAATTACTCAAATTTGTATAGTGTGGTCATAGAATGAGCAAACATGTTGACGGCAACTATTGTGACCGTTGGGATAACACAGTGTATCTATGTACAGTACAGAGTAAAATGTATTGATTATCTGAAAATTGTCAATCCGCTTGGCACATGTAAAATTCACAAACGTTGTGCTGTATATTGGGTCCTGCCAATGTGGAACCAAAATACCAATCCACATTACATGCTATACAGCTGGCAATACTGTTAATAGTGCACATACCTACATATGGAAATGCAGCTGCATGTATTTGCTCCATGATGTATCATGGAACAAGATGGTGTTTTCATTGAAAGAGTTAGTCAGAATGTCAGAGGCACCATCCGTCATTTAGAGCAGGCTATGTTTGCAGAATGATAACTAGAACACTACAGTACTCTGTACTAAGAACACAATACAGTACACTAACTATACTGCCCTGTCAAGGCAGACCGCAGTAACTTCCAAACAGTGAAACTGAGAAAAATGGCTTTA
The DNA here is from genome assembly GCF_963971535.1 of Notolepis coatsorum. Taxonomy (NCBI): domain Eukaryota; kingdom Metazoa; phylum Chordata; class Actinopteri; order Aulopiformes; family Paralepididae; genus Notolepis; species Notolepis coatsorum. The sequence continues at coordinate 66,258,531 of NC_140183.1, forward strand.
AAGTTTTTTGACTTGCCATCCAAAATGTGTTATAGGTAGATAGATGATAGTACCCAGATTTAACATGTATTAATGAAGTAATCTTTAGGCATACAAAAATATGACGTAGTTATTTTAATTAACCCCAAAAAAGCAGATACTGCACTCTGCTGCACGATTTCCTTAAATAATTATACAGGTAATGTACAGGCAAAGTGCAGTAACTTCAAATGCAATGTTGTTTTCCCTCCAGCTTTCATAACTTCACCTAGCCATTTTATTTGGATCATCATCATTCCAATATATTCAGGTATTAAATTTCATTTTCAAAATGGCTAGGTTAAGTTATGAAAGCTGGCGGGAAAACAACATTGTATTTGAAGTTACTGCACTTTGCCTGTACATTACCTGTATAATTATTTAAGGAAATCGTGCAGCAGAGTGCAATATCTGCTTTTTTGGGGTTAATTAAAATAATTGTGTCATATTTTTGTATGCCTAAAGATTACTTCATTAATACATGTTAAATCTGGGTACTATCATCTATTTACCTATAACACATTTTGGATGGCAAGTCAAAACACTTTAAAGCCATTTTTCACTGTTTGGAAGTTACTGCGGTCTGCCTGGGTTTTGAGTGTGATTTTGTAGTTACTGCAGTTTTTAAAACCCCATATCTCCAAAACTGAGCGACATTAACATCTGAAACTTGGTCACAAGATAAAACATTTATTGACAAGGTCAATTTCACTCATAACTAAATTTTTACTTTTTTCAAGTTACTGCGGTTAGCCCTTGACAGGGCAGTATACTACTGCCTACAAGGTCTCAAGGATACAGTCCCACTCTCAGCATACAAGATCGATGGTCTGCTGCTGCTGACTCCCAAGCGATTCATTCAAGTGAAACGGAACTGAGTCCAGCTAATGGTGAATAGTTATTTTATTAATCAATTATTGTGTCTTTATTCACTCTAGTTGTGTAATTGACCAGTTCATATTCTGTATAAGTTCATATTCTGTATATGTTAATAATAACGCTTCTGTGTTGCGTTTATGGCTCCTGGTATATCGCCTTGTACTCTGTACTGAGAACACTAACTCTACCACTGCCTACAAGCAATGGAAGCAGTCAGAGCAGAGTGGCATTTATGCCCATTGCCTCCTATTGTTCCTCGAGAAACAAACGTTTGGGACTTGGATGTTGCCTTTGAGATTCTGATAAACTCTTTCAACTCTAAAACTTACTTGGATGAAATTACAATAATGCCAGCTATAGGCGGTTAAGAAAATTCGAACTGTAAAACTCTCAAATGTAAACATATTACATAAAAAATAAAGAACAAGGTACATTGAGTAGTTTGGACCTATTGGCTGAACATCTGCAAAGTAGTACAGCAACTTTTGAAGGTATTATTTTGACATGACAAGACATTTCAGATGAGTTTCTATAGACACACTTTTGAGGTGTTGGTAAGTGCTTTGGGGTAGTGCATAGATTAGTCCAAACATTACAGGAAGGAATCACCAAATCTGGGGAAGCTGATCATGATATGACTTTCAATGACAATAGAGATTGTCACAGGCTGGTAGTGAACTGGACTTGTGTCATGATCACTGATTACAGTAAGGAATAGAAACTCATCTGAAAGAAGGATGTGGGGTGAGGTATTAATTTCCTTGTCATGTCAAAATAATACCTTCAAAAGTTTAATGCAAGAGCGGTCTGGTGACGTAGCGGAGATTGCGTTCGTCACCAACGCTGGAGACACTGGATTCGCGTGTTCGAATCCAACTCCCTGCGTTGTCACCAGCTTGGCTGGCCGTTCACACTAATACAATTCGGCAGTATTAGGGGGTGGGGAAGCTGGCGGGTGGGAATCTGGCGTTGTGGACAGCGACGCCTACAGGTCAGGTCTCGGCGCTTGCTAAGCGGGGCAGGACTTGGTGGAGATAGCGTGCCCTCCCACGCGTTACACTTCACCAATGAGAGCCCTCGCTGCCAAGTGAAAAGACGTCACTGGCTGTCGGCGCACGTCTCGGGGGAAGCGTGCGATCGACTCGGGACGCCCTTATACCGACTCGTAGGAGAACATGCATACAGCACCAGGTAGGGGGGGGGGGGGGGGAATTGGCACAACGACTAATTGGGACGGGGAGAAAATCCATTGAAAAATCTGAAAAAAAAAATGATTGCATCATCAAGTCATTCTTGAGAGTCTGCAACCTGGGCAACAGTTTACCAGCTTCTAGACCTAGTAAAATATTCTGAATGAATTCAAAAGTGTTGGTAATTCCCTTGGGGTAGCTGAGGTGTAGTGCATAGATTAGTCCAAACATTACCAGGAAGGAATCACCAATCAGAGATTGTCACAGGCTGGTAGTGAACTGGACTTGTGCCATGGTCACTGATGACAGTAAGGAGGGCCACTGCAACACCCTGAAGCTCTGGCTCATCAGGCGTGTCCTGAAGGAATGAAAGAGACATAATAATCACAAATAAATCCATGGTTTCTACAAAGTGCAGCACAAAACTAAGTATATGGAGTTGTGTTTGTAAGTTGTTTATATTTTAGTTAGAACTATTTTTTTGGTGAGAAGGTTATTTTTATTTAACCAGGTTAGTCCTGTCGAGATCAAATATCTCTTTCACAAGGGAGACCTGGAAGGAAGGAAGACTGATACTTAGCATTTTGATTAACTGTTCACTTAATATACAGTTGTACTGTAAATTATTTTCACTCGGACTCACTGTGCAGGTTTTGAAAAATCCAGAGACTTCCTCATGCAGATACACAGGCAGGGCATGGAGAACAGTGGTACGCCTGGTGTGAACATCATGGATTTCCTATTAAGATGTAAGATTAAGAAGAAAAAAAAGAATTGTATTATATGGAAATGTTTACTGAACAAAGCGGATTTTAAACAGTCCAATCAGATATGTCCACAAATAACATGTTCACATCTTTAATGCAATCAGAAAAATGGCAAACACAATGGTGGACTAATTGTAAAATTCAAAAGCTCATTTGAATCATTGAACCTGTTCAATGTTACAGAGGTTCGACCTATGACATGTCATGTATAATAATCTATTCACCTGTTCATCGTGGATTTTTTTAAATGTGAGCCATAGCATCTGCCGTGTTCCCAGTTTTGGACGCCTTCTGTCTGAATAACGTCATCAGTCGAGGAAGATGGCGGTCAAGCTCAGCGTAGAATGTGTTGGGCAGGTTCTGGTTGGCAATCAGCTGGAACTCTGCATACACCTATATTTAAAAACAGCAGGACAATATAGTATATCAACATCAATTAGTCACTTCAACTTGGTGGATCTCTTACTTTGTTTGGTTTGGGCTTCAGAGCATGACAGCGGGATTTCTGGCATTTTGATTAACTGTTCACTTAATATACAGTTGTACTGTAAATTATTTTCACTCGGACTCACTGTGCCGGTTTTGAAAAATCCAGAGACTTCCTCATGCAGATACACAGGCAGGGCATGGAGAACAGTGGTACGCCTGGTGTGAACATCATGGATTTCCTATTAAGATGTAAGATTAAGAAGAAAAAAAGAATTGTATTATATGGAAATGTTTACTGAACAAAGCGGATTTTAAACAGTCCAATCAGATATGTCCACAAATAACATGTTCACATCTTTAATGCAATCAGAAAAATGGCAAACACAATGGTGGACTAATTGTAAAATTCAAAAGCTCATTTGAATCATTGAACCTGTTCAATGTTACAGAGGTTCGACCTATGACATGTCATGTATAATAATCTATTCACCTGTTCATCGTGGATTTAAAAAAAAAGTGAGCCAAAGCATCTGCCGTGTTCCCAGTTTTGGACGCCTTCTGTCTGAATAACATCATCAGTCGAGGAAGATGGCGGTCAAGCTCAGCGTAGAATGTGTTGGGCAGGTTCTGGTTGGCAATCAGCTGGAACTCTGCATACACCTATATTTAAAAACAGCAGGACAATATAGTATATCAACATCAATTAGTCACTTCAACTTGGTGGATCTCTTACTTTGTTTGGTTTGGGCTTCAGAGCATGACGGTGGGATTTCTGGCATTTTGATTAACTGTTCACTTAATATACAGTTGTTCTGTAAATTATTTTCACTCGGACTCACTGTGCAGGTTTTGAAAAATCCAGAGACTTCCTCATGCAGATACACAGGCAGGGCATGGAGAACAGTGGTACGCCTGGTGTGAACATCATGGATTTCCTATTAAGATGTAAGATTAAGAAGAAAAAAGAATTGTATTATATGGAAATATTTACTGAACAAAGCGGATTTTAAACAGTCCAATCAGATATGTCCACAAATAACATGTTCACATCTTTAATGCAATCAGAAAAATGGCAAACACAATGGTGGACTAATTGTAAAATTCAAAAGCTCATTTGAATCATTGAACCTGTTCAATGTTACAGAGGTTCGACCTATGACATGTCATGTATAATAATCTATTCACCTGTTCATCGTGGATTTTTTTAAATGTGAGCCAAAGCATCTGCCGTGTTCCCAGTTTTGGACGCCTTCTGTCTGAATAACGTCATCAGTCGAGGAAGATGGCGGTCAAGCTCAGCGTAGAATGTGTTGGGCAGGTTCTGGTTGGCAATCAGCTGGAACTCTGCATACACCTATATTTAATAACAGCAGGACAATATAGTATATCAACATCAATTAGTCACTTCAACTTGGTGGATCTCTTACTTTGTTTGGTTTGGGCTTCAGAGCATGACGGCGGGATTTCTGGTCAACCATGTCATTACATGCTTTGCGGAATCGGTCGCTGATGACTAGCTTGCGGGGGCGCACAGAACACACACGCAGATGCGCCGCTAGAGTATATAAACCAGGCTTAAGAATCACAAGTTTCACTTTAAAACACACAGAATGTGCCAAATGTTAACACAGGAAAGAGAGCTGATCTATATTACCTCAGACTCCATTTTGAGAGCAGGCCAGAGGTCCATGAGCTCTTTCACTGGTGGGCTGGACTTCACTATGGTCTGTCGGCGCAGGGCAAATGTGGTCTGCATCAGCTTTCTATGTCACAAATACATGTAGAATGTAAAACGTTGGGTTGGCAATAGTTTAGCAATAGGTTAAAAGTGTACTTATATCATTTTAAGTTTTCTATTTGCGATCGTCTATTCTGACCCGGAACCGGAAATGGAAATGTTGAACCATCGGAATTGTAGTTTACTTGCCATTTTGTAGAGGAGATCGCTAGCTATCGGCCTGCGTTGAAATTTCTCCAATCTACACTTCCTGTCACATACTATGGTGGTTCAAAGTTCAGCGTTCTGAATGAATCATATCAATAATTGTTATGATTCGCGATAATAAGCTACAAAAGGTAACGTTTTTGACAAATATTGAAACACAGTCAGTTTCTCCACACTATTGTTACCATGTAGGAAGAATTAGATCTGAAATTAGTTTCAAAATGGTTACACTGTGGGGGAAATAAAATAGTACAGTCGATTACAGTAAATATCAGTATCTGTTATTATGCACGCCTGGTGATACTATATCCAAATTGAACTCGGCCATTTGAAATATACTATATGTATATATATATAAATGTGCTAATTGGCTATAATAAGGTAATGTATAAGCATATATTCTATATTCTATAATAATATTTCAAATTGCATTGGTCCGGATGGGAGAATTCAGTACTGTACATACAGAACCTTCAGTTTGATCATCTTCCCTTTATCAATTTCCTTAGATCTTTTGTACACATGATCTCAAGAGGGTACTGAATGTTTAAGTTTGGTCATTATTATCATGGTTTTATTCACTGTCAAAGATGAAAAGAAAAATCATAATTCATATTTTCCTTTGTTTCATCACAATTTAAGCAAGCCTAGTAATAGACACAATATTTCTGACACTGAGAATACATTCATTGAGGTCCATAGATGTTCCTAGATACCAAGAATATGCAAATAGCCCTTGTAGAAGTGGAGCAATATTCCATTTACCTAGGTATACATTTTATGCAGATTTTCACCTGGGGTGGAACAGGTCACTAGTTACAACAATGCTTATGTAACTATTAAAAACGTACATTTTAATCACGAAACAAAATGGCAGACTAACGTTAGCTAGCATGCTAGCTAGCTAACGCTAGTAGCATGCTAGCTAGCTAACGCTAGTAGCATGCTAGCTAGCTAACGTTAGTAGCATGCTAGCTACTGTAATAATATGCAATACTATTTGCTAAAACAAGCTCCAAACTATTTGCCACGGCACAGAGATAACATTTAGTCAAACGATAACAGCCCGGTGATGGTATCTGAACGTGATCATACTATTCCCATAAGAACTCACTTACCAGTTAACTAGTATACTATCTAGCATGCTAGCTAATAATGCTAACAATGCTACAAGCTTCGTTCTGCACTGTAGGCTACTAGTTGCTTGCCACCACGGTAATAATTCACAAAGTAGCATGTAGTCAAACGATGACAGCAAGATTATGGTATGTGAATGGCATAATACATTATATTGTCATTGACTTACCAAGGAGTTTGGCTCAGACTATTTGTCAAGCCAGTAGTGAAGACATCATCGCGGCGATCGCGCCAACAAGTTACGTTTGAATACCTCAAGTCCCGTGAGATCTTCTAGGTCTCGCGAGTTGCTTAGGACTACCCTCTCGAAGGGGAGGGGAGGGGAGGGGGAGGAGGGGAGGAGGGGAGGGGGGAGGGGGAATCTATTCTCCACTTGCACAATCTGATAGTAGCCACTTCCGGCTGACTTCCGGTTGCCAATGGCACTTCCTGTCCCATCCAAATACATTGGTTTTAGCTACTTTTCTCCCCTTATTTAAACAACTTTGTCGTCACAGAGAGGCAATGAAACGTTTGTATTATTATAGTATAGAATGTATTTAATAAGCAAACGTTTGTCAAAACCACTCAAGGAACACCTACAGGAGACTGCAATTCGAAACTGGCCCCTGTAAATGTCCTAACCCAACCCCCTCCAATGTACAGTAATTTACCTAGTATGGTTTTGTCAATATTCCAATGTACAGTTTTGCTTGTTCGTACAGAGTCCCAACCCCCTCCAATGTAAATGACCTAGTATGGTTGTCAATATCCCAATGTACAGTTTTGCTTGTACAGTTGTACAGTGTTCCCGGCCCTCCCCAACCCCCCCCCCCCCCCTCCCCCCACACAACCCCACCCAACCTCCTCCAATGTACAGTTTCTACGTCAAATGTATATACTCCCTTTTCTGGACTCTTTTTGTATCACAAACGGTACTGTATTTGCAAATCTGGTATGTCATAGATGTAGCAGTACTGTCTATCTGTATGTCATATATGTCCTGATGAATTGAAAATGGGGGACCCTGATGTAAACAAGACTAAAGTCTTTCTCTGGTCTGCATCCCCTTAACAATTGTGTGTATTGAGCTGCACTGTATTGTACCCATTCTGCAATCTGTTAATAAAGTTTTCAATCAATTCAATCAATCAATCAATCAGCAGGGTTTTTGGGCTGTATTTCATGTAAAAACGTTTAATGTTAGTTTCCTTGCTCAGCCAGCATTAGCTAACAGAAGCTAGTGGTTAAACAGGCCGGATTAGCTTTGAGCTAACTATCTTTCCCGACCCATGTATTCATTCCATTCTAAACATAACGTTAGTTTACAAAACATGACCTGTCTATATCAGGGGTTCCCAAACTTTTCAGGCCAGGGCCCAGAAAATAAGGCGTCAGAGAGCCGCGGCCCAATGCACATCGTCTGGCTTTTTTTTTTTGTCAGGCGACCGATTTTTTAAGCCAAATATCACTTCAATCCTATTAAGTTAGTTCAAGTTAGTTATTCATTTATATGTGCTATTTATGAGAGGGCTAACTTGTTGCAAAATAATAATGATAATAATAATAGCCTCATTAAAATACTATTGTTGCTTCGGTTGTTTTCAGCGTTTTATGTGCATAATCTGTTATTTAGTTTGAAATGTTCGTTGAAGTAAGTAGATTTTTCGTTTTTGTTTATTTATTAAGTTAATATAAAACCATATAGTCACATTTTAGAATACAATAGAATAGAATTTTTGAATACAACTAGAAACACTGTCCTGGCCTGCTTCTAAGTTCAGTGGCCTGACAAAAAAATAAATAAAAAATAAATAAAAAATAAAAGAAATAATTTTTTTTTTTTTTTTTTTTTTTAATTTAATTTTTTTTAATCATCTCGCGGCCCACCCGTGGCTGTTCGCGGCCCACCTTTGGGTCGCGACCCCGACTTTGGGAACCACTGGTCTATATAACGTTGAGGAACAAATTATAAGTGTGTGGGTGTGTGTTTTGGTGAACATTGGACTGCAAACAGAAAATGCATCACAGTTACAGACAGTAGCTACTGTTAGCTGCACTCAGGCTGGCTGCACTCAGGCGGCGCGATCAGCCTGTTGGACAGGGAATGAAGATCTCCAGCGAACACTTCATTGCCTCGGATTATGTTGTTGGGGGTGGAAGGTTTGTCCAGAAGACCACTAATCAGCTGAAGCCTGATGCGGTTCCCTCGGTCTTCGACAGACAGACCGGCGCAGGCTCCCGGGAGCGATGGCTAGCTAGTTAGCACCAGCCGAGGACCGGCGTTAGCTGCCGGGAGCGATGGCTAGCTAGTTAGCACCAGCCGGGGACCTGGAGCGATGGCTAGCTAGTTAGCACCAGTCGGGGACCGGCGTCAGCTGCCGGGAGCGATGGCTAGCTAGTTAGCACCAGTCGGGGACCGGCGTCAGCTGCCGGGAGCGATGGCTAGCTAGTTAGCACCAGTCGGGGACCGGCGTTAGCTGCCGGGAGCGATGGCTAGCTAGTTAGCACCAGCCGGGGACCTGGAGCGATGGCTAGCTAGTTAGCACCAGTCGGGGACCGGCGTCAGCTGCCGGGAGCGATGGCTAGCTAGTTAGCACCAGTCGGGGACCGGCGTTAGCTGCCGGGAGCGATGGCTAGCTAGTTAGCACCAGCTACCTCTCACACCTCTCACACCTCTCACACCTATCACATCTCTCACACCTCTCACACCTATCACACCTCTCACACCTATCACAGCTCTCACACCTATCACACCTATCACACCTCTCACACCTATCACACCTATCACACCTATCACACCTCTCACACCTATCACACCTATGACACCTCTCACACCTATCACACCTATCACACCTCTCACACCTATCACACCTATCACACCTCTCACACCTATCACACCTCTCACACCTATCACACCTCTCACACCTCTCACACCTCTCACACCTCTCACACCTATCACACCTATCACACCTCTCACACCTATCACACCTCTCACACCTATCACACCTCTCACACCTCTCACACCTATCACACCTATCACACCTCTCACACCTATCACACCTCTCACACCTCTCACACCTCTCACACCTATCACACCTCTCACACCTATCACACCTCTCACACCTCTCACACCTTTCACACCTCTCACACCTATCACACCTCTCACACCTATCACACCTCTCACACCTATCACACATATGACACCTCTCACACCTATCACACCTATCACACCTCTCACACCTATCACACCTATCACACCTCTCACACCTCTCACACCTATCACACCTATCACACCTCTCACACCTCTCACACCTATCACACCTCTCACACCTATCACACCTCTCACACCTATCACACCTCTCACACCTATCACACCTCTCACACCTATCACACCTCTCACACCTATCACACCTCTCACACCTATCACACCTCTCACACCTCTCACACCTATCACACCTCTCACACCTATCACACCTATCACACCTATCACACCTCTCACACCTATCACACCTCTCACACCTCTCACACCTATCACATCTCTCACACCTCTCACATCTCTCACACCTCTCACACCGATCACACCGATCCCACTTATCACACCTCTCACACCTCTCACACCTATCACACCTCTCACACCTATCACACCTATCACACCTATCACACCTCTCACACCTATCACACCTCTCACACCTCTCACACCTATCACATCTCTCACACCTCTCACATCTCTCACACCTCTCACACCGATCACACCGATCCCACCTATCACACATATCACACCTCTCACACCTATCACACCTCTCACACCTATCACACCTCTCACACCTCTCACACCTATCACACCTATCACACATCTCACACCTATCACACCTATCACACCTCTCACACCTCTCACACCTCTCACACCTATCACACCTCTCACACCTATCACACCTCTCACACCTATCACACCTCTCACACCTATCACACCTCTCACACCTATCACACCTCTCACACCTCTCACACCTATCACACCTATCACACCTCTCACACCTATCACACCTCTCACACCTCTCACACCTCTCACACCTATCACACCTCTCACACCTATCACACCTCTCACACCTCTCACACCTTTCACACCTCTCACACCTCTCACACCTATCACACCTCTCACACCTATCACACCTCTCACACCTCTCACACCTCTCACACCTATCACACCTCTCACACCTATCACACCTCTCACACCTCTCACACCTTTCACACCTCTCACACCTATCACACCTATCACACCTCTCACACCTATCACACCTCTCACACCTATCACACCTCTCACACCTCTCACACCGATCCCACCTATCACACCTATCACACCTCTCACACCTATCACACCTCTCACACCTATCACACCTATCACACCTCTCACACCTATCACACCTCTCACACCTATCACACCTCTCACACCTCTCACACCTTTCACACCTCTCACACCTATCACACCTCTCACACCTATCACACCTCTCACACCTCTCACACCTATGACACCTCTCACACCTATCACACCTATCACACCTCTCACACCTATCACACCTATCACACCTCTCACACCTATCACACCTATCACACCTCTCACACCTCTCACACCTATCACACCTCTCACACCTATCACACCTCTCACACCTATCACACCTCTCACACCTATCACACCTCTCACACCTATCACACCTCTCACACCTATCACACCTATCACACCGCTCACACCTATCACACCTCTCACACCGCTCACACCTATCACATCTCTCACACCTCTCACATCTCTCACACCTCTCACACCGATCACACCGATCCCACCTATCACACATATCACACCTCTCACACCTATCACACCTCTCACACCTATCACACCTCTCACACCTCTCACACCTATCACACCTATCACACCTCTCACACCTATCACACCTCTCACACCTCTCACACCTCTCACACCTCTCACACCTCTCACACCTCTCACACCTCTCACACCTATCACACCTCTCACACCTATCACACCTCTCACACCTATCACACCTCTCACACCTCTCACACCTATCACACCTATCACACCCCTCACACCTATCACACCTCTCACACCTCTCACACCTCTCACACCTATCACACCTCTCACACCTATCACACCTCTCACACCTCTCACACCTTTCACACCTCTCACACCTCTCACACCTATCACACCTCTCACACCTATCACACCTCTCACACCTCTCACACCTCTCACACCTATCACACCTCTCACACCTATCACACCTCTCACACCTCTCACACCTTTCACACCTCTCACACCTATCACACCTATCACACCTCTCACACCTATCACACCTCTCACACCTATCACACCTCTCACACCTCTCACACCGATCCCACCTATCACACCTATCACACCTCTCACACCTATCACACCTCTCACACCTCTCACACCTATCACACCTATCACACCTCTCACACCTATCACACCTCTCACACCTATCACACCTCTCACACCTATCACACCTCTCACACCGATCCCACCTATCACACATATCACACCTCTCACACCTATCACACCTCTCACACCTATCACACCTCTCACACCTATCACACCTCTCACACCTCTCACACCTATCAGACCTATCACACCTCTCACACCTATCACACCTCTCACTCCTCTCACACCTCTCACACCTATCACACCTCTCACACCTATCACACCTCTCACA
>NC_140183.1:66275609-66278109 GCF_963971535.1 Notolepis coatsorum
ATAGTAGATATGTATTCTACAGTTTATTGTTGGCCATGCTGTCTCTGTGCACTGTATGTATGTGAGCTCCGGTGGTCATTTTACAATGTGTGTCTGACATGTCATTTGTAAAGTTGTGGATATGTCTCAGGACCACTGGCCAGGGGCGTAGGTGGGGGGGGGGGGGGTAGCTTAGGATGATTCCAAGGGCCCAGCACTTGGGGGGGCCCCCAAATTTTTTTTTTTTTTTTTTTTTTTTTTTACTAGACATCACTCAGGTGTATTATTGATGCTCTCATTGATACTATGTTTGTTTCTGAAGTGTGTGTGTGTGTGTGTGTGTGTGTGTGTGTGTGTGTGTGTGTGTGTGTGTGTGTGTGTGTGTGTGGTGTGTGTGTGTGTGTGTGTGTGTGTGTGTGAGATATATATAGAGAGAGGGGGGGCTTTGGTAGACTATTGCATTGGTCCATTCATTGAAGATGAACGCAATGCGACATCCTTTACTAGGCTCACCCACCAACAGTGCAGGTGCTGAACTGCTGATCCGAATGTATAGGTAAAAACCATATTATGCGTTTTCATCAATAAAAAAATTGCCAAAAAAAATTCCGCTCGCGCGCTTACACGCGCTCGCATTCACTGGGGGCCTACAAATACATTCGTTCATGGGGCCCAGAATCTGGAGCTACACCCCTGCCACTGGCACAAGACAAAATCCTTTACATTCACTTGATTTGTTGAATAAAGTGTTTCATGGTTCAGATTTGTCACCCTGAGCTTGAAATTATGACAGAGACGACAGCTGGCTAAAACTAAATACGTGTAGTGCAAACAAATTGCTCAGTGATTGTTTAGAAATATATAAGGAAAATAATAGCTTCCTAAGTCGTTTTATTTTTTCTCTCCATAAAGATGCATAATGAAACGTTTCTTGTCATTTGTAAATGATCTCAATACACATATCAGCTATAGTTAAAGTGCATTAGACACAATTTTCATTATTTGCCATGTCAATTAAAAAGATTACATTATATATGTATTTATTTATTTATTTATTATTATTATTATATTTTTAGGGCCAAAGGTGTCCTTTCGGGCAAGTTTGGAATATATTGTCTGTAGAACTCAGACTGAACATCCTCATCCAGTCCTGCAATTCCCTTACCTGACCATAGAGGTCACTGTTGCTTTACTTACTGCTCATAACCACTTCTCCATTTGCCCCATTCCTCTCTGACCAGACACAATAGAAGAGAAATACCCTTTTCACCACCTAATTAAACCTCACCGTCCATCAGTATTTTACCCTCTCCTTATTCCCCCTCAAAATGTATCTGGTTGGTTGGTAAGCCACGTCGCTGGAACGCAGGTGGAGAATAGAGGTGTAGTGTGTTGGTGCATACTTTACAACGTGATTATGGTTTATTGTTGGGATGCATGAAGTGGTTGTTTTTGTCTGTGGTGAGAATGAGTGATGTCTGGACGTAGATCACACATGAGGTTATTGAAGAAGACAGTTTGAGTATTTTAAACCCCAGGCCGACCTAAAACACTAACCAAAGTGAACTACAGCTTCAAGGGAACGTGAGCCTGCGGTCTTCCGGTAGTCTACTGCACGTGTTTATAAGCACTGATAATATACTGACAATTTAGGACTGCAATTAACTAATGAGCTTTACTTCAATACCAGATTCAAATAGAATGGAATAGATCAGGAATAGATTATCCACATAAAGTGTCAAATGTCATGCACAAAAATAAAAACAAGATAAGATAAGATATTCCTTTATTGCTCCCCATGGGGAAATTAAGGATAGCATAAAATAGCATAAAAACAACCAAGGTCGTTTTAAGTATAGACTATCTTACCCAGTTGAAGGCAAACAAGTAATGTTAGAACATAAATGATCCAGCAAATAATAACAACAAATGAACAAAATATGGTAACACTGTTTCTGGATTATAATGTATATTTAATACATTATACATTACATACTTAATATTGTCTACTAATAGGACAGGCTAAGAATATACAATGATATTTACAGCTTTTTTATTCTAATATATATGTTTTTCTAATGTCTCTGCATGACACAAACCAATAACCACTCTATCCTTGCTGTAGTTCAGTCAGGTTATCAATATAGGACATTACAAACTATTTTGGTTGTTAATAACTAGGTGTATCATCTATAATAATTCATTATAAATATCCTTTTACAGTAACTCTTCATAGAAGTATGTTTACTAAAAACTCAAGGTATCAAATTACCATCTAAACGTCAGGTTAACTTATTCCAAAATCGAACGGGCAAACCAACCATCAACCGAGTCTGACCTCATACTAAAGGTCTTTCAACAAACCTTTGTAGAAAAGCCTTCAAAAACTAAACTCCCCACCTAAAGACCGAAAACCGCAGGTATTCCTAGAATGAAAACCCCTTGAAATGTATGGCCTGACAGCAGCAATAGCTTTAGGCTGTAAACTTTCTCTGTGTAACTAATACCCCTGGCCTAGTCT
>NC_140183.1:66283109-66294317 GCF_963971535.1 Notolepis coatsorum
TTACTCCTAGAACCTACCTCACCCCTGCCCACTTTGACAACCTAGGATGGCTTAGAGTAGACGACAGAGTACAGCAACTTGCAATGGGCCTGGTGATGTTGATGATATGCAGATGATGTAATCTTGTTCATGCAAAACCCTGCCACTTCCCTACCTCATCTTCTCAAAGTAATAGATGATTTTGGCAATCTATCAGGATTTAAGATAAACTGGCCAAAATCGGCCTTCCTTCCACTCAATGTGACTGCGAAGGCTACCTTCCTCCCAGCAAATATACCCATGGTAGAACACTTAAAATGTCTTGGAGTTGAAATATTCCCCACTATAAGCCAAACGGTGAAGTATAATTATTCCGGATTGCGAGACAGGATCACAAATGACTTCGGCAGGTGGTCAAAATAAAAAAACTCATTACAGGCCCGAGCGTCAATAGTTAAGATGAATGTTTTGCCCAGAATTAACTTCGTCAGCTCGATGTTACCATTACCCCCCCCCCCCTGCTGGTTACTGGCAAAAACTACACTCCGCTGCATATACATTTATTTGGAACAACAAACGTCCGCGATTAAAAAGATCCACTGCACAGAGAAATTAAACCGACGGGGGTTTAGCCTTTCCAGACTTCAATTATTACTTTAAAGCCTTCTCTTTGAGACCACTGATCACCTGGTTTGATTCTCAAGCAGCGGTATCCTGGAGACCATTAGAGGAGAACATAGTGGCACCACATAGACTGCAGGATATAGTGTACACCAACTTATCAATTAAGCAATGCAACTTAAGATTTGGCCCTCTTATTACACATGTGATCCGGATATGGCGTGACACACAGAAAACGTGTACTAACCAACATAAATGGCACAGGCATTCTCCCCTATTTAATAACAATTTAATCCTTATTGAACAACAACCTATCAGATACCCTGGATGGGAAAAGAAAGGCATACACACATTGGGGGATATCTTCGATTACCATGGTCTCCGCACAGTGGCGTCCTTTCAGTAAAAGGTAAGGTATGGCGAAGAAGGGGGGGGGGGGTGAAGGCGGGGTTTCCCCCCCTTGGTGAATTTTTTTTGTCAAATCAGTTGTGCAATAGTCACTTTTGGTGAGTTGTTTCTATACAATTCAGTTATATGACATTTAGGTATGACATTTAGGTAGAAATGTGTCAACAGACTAAAGCAGGGAACCACAATATTTTGCATACGAATTATGCAGAATGTAATATCATAACTGTCTATTACTTTTCTTGCAATTGAGCCAATTTTCCTTAGGTACGGTTTTGAGGTGTGTGTTCAACAGAATGTAGTATCAAAAACACATTCACAAAAAGTATGGGTTACTGAATGCTGAACTGCACTATTATAATCACTAAGCAAGACCTTACCTGTGTCCCTGTATCACTTGTCTCTGCCGCCCTTTGATTAAAAAAACTTCCTATGTCCATTTTCCTTTTTTTTGGGCATATTTCAGTTAGTCACCGTAAAAGTCACCTAGTAAAAGTGAGATAATTGACAATATCAAAACATGCTAGGGCTGTACCGAATAGTTCGAAGCTTCGCTCATAATGTTGACATTCGAATTCTAAATCAACATAAAAAATTGTAAAAAAAAATCTTTTTCTTTTTTTTTTACATTTTTATTTGCCAAGGTATGGCGAGTGCCATACCTTGCCATACCAAATGGACACCCCTGTCTCAGCAGTTATCGAGATATATTCAACAAATTTGACCTCACCAGTTCCACGTATCTATTCTATCTACAAATAAGAGCAGCTTTGAAGGCTCACGGAGTCCCATTAGATGTTCCACTTGAGCACCACAGATTTCACAAATTCTTTTATGACAAGGAGACGTCAAGAGGCTTCGTCTCTGACTTTTATCGCCACTTACTTACATCCTCATATAAGGTCCTTCCCCTAGACTCGGTTTGGAGGAAGGATATCGCAAACCTGGAAGTAGATTTTGATTGGGATGCAGTCTGGGAAAATGTTCGGCTATCATCACGCAACCCATATCACCAACAGATGAATCTTATTGCAAGTTGCTGTACTCTGTCGTCTACTCTAAGCCATCCTAGGTTGTCAAAGTGGGCAGGGGTGAGGTGGGTTCTAGGAGTCAGGTCAAGCAGTAGTCTGACTAGCTTGTTTTGAGATGTTTGTAATTTGTTTTTTAGTGCCTTTGAGGTGCTTTGGTACCATGAGGTGCAAGCATAGTCGTAGTACCCTTGAATGAGTGCTCCTGCTAGAGTCTTCAGGGTATTCTCAGTTACAGTGGGTGACAATATTGTCACAAGGAAAGATGAAATTACATACCTAGGTTCCATCCTAGAGGCAAATATTTCCTGTGACAAAATGGCATCCAATGTAATAAAAAAAGTCAACCAACAAACTAGATTCTTGTACCGGATCTCCTCTCTGGTAAACAAGAATACCCTGAAGACTCTGGCTGGAGCATCATTCAAGGGTACTACGACTATGCTTGCACCTCATGGTACCAAAGCACCTCAAAGACGCAAAAAACTAAATTACAAACATCACAAAACAAACTGGTCAGACTACTGCTTGACCTTACCCCTAGAACCCACCTCACCCCTGCCCACTTTGACAACCTAGGATGGCTTAGAGTAGACGAGTCAACACAGTCGAAATCTGCCCCATTTTCCACTGTTGACTAAAAACACACTTCTTCAATCAATATCTGAAATTAAGAAATCATGCACTTTGCTACTAAGAAATCGACCTTACCTATACTACTACCTACTATGCTAATACGTCTATACTACTATGCACTCAAGACTGCAGCACCCAAGTTCGACCCTGTTAGACTAACAATGTTACTTAGCTGCCAGAGTTGTACCCTTCCTGCTGACATGTTGTACAGAACTTGTTGTAAGTCGCTTTGGATAAAAGCGTTCAGCTAAATGACTAAATGTAAATGTATACAATAGCCTAAAAAAATCACACGGACACACAGACACAGCTAAATGTGGGTTCCAAAGAAACAGACTGAAAAGCGTTCTGTCACAGCGTCAGCTGCAGGTACTCCTCTCTGTGGCATCACTCGTGCTGCCTGCTGGCAGTGGCGTCGCGTGGGTAAAATAACAGGGGAAGCCAAAAAAAAATTATTAAAAAAAAATTATTAAATATCTTTATAATTTTTTTTTTTTTTTTTTTTTTTTACGTCAAGCAGTCACCATGTACACTACAGTATGGCTCGGCGGCCAGTCAAACTTTCTTTTTATTTATTTAACAGATTGCAGAATGGGTACAATACAGTACGGCTCAATACACACAATTGTATAAGGGGATGCAGACCAGAGAAAGACGTTTGTCTTGTTTACATCAGGGTCATTAATACTGCTGGAGCATTGGTTAATTTTTGGTCCGATTTTTCCTTGCGCGATTTTGCCGTGGATGGCCGTGAATATTTTCGCGCGGATCGGAATCACGGCGCGCCCGTGGGACACTTTTCCGTTTCGGCGAGTTTATTCCACGCTTTCTGTTTTCCTTTTCTAAGCATTTTAGGGGCTACATGTGAATCAGTAAAAGTTGCGGGACGCCCAGATGTTTCCACGATAGAAAGCTCGCGTGGATCCCATAATAGGCTCACTTAATACAGCGTTTATAAAATCACGCGACATTTTCAGGGTCGCGAGCCGACCTTTTCCCCTCGTTTTCGATGATGGAAGTGATTTAGGAAAAGCTTCGGCACGCCGAGAGGTCCCCGTGGATTTAATCTCGCGAGGATTGGGGCAATATTCGGCCCGTGGGAACAGTTACGGGTTAATACAATGTTCAGAGTGCAGAGGGGAAAATATGCTGAGTGTTTTCCTCTCAGCCCCGTTTTAAACTTTTAGGGTGTGGCAGTCAGCTCGAATCTGATTGGCTAGGATCGGATTTGGACTCTATAATGCTGGAAGCCTGGAGAAAGAGACCTACCATCTGCCTCCTCTCCTGCTGCAGTGAGCATAGTGAGGCTGATAGTGTGTTAGAGGGAGTGAGAAGGAGAAGAGGGAGACATTTAAAAAAAAAAAAAAAAATTATAACACAGATGCACAGATGAAAAAGAATGTAAACTATATTATTGTTATTTTTATTTTTTTTTTCATATTTCATATTTGATATTAATTCATATTTTAATATTAGGGAGGCATGGCTTCCGTTGGCTTCCATAAGGATTCGCCACTGGCTGCTGGTCAAGGGTATCACTGAAGCGGTGCCGTGCGGAGGGGAGGGCACAGTGAGACGACACGGGCCAAATCTGTTCTGTACATATACTGTACGCACGCTGCGTCTGTTTACACCACGGGGAAATGTGTGAGGGAGCGCAATCGGAGACAGACACCTCTGTAACCTTTCCTCTCCAGTCGGAACCAAGGTACTCACGTGTATACTTTGAGGGTTTTGTACCTGGTCAGTCAATCTTTTAAATGTTTTAGATTGTCGAATATTGGTAAGTTTCAAGTTCAAGTTTCTTTAATAGTTGTCATACAGAAGTACAGAATACTTTTATACAAAATGCTTCTTACTGTTACGCTCCAGAGACTGTGCAAGACAATATAAGTATGAAATAAAATAACATAGTATAGCATGTAAATTAGAAGTAAAAAAAAAATGAGGTCACAGTGTTCAGTATAGACATATGTACAATGTTCGATGCAGAATAGACGTAACTGAGTTACCATATAATATACAATACTATGCAGTGTACTAATATACAATACTATATAGTGCAAGGCAGAAATGGGATGAGGTGCAATTTAGGTACAATTTACAGTAGGTGTACGAGTTGTAGTGCAAATCCTTTATCAATAATTATAAAGTGTGTTTGTGTGGTTTAAAGTGAGTGTGTGCGTGTGGGTGTGTGTGCTGTGTGCATTTGATGGTTGTTGCATAGTGTTTATTGTTCGTTTAGCAGCCTGATGGCCTGGGGATAGAAGCTTCTTCTGAGTCTTTCTGTGCTCGCCTTAAGACTCCGGTATCGCTTGCCTGACCGCAGCAGTTCAAAGAGGCAGTTGTTCGGGTGGCTCGAGTCCTTAATAATTCTCTTAGCCTTCCCCCTGCACCGCTTGTTGTAAATGTTCTGGAGGGTGGGAAGCCCCCCTCCAATTGTGCGTTCGGCTGAACGTGTCACTCTTTGTAGTCTGCTACGGTCTTGTGCAGTGCTATTCCCAAACCAGGAGGTGATGTTGCCAGTCAGGATGCTCTCTATTGTACATGAGTAGAAGTTCCTAAGGATCTTCTGACTGACTTGGAACTTCCTTAGGCACCTGAGGAAGTAGAGGCGTTGTTGTGCCTTATTCACAACACTGTCAATGTGTGTGGTCCATTTCAAGTCCTCGGATATGTGGGCTCCGAGGTACTTGAAACTGTTCCCTCTCTCAACCGGTGCCCCGTCGATGCTGAGGGGGCTGTAGTCCTTGACCCCCGACCTCCTGAAGTCCACAATCATCTCTTTTGTTTTGCTGACGTTCAGGGAGAGGCAGTTCTCCTGACACCACTGTGACAGATTCTCTACCTCTTCCAGGTAGGCCCTCTCGTCGTTGGCAGAGATCAGGCCCACCACTACTGTGTCATCAGCAAATTTGATGATTGTGTTGTTGTTCCGCTGTGCCACGCAGTCATGTGTGTACAGGGAGTAGAGGAGGGGGCTCAGAACACAGCCCTGGGGGGCCCCTATGTTGAGCGTGATGGATGAGGAGGTGCAGTTGCTTGCTCTTACCACCTGGGGTCTGCCCGTCAGGAAGTCCAGGACCCACTGGCAGAGGTCATAGTTCAAGCCCAGGTCCCTGAGCTTGGCTATGAGTTTGGAGGGGACTATGGTATTGAATGCTGAGCTATAGTCGATGAACAGCATTCTCACATAGTTCCCCTGCCTCTTGTCCAGAAGATTGATATGATATACTGACATTTAAAAAACATCAAACTGTTCACATGTAGGTATAAATATATGAATTTAACCCACTGGTTGCACCTGCTCAAGCCATTGGCCATATTTTGCTCTTATGTAATGCTAAGGTTGTTGTCACTCAGGCCAGTCCTCCTGGTGAGTTTGTGAGTCTCCAAAATGGTAAATTAGGACCTATATGAATGAGAACATATTGCAGCTAGAAGATGCACTCAGTAGAGTGCAGGCCTATGCCAAGGCCCAATAATCTCTCCACTTTGCTGTTTCACATGCGACATTTTACTTAGATTCATCCATTCAATCTTTATTTAATCTCGAAGGATCATTGAGAGCAAGCTTTCATTTACAACACCTAATGAATATATACAAATAAAACAATATAGAAACAGAAAGTCAATCAATTAAACATTTAAAATAATTAAAAACAACTGCAGACTGTGGTGAAGTGTTTTGGTGAATTTATAGATATAAATAGATACGAATGTATTGAGTTTTAAAGTGCATTGCAAAACAGTCCATGTTTCTGGGACACAGAAGCTAAAAGCAGATTTTTCCTAATTCAGTGCAAACTCCGGGAACCTTAAATTCCTAGATGACAGAAACATAGTCTCAACAGACCCAGGCTGTAAATCCATAGGGTCGGCACTAGAGGAAAGGTCATGGGGTCACACAGATCAACAGGTGTCTACCTCTAGGGGACATGAATATTCATAGCAGATATTGTAACTGTATGACTAGAGGGTCAGGAGATACGCTCATTTGTAAATAGAAGGTTTGGCCTGATGGAGTCGCTAGTAGAGGGTAATGGGGTCACCAAAATCAAGAGATTTCTTCCTATTGGGGTCATGCATTTTCACATCAAATGTTATGACAATCCTGACAATCCCATGTTCTCAGTTTGGCCTAGGATGGATAAAACATTTAAGTTTAGCCTGATGGTGGCACTAGATAGAGGAAAGGTCTCGTATTTGGGTCATGCATGGGACCTGCACATTTCAACAAAAACAAACATACCTCATTGGTGGAGGTAAGGTAACAAATACAGAGGTAAGGTAACAAATACCTACTTAATTAAGTGGTGCTGTAAGTGGTATTTCTTTAGTTCAAATAAGTGATAAATAGCTCTACATTCCGACAGCCATCACTCATAGAGTGTCTGGTCAGTAACATGGGTCTCCCAGTCCCTCCTGCTCTGCAGTAAACACAAAATAAATCTTCTGGTATCCCTTCCCACTTTATCCAATCAAGATTTTTCTTTTTTACTTATTTCCAGAAATCTTACCAAGCCATATTTGCTTCCTGCACCAGCAGATTATTGTACTTTTTTAAAGCATGTATTTTCTTAAAACTTGTTTTTATTTCTTATTTAGAGAGTTCTCTCTCTATCCTGGCTGGATAAAGTGGGAACTGGATACCAGAAAATGTGGGGGACTGGGAGACCCATGTTACTGATCACACACTCTATATCAGTGATGGCTGTTGGAGTGTAGAGTTATTATTTTAAGATGTAGACCAACATGTAGAACAAGAAAATATCACTTACAGCACCTTTAAGTGGCCATAAAACAGTATAAAGAATGTAGTTGGCATCCATAATCCAAAGTGTTTCCAAATTACCCACTTTATTTGGAAGAGACTTGGCACCTGGAGGGGCTTGATTTGAAAATGAACCAATGAAAACGGCAAAACAGAGGCTATGAACACTATTAGATTAGATTATATTTGATTCAATTAAATTAGATTCGATTAGATTAAAATGTATTGTCATCATACAGCACAAGTACAGTACAATGAAAAGTGGTTTGGCATCCAACCAGAGTGCAAATGTAACAGTAAAGTGCAACAGTAATGTACAGGTGATTATACTGGGTACAAAATATACAAATTAATACTACTGAGTGTATTGCTAATCAGATGTATGTACAGAGTTGTAGTATAATATGTATAGTGATACAGGTATAAAGACAGTATGGTAGTAAGTCATACTGGCCAGCAGCGTAACTAGTAAGACTATATTGTTAGGGTAGCGTCAAATCTTGAACCCAAGAGCAGAACACAAGGGGAGAGGAGAATGAGGCGGTTTAGGATGTTTAATTATAAGGTACCAAGCTGACAGGGTAAAATGATGAGAATGTGCGACAGGTGAGAGCAGGGTCACTCCTGGTGATCCCCAGCAAACGTCCTGGCTGGTGGTGTCCCGGGATGGAGAGCAGACCGGGCGGGCGGTGTGTGTTCCAAGGTAGGTGAAGCAACACTCGGACGAGGAGTGGCAGGAAACACAGGTCTCATATCAGGACTGGTGATGATCAGACGAGTCGCAAGTGTGCAGATTGATACTGGGCGACAGCATGTGGATGCAGGGACAGGAAGCTGCCCATATAAGGATGAGGAAGCAGCAGGTGAGAGAGAGGCCCTGGCTGTGATTGTAACAAGGATATGTACAGATATAGATCTAGTATCTACAGATATGTAAAAGGATTATGTGCAGGTAACTACAGACAGGTGTGTATAGATATATATATACGGTGAGAATAAATCTCCTACGGTATATACAGCATTATTGTATACGCTATCATACAGAGCTATGGGTTATATGTATATCGAGGGGTTATATACTGTACAGGTATATACAGCACTGTTCTACAAGCTATCATACAGAGTATATGGGTAGACTACTATAGTATGAGGTGGGTAGTTAAGATTATTATGATTACTATGATTACAGTGCACTATGCTTGGCAATTCTCTCTGAGGAAGAATGTTAATAATAATAAATGTATAATGTTAATAAGTCATATAGTGGGAGATAGGAAATGTTATTGTTTAAAAAGTTATATTTTAAATGTTCCCAGTAGCATATTTTCATCTACAGATGCAACACTTTACAGTTCTCCATGTGTGAGTGTACCCAATATTGATATGGTCAGAGATGAAACATGGGTTGTGGCTTCAGGAACAAGAGTCCAACACGGCGTCAGACACAGTGAGCAGCACATTAATACACTCTGACTGAGGGAGACGTGTCCAGAGACGACAACTTCTCCTCTTTTCTTCCTGATCCCAGTCATATTTATTTTATCAGCTGTATTCTCAGTAGACTTCATGGTGGCAGGATAGCCCTGTATGTGTATGCACACACACACACACACACACACACACACACACACACACACACACACACACACACACACACACACACACACACACACACACACACACACACACACACACACACACACACACACACACACACACACACACACACACACACACACACACACACACACACACACACACACACACACACACACACACACACACACACACACACATATATATGCACACACACCCAGACAGACCCTGACACACATGGGGCAGGATACTGGATCTCCACTGATGCATGTAGTTATTCTGGTTTTTCCACTTGGAGCTTTTTTTTTATTTATTTTTTTACAAAGGGGTAGAAGAAGAAGCGCTAGCAGCCAGACATAATTAGTATTGGAAAAGGACACAAAGAGTGGCGGCTAATGACTACAAACATCCATGCGGTCGTCTTCGGTGTATGTAATTGAACGGGGGATGAAAATCAATAGCATTCAATGGAAAACTAATTGTGAGGGGAGAGAGTGGTCCGTTTTGGGCCCCCCCCCCGCCTGGGGGCGAGGAGCGGCAGGCCAAAACCAAACCACCACGACGATACGTCGTCTCGAGCCCTCTTCTCCTCGCTCGGTTAGAAAAGCGCTCTGAGCGTAAATTTGTGTGAAACTGTGCATGAAAAATGGCTGCATAAAATACCCACACCTCTTGTATTATTCAGCGGCTCAGACAGCACGGAGGGACGGAGAACAGAGAGGGGGGAGAGGAGGGAGAGGAGGGAGAGGAGGGAGAGGAGGGAGACATTGTCTCTTTGCATTCATCTGTTTTTGGAGGCATTGCATGTGTGATGATAATGTGGACGAGGGGTATAAATGGATACGTTTCAGCCTCCTCTACCCTAGTCTTCTATCTATTTGTGTTTCTAACGTGCAAGTCAATGGAGAAATCGGATGGAAATTGCACCTCGCCTTATTTTCACTAATAGTGACGGGAGGATGATGATCTTGTGTCTATGTCCATGAGTTGACTGATCCATAAGTCAACCACGTTTCATTTAATTTCAAACCTTTATATATCACCAAATATATATCTCTCCACACCTGTCTGTATTTACGTAACTGTACATAGTGCTAGATACTATATCTACATTTGTCCATGTACTACTCTTACTAGTACTGATTCAACAATCTTGTATTTGGTATATGTTTGCACCTTGAGAAAAATATCTCACAATTTACAGAAGAGAAGAGAAGAGAAGAGAAGAAAAGAAAAGAAAAGAGAAGAGAAGAGAAGAGAAGAGAAGAGAAGAGAAGAGAAGAGAAGAGAAGAGAAGAGAAGAGAAGAGAAGAGACGAGACGAGACGAGAAGAGAAGAGAAGAGAAGAGAAGAGAAGAGAAGGGAAGAGAAGAGAAGAGAAGAGAAGAGAAGAGAAGAGAAGAGAAGAGAAGAGAAGAGAAGAGAAGAGAAGAGAAGAGAAGAGACGAGACGAGAAGAGAAAAGAAGAGAAGAGAAGAGAAGGGAAGAGAAGAGAAGAGAAGAGAAGAGATGAGAAGAGAAGAGAAGGGAAGAGAAGAGAGAAGAGAAGAGAAGAGAAGAGAAGAGAAGAGAGGAGAAGGGAAGAGAAGAGAAGAGAAGAGAAGAGAAGAGAAGAGAAGAGAAGAGAAGAGAAGAGAAGAGAAGAGAAGAGAAGAGAAGAGAAGAGAAGAGAAGAGAAGAGAAGAGAAGAGAAGAGAAGAAGAAGAGAAGAGAAGAGAAGAAGAGAGAGAGAAGAGAAGAGAAGAGAAGAGAAGAGAGAAGAGAAGAGAAGAGAAGAGAAGAGAAGAGAAGAGAAGAGAAGAGAAGAGAAGAGAAGAGAAGAGAAGAGAAGAGAAGAGAGAGAGAAGAGAAGAGAAGAGAAGAGAAGAGAAGAGAAGAGAAGAGAAGAGGAAAAAAAGAAAAAAAATTCAGTCTGCCCAAAACAAAAATGATTAGAGTAGTGTTGAAGCTTCCTACCCGCACTCACCTGGATGTAGCCATATTTAAACAACTTAACTGGCTCCCAGTGGAAAAACGGGTTATTCAAATCAAGTTGGGCCTTACCCATAAAATTATGATTAATAGGGTCCCCTCATATCTCTCAAATTATTTTATGTGCTTTAGGGACACCCACTCCTATGCAACCCGGGCAGTTTAACTGACATCAAACTGTGCATTTTCAGTAGC
>NC_140183.1:66294517-66387017 GCF_963971535.1 Notolepis coatsorum
TAATGTTAAAAAAGGTGAATCATTCCAAAGTGTGCTTTTGTTTGCATAATACTGTCAATACATTACAGTAATAACAATAGAGAATCAAACGCAATATCAAAAATATATTTTCATTCACAAAAGACCTCTTTCCACAGACAGTACAGTATGATTTATCTATACATGTTTTACTCTATATTCTTTAGCTAATTTTTCTGCCCCTATGTAATTAGAGAAAACAATGTTTTCAGAATCTGCACTATGTTCATTATTAAATCATAATTGGTAAATTACTTACTCCGCACAAAACCTACAGTTCACATTTCCGAAGGTTTATTTGTGACACAGTTGCATAGTGGGTGGCATCGAACAGGCTAAGCTGCACTCCAAACATCACCCTGGGTCCTGTACACACACACACACACACACACACACACACACACACACACACACACACACACACACACACACACACACACACACACACACACACACACACACACACACACACACACACACACACACACACACACACACACACGCACACACACACATGCACACACACACACACACACACACACACACACACACACACACACACACACACACACACACACACATGCACACATACCTTTGGTTGTGTGTGTGAACCCATGCACATTTGTGTGTGTGCATGTGTGTGTGTGTGTGTAAGTGACTGCGGCCTTGGCACTGGCCTGGCCATAATCTCTCTCTCTAATTATATACACAGTCAGGCTTACTGCTCCAACCCTGAGAACCTGAGACAATATAACCTGCTAATCTTATTTACACACTGTGTCACTGACCTGCCTAGGAGAGGAGAGGAGAGGAGAGGAGAGGAGAGGAGAGGAGAGGAGAGGAGAGGAGAGGAGAGGAGAGGAGAGGAGAGGAGGAGAGGAGAGGAGAGGAGAGACGAGGAGAGGAGAGGAGAGGAGAGGAGAGGAGAGGAGAGACGAGGAGAGGAGAGGAGAGGAGAGGAGAGGAGAGGAGAGGAGAGGAGAGGAGAGGAGAGGAGAGGAGAGAGGGGAGGGGAGAGAGAAGAGAAGAGAAGAGAAGAGAAGAGAAGAGAAGAGAAGAGAAGAGAAGAGAAGAGAAGAGAAAAGAAAAGAAAAGAAAAGAAAAGAAAAGAAAAGAAAAGAAAAGAAAAGAAAAGAAAAGAAAAGAAAAGAAAAGAAAAGAAAAGAAAAGAAAGGTGGAGAGGAGAGGGGAGAAGAGAAGGGTAGAGAAGATAAGAGAGGAGAGCCAACAAGAGAGAGGAGAGGATATTATTATTATTATTAGTTATATTATTTTATTACATGGCGTTTTCACATTCGCCGAAATGCTTGCTTGTGATTGGTCAACAGCCCCCCGACTGCGGTCATTATTTTTCAATAATGACCGCAGATTTTTCAATAATGACCGCAGAGCGCAGCTGTTCGCAATCAAGCCCACTGACACACTGTTTCAGTGCAATTAGACACTGCCGTGCCGGCGATGACAGGGGGCGGAGCGACGAGCGGAGCCAGAACACAGCGGAGCCAGAACACAGAGGCTGCCCGCGATAATAATAATCACTTTATTTGGGCTGACAGAGCCACAGAACAACTGCGATTTGTCAAATGAATTAGGTATATTGTTAGTAAGTTAGCCATGTAATAAGCGGGATAATGTATAGCGCTGCACTGACAGCGGAGCCAGAGGCTGCCCGCGATAATAATAATCACTTTATTTGGGCTGACAGAGCCACAGAACAACTGCGATTTGTCAAATGAATTAGGTATATTGTTAGTAAGTTAGCCATGTAATAAGCGGGATAATGTATAGCCTACTCGGTCATTGTCGCAAAATAATTGACCTTCACTACGTTTAAAACACCTCGGCGCGGCGCCTCGGTATTTTAAACTCCGTGTCGGTCAATTATTTTGCGACAATGACCTCGTAGCCATACATTATCCCTTACTTATTACATGGCGTTTTCACATTCGCCGAAATGCTTGCTTGTGATTGGTCAATAGCCCCCCGACTGCGGTCATTATTTTTCAATAATGACCGCAGATTTTTCAATAATGACCGCAGAGCGCAGCTGTTCGCAATCAAGCCCACTGACACACTGTTTCAGTGCAATTAGACACTGCCGTGCCGGCGATGACAGGGCGGAGCGACGAGCGGAGCGAACACAGCGGAGCCAGAACACAGAGGCTGCCCGCGATAATAATAATCACTTTATTTGGGCTGACAGAGCCACAGAACAACTGCGATTTGTCAAATGAATTAGGTATATTGTTAGTAAGTTAGCCATGTAATAAGCGGGATAATGTATAGCCTACTCGGTCATTGTCGCAAAATAATTGACCTTCACTACGTTTAAAACACCTCGGCGAGGCGCCTCGGTATTTTAAACTCTGTGTCGGTCAATTATTTCGCGACAATGACCTCGTAGCTATACATTATCCCTTACATAACTCCTATGTATGTATGTATGTATGTATGTATGTATGTATGTATGTATGTATGTATGTATGTATGTATGTATGTATGTATGTATGTATGTATGTATGTATGTATGTATGTATGTATGTATGTATGTATGTATGTATGTATGTATGTATGTATGTATGTATGTATGTATGTATGTATGTATGTATGTATGTATGTATGTATGTATGTATGTATGTATGTATGTATGTATGTATGTATGTATGTATGTATGTATGTATGTATGTATGTATGTGTGTTTACATTACATGTATACATAACTATTTGCTTGTTCTATTCTCCATCCATCTATCATCCATAGCAACACCATATATCACCGACACGGCGACACCTGATGGGGGATCCCCTTTGAATTGCCCATCTGAGGTTTCTCCCCCTGTTTTCTTTTTGCTAGGTTTTAGGGAGTTGTTCCTTATCTTCATTGGAGAAAGTCTGGGGGTGTTGCACAATTGTGGATTTTATGGGTATTTTCGTTGTGATTTCGGGCTTTACAAATACATTTGATTTGATTTGATTTGATATCGAACGAGGATGTAGACTAGAGGGATATGGGTGGACAGGAGAATAGAGGAGAGGAGAGGAGAGGAGAGGAGAGGAGAGGAGAGGAGAGGAGAGGAGAGGAGAGGAGAGGAGAGGAGAGGAGAGGAGAGGAGAGGAGAGGAGAGGAGAGGAGAGGAGAGGAGAGGAGAGGAGAGGAGAGGATTTTTATTTGTCTCGAACATAGAAACATAAAACAAGTTTCAAAAACAAAAAGGTAAATAGTCAAAGACTATTTCCATACAATAAGTGTTCGAGAAGGAACAGGGGGAAGTAAAACAACTTATCAAGCCCTGCCCCTTCCTTACAATATTTGACATTATAATTTAATACAAATAAAAATAATATAACAAATAATAAAAAATAAAATAAAAGTACAGTTTTTTATATATCCAAATATCCAAATGAGAAAAAATAATAGGCAGTCACATTACTGCTCAAGCTTCTCTCTCTTATATGTGTCCATAAGTGCTTGTTTATAGCTACCTTTAAATTGATTGATATTTTTGCTTAATTTTTTACTCGCATCCAGACCATTCCAGAGTGATACCCCACAAACTGCAATGCACATACTTTTAAGAGTTGTACGTATACCGTAGGTTGCTTTAAAGCTAATGTCCCTCTAAAATTATAAACACTCTCTCTAGCCATGAATCTTTTTTTAATGTTGCTTGGTAACTTGTTTTTTATTGCCAGAAACATAATTTGTGCAGATTTGAATTTGATTAAGTCCATGAATTTTAATGTTTGACTCCTTACAAACAGACTATTTGTGTGATCTAAATATCTACCATGATGTACTTGTGAGGGCTCGAGGGGCGAGCCAATCAATCAACGTGGCGCACCTGAGATTGATTCACAATCAGCTCGTCGGGAGGGTTCATATACGCTGACTGCCTGCCACTCGTCGTCGGGTCGTTTTGTCTTCACTCATCCTTCTGCTGTTTACTCCTGAGGTCTCCTGCACAAGACGCTATCGCTTCCCGGCCACCCCGAAGAGTTTTAGCTGTTAGGTCTCCTGCGCGAGACGCTATCGCTTCCCCGTGGACCTGTGCTTTTGTTTACCTTTTGACGTTGCTCCTGGTGAGTCTTTGATAGGACTTTTTCCCCTAAACATTTATCCTGGACTCTGGGCTTTCGTCCGCCTTCGTTTGTTATTCCTAAATCCCTTGGAAGAAGTGTTTAATTTCTTCGTTACTGGACTGGGCTCCGTGCTATTGACATTTTCCCTTAAAGGGGACGTTCCTATTTTTCCCCTCAATTCTCTGGATGGCTGTTTTTTCTCCAATGCATTTTTTGTCCTTAAAGGAACAGTGTTGCACATTTCTGTTGTAAGAATAAATACGCCCTTTGTGTTTGGCTAACTCTGATCTACCTGTCTGTGTTGTGCTGTTGGGGTCTCATACAAACCATAACAGTACTATCCGCAGTGATGTACCTGAACGCGTTCAATGAACGATCGTTCATGAACGCGTTCGTATTTTGGGCGAACTTGAACTGAACGTACTGTATATCCGCTAAATGAACGTAATTGAGAACGCGTTCATTCTCAACCCTGTGTAACGGAGTTCAAAAGTGCGTTCATTCTCAGCACTCTATTATAACGGCGTTCAAATATGTGCCATATTTCATAATGCATTTCAGCCGAAAACTCAGTTAAAACTTTGTAAACAGGCTTAGAAATTATGCGTAAAACCACCCGATCTGGCAACCAACCTGTCACCACCTGCTACGTCATCAGACTCCTCCTCACAACAAGCAGTGGAACAGGAATCTGCGCGCAGAAGCCGAGAGCTGCAGCAGCACTCTCTCAGTCGGAGTCAGACTCTACCTCTAGACGTCACGTCGGCGTATGCATTTAAAAGAGTTTACAATTCAAACTATTTGATAAACTTCTACTTTCAGCCCGGAAATGTATTCTGATAAACTGAATTAAGGATAAGCCTCCATTTTTACAAATGTGGTATAGAGAGATCTTCGGTGTGCTCCTACCCCATGAAAGACACTGTGCAATGCATGGAGTCAACGACGCTTCCTTTCAGGAGGTGTGGGCCCCACTATTAGACTATTATCCTGCTGAAATGTATCGGATCCTTCTAAAGGCGCAGTGCCCCATTGTATGGACCGACCTAGGATAGGAAAAAATAAATATATGTATGTCTACATGTGAATGTGCTCGAGGCAAGTGCAATACTGTACAGTGCCTGTCTTGGTCTGCTTTCCTTTGTGCTTGTTTTTCTTTTTGTTTTGTTTTTGCTTGCTTATGGTGTGAATGATGGCATAGAGATGAACTGGAGGACCCCCCCCCCTTGTCCCAATGTGTGTTTTTGTAATGTAAGTAACTGTACGTGAAAAATCTATAATAAAAAAAATATTAAAAAAGAACTAAAGAACTAAATTAGTTCATTTTTGAAACCATGAACTTTAGTTCAACATTTTGAATTATGAACTATGAACTGAACTAGTTCATTTAAAAAAATTTGAACTGTGAACTGAACTAGTTCATGTAGAAAGTGAACTTTCCCAACACTGACTATCCGTATGGCTCTTTTTTGCAGTGTGCATATCTTTTGTAAGTTGCTTTTAAAAGTATTTCCCCAGGTTTAAACACAATATGATAGATATGGTACAATGAGTGTGCAATATAATGTATATAGAGTTTTCTGATTCAGGATATATCTAGTCTTGCCCAGTATACCAATACTTCTCGCTAACTGAACACACATATTTTATATGGGGTTTCCAGCAGAGTTTGTAGTCTATTAAGACCCCTAGAAACTTGTTTGTATTTACTCTCTCAATTTTTACATGATCAATTTTCAGTTGAGGATCAGTGTTTATTTTACAATTTCCAAATATCATGACGTTTTTTTTCAAATTGAGTGATCACTTATTTGTGTTGAACCAACCTTTTAATTTGTCCATTTCTATGTTTGCCATTTCTAAAAGCTGCTGAAGGAGAGGAGAGGAGAGGAGAGGAGAGGAGAGGAGAGGAGAGGAGAGGAGAGGAGAGGAGAGGCAGTAGAGAAAGAGATGAGGAAGAGGACCAGAATGGAGGAACTGTGCTAAGAACTGTGTCGTCAGAACATATTACAGTATGGCGCTCTCATTCCCTAACTACCCAATTACACTAATTGTGTTTTTGTAAACAAACAAATACACTTTCAGCCATAACATAATTTCCGAAGCACAGCTTCTGAACTTTGTCTCAACCCCTAAAATGGGAACTGCTTGGACAATTATAATTGTGTTCTCTTCTTAGGTGTCAGTGGGCACAAGGTAAATTTGTTTCATATTCTTGCGGTGGCATCAACGATGATATTGTACAATCACAGCCTATGCTGCGTCCGCACAGTATCTCAGTACAGAGCTGTGCACCTACTGTACAAGGACTCCAGTCACCCAAACTACTGCCTCTTTGCACTGCTGTGGTCAGGCAAGTGCTACCGGAGTCTCATGTCCAGTACAGAGAGACTCAAAAGGAGCTTCTATCCCCAGGCCATCAGGCTGCTCAATGTGGACTCACTGTAACATTAACGATAGGTTATGTAGATAACCTAGTTATATTAGTATTGGCTAAGCGTCCCGCTCTGAGCCTTACGAGATACTCCTATCTCCTGTGATACCTAATGTATCTCCCACGAACAAAAACACATGCACCCCACCTGTATGGGGCCCCGCCCCTTATGGTGGCTACCGCCCATATAACCATGACCCTGGTCATGAAACACCCTTCCTCGCCAAAACCCGTCCCAGGAAAAGATCCCTCAAGAGGGAACTCAGGGCGCGCAGAGCGGGACGCTTAGCCAATACTAATATAACTAGGTTATCTACATAACCTATCGTTATATTTCGTATTGCATCGCGTCCCGCTCTGAGCCTTACGAGATAATGGGGAAGAGCGGGCGCGAGACCCGACAGATGTACCCCCTGAGGACCCGTAAGCCCACATCAAGGGGTGCGGGGAGCCCTGTCACCCCATCCTTCCTAACGAAGGGGGGGCGCAGTCAACTCCACCTGAATGCGAACAAGAGGGAGCCAGAACCCCTTGAACACACCGTACAGGCGGAACCACGTGTGACTCAACACACTGCGGCCCATACCCATACACTCCTGCCACCCGACCAAAGGACGGGAAGCAGGAAAGGCCACAGACCCCAGAACCGCCTGGGAGACAGAACCCCCGGTCATGTCCATGAGGAAAAACCTTACAAAGGAGCCCGGGGAGGACCATGAAGCTGCAGCACAGATGGCCTCCACCGAGGCCCCACCCAGGAGAGCGGCAGAGGCAGCCACCCCACGAGTGGAGTGCGCCCTGACGCCCCCAGGGGGATCCTGCCCAGCCAGCGTGTAGTAGAGGGTAACACCCTCGCACAACCAATGGGACAGGCGCTGCTCCGACAGTGCCTTACCAGCACAAGCCCCACCGTAACAGACAAAAAGCTGGTCGGTAACCCTGAAATCCTGAGTACGGCTGAGGTAAATCCCCAAGCACGGACTGGACATGACAGGTGAAGGCCCGCATCTAACTCACCAGTGTGAGGAGGAGGACGAAACGCCTGAACCACAATATCCCGGGAGCGGAAGGAACTCCGGATATTCTTAGGCACGAAAGCAGGATTAGGTCGCAGAGTGACACCGCAATCGGTCCGAAAAGACAGGCACTCTGGATGTACCGAGAGAGCACAGAGCTCACCTACGCGTTTAGCGAAAGTGACAGCCAGAAGGAACGCGGTCCTGAAGGACAGCTGTCCCAACGGCGCCCGCTCGAGCGGCTCAAACGGGGCCAAGGACAACCGACCGAGGACCAATTGAAGATCCCAAGTCGGAGCCAAGGAGCGTTGCACCGGCTTAACGCGTCGAGCGCCAAGCAGGAAACGCTTCACAAGAGGGTGGCTGAACAAGACATCCCCTCAAACCCCTCATGATAGGAGGATATAGCTGCTGCATATACCCTCACCGTCGAAGCCGACAGTCTATCAAGGAGAGACCGGAGGTAACTAAGGACAGCAACCAGGGGGCAGGAGACTGAGTCCTGGCCCCCCGCCTTACACCACACTTGGAACATACGTCATCTGCCCGCGTAAGCGCGACAGTGGAGGGAGCATGCGCATTCCAGATGGTAACACCATCAGGATCAAGAACCTGCGCCCCTCAACGTACCCGTCCCAACAACTGACCTAACAGATGTATGGGGAAGAATCCCTGGCGGCACGGCATCGGTCCCAGACCTGCCTGGCCATGTCCAGACGCAATCCTCACCCGTCAGGATGAGGGCCGCCCCGCGACAGTACACCTGCACCCACATTCTCCCTGCCGGGGATGTGGGGAGCCCTTAGGCCGCGCAGATGGAGGACGCCCATAGCCAGCCGCCCGCCGCCTGGTGCAGACAGGGGGAGCGTACTCCTCCCTGTCTGTCGATACACGACACTGACGTCGTATCGTCCGTCCTGATCAACACCATTTGTGGACCAGAAGGACCGCTTTCAACACCAACACATTGAACGTAGCGCAGACCGGGCAGCATGGTTTGCCAGCTGCCCCCTACTGCGTTGGCCCGACGCATCACCAGCGAGGGAGGCGTCGGTGAAAACGCGACGTGAGACAGCGCCGTAACCGTCCTAGGACGGAACCTCCCGAGCGTGTTGACAACACGCTCTGAGATGGATGCCCATAGCCCTCCAACCGTTGACTGGGAAGAGGAATACTCTACATCCAGTCTACAGCAACCCCAGGCTGGTAGAGACCTGCCTGGTACGAGACCTGACGATCCACCTTGACCGCGAAGGACCAGAACGTCATCAGGGCAGAACACTCCGTAACCCCGGATGACGCAGAGGCCCCAGTGCGGCCTCCACGCACTTGGTGAAGATGCGGGGAGCCAGAGAAAACCGAACGGCAGCCTCTGGTACTCATACGCTAACCCTGCAAAGGAAGCGTAGGTAAGCCCTAGGATGGAAGATCGGGGATGCGCATACGCATCCTACAGGTCTATGGAGGAGAACCAGACCCCCACCTGACAGTGTTCAACAGGTAGGAGACGATCCAAAAAATGCTGAACCTTCCCATGGGACAGGTCCAGCCTGGGTCTTACACCCCTCCCTCCCGACTTCTCGGGCAGAGAACACCGGGAGGAGAACGCCACGACGATGGCTTGCTTCGTCCACAGAGATTGGATCTCGTCGACCAGAGCTGTCCCTGCTGGAGACCCCGACAACAGGGTCTGTACCAAACCTGAAAACGGGTGGGGTTGTGTAAACACAAGTCCCCGCCTCACCATTCTCTCCATCTACCTCGACATATGGTACTGCCGTAGTCATATGTGACGACACTCCCAACGCACCCGCCGTCACGTGGCGCAGGTCCGCCAGGAACTGTAGATAGTTGGCCCGGTCCCCCCCGCTGTGCGAAGACAACCCTGGAATCGTGCGAGGAGCGCGTTCCGTGTCGGAACACCTGACCCTGACACCACCCACGAGGCAATCGCACCCAAGGGGGAACCCCGACAGAAAAAGGGCCTGTCTGATACGGGGGGCTTCCGATCAAAAAAGCCCCCCCACTGAACACCCCTCCAGAACATGCTGAAGGAGTTGTTCTGCAGCCGGACATGCAAGGTGTAAGGCCCCCATGGGTTCCTACACACCGTAGCCCTGCAGTGATATCACTACCACCCCAAACCATGTGAGCTGCGACCACTTGCCAATATTCCAGGAGTGGGAGCACCAACATGATACCTGGCCTGGCGAAGGTGAGGCCGGGGAAGCCCGCACTGTGTGCCTCAAAAGGTTTCGAGCCCCCCTGCTGACAACACTTAAGTTGACAGACGTAACACCAGGCTCAACCAACACAGTTCAAGGTGTGGGAGCCGCTTGACAGCACAACATTCTCACGGACAGACCCAGGCTCAGCCATCAACTGGGTGTCAGCCCCTGTCTCCATGAGAAGCGAAGAATGGGGCCGCATACGCTTCAAGAAGGTTCGCGGCCCGCAGCCAAAGGAACACACCCAGAGCCCCGCTTCTGAGGGTAACAGAAAGCGGACTGAGCGGGGAGCGGGCTGCTCGCGGCAAAATGACGACGGAGTGGTTTACCAACACCGAAATCACCCAAAATGGCCGATCCCTCGGCCGCCAAGACTGTCGGCCTCGCGATACCCTGTCGATTCTCCAACCAGGGCACCACTGGCGGGGGAAACATGGCCGCCTGTCGAGGGCCCCGTCATCGCCGCTGACGAGGCCGTGCTCTCTCTTCTTCTGGCTGCGCGGTGTGAGGCGGTGTAGGGCCTAGGACAATACCGCCCGCGCTCCAGCAGAAGACCAAAATCCCCTGCGGAGAGGGGAACCCTGAGCGGTTATAGCTTGCGGCTGGGTCAAAGCTAATAACGTCAACAACCTCGCGCGATGTGTCGACGTCGGCTGGCCCCAAGGCCCCTCCACCAGACACCATTTTTTTTAATAGAAAAAACACCAATTCGAACACAGTTCTAATCGTTGCCAATTCCATACCGTGGCGGTACAAGCCTTAACAGCCCACCAGCCACTCGCCAGGCCGACCCACCCAAGGTGTCGGCCGGGCGGGGCATTGTTTCAATATATCAAAAACAAAGGACTGACGTTAACATGGAGCACCAGTGGTGATTGCAAACAGCACCCTCCACTGTGGTGTGCACCATGAAAAGGTTAAATGAATAAAAGAGCTAAACGACAAAACTGTAGAATGAGCAAACCCATACACACAAAGTTAAGGGGAGACGGACCAGACCCGTCTTCATTCAAAATATTCACAACAGAACACCAGCCCTAGTTTAGCCCATTTACCAAAAAAGGTAAACAAAGCCCCCCCCCGCACTACTCCCCCAGTATACCGATTGACCGTCAGTATGAATGGTTTGAGAGGAGAGAAAGCTGTAGCAAGACAGACCTTCTCATAGCAGAGTGACAAAACGAAACAATAGCCCCCTACACAGGGCCGCCCCAGGAGATGGGGGGCCTCGCGTCTAAAAACGCACAGGGCCTCACATTTCTCCCAAGCGGCCCTGCCCTTATACTACTGCAGCCTAACGCCAGGCAATGTGGAACCCAAGACAACAATTGCCTGTGCACAGACACGCAACATGTTTACCATGTCGGCTGGACCCATAGCCCCACTACCCGACGCCAACCCAGATGGGAACACCGTTCAACAAACCCCGCCGGAACACAAGGTAATACCTGGCTAGAACCTAGCCACGACCTACCCCGTTGTCAACCCATTTACCCGAAAAAGGTAAATAGAACTCAAAACCCCACAACAGCTACCGACTGACCTTCATTGATGAACCGGGCAAGAGGCGGGAGAGTGACAACATCTCACGGCGGAGACATTAAAACAGCATAGCAATTAGCAGTAGTGATAGCATGCGGCAGTAGCGATAGCATGTTAGCATAGCTTTAGATGTTTTAGCAGCACGCCCAAGACAGCTTGGAAACCGTTCCCTGCAGAGAACGTTCACCAAACCATCTTGCCCCTGGCGCCAACACACAACAAGGTTGTGTTAACAACACAAACCAGCATTACTAACACTAATACCCATGCCTGAAGACACAGGGCCTACCTGAGTACAAGCTGGCCCGACAGCCAGCCTTGTACAGCTGAACCTCGATGTGCAGTCATCAAACGAGGAACATCACAGGCCCGTCGTGTCGCCGAAAACATGCGTCGAAGATGCCAGGGGCCAGCAACCTCCGGTAAGCTTCCAACATTATTAATCTTCCTTAATCTTTTCATTCCGCTAGCTCGTATGGTGCACGCATCCAATACGCTGGGACGAAAATAGAGGAAGGGTGTTTCATGACCAGGGTCATGGTTATATGGGCGGTAGCCACCATAAGGGGCGGGGCCCCATACAGGTGGGGTGCATGTGTTTTTGTTCGTGGGAGATACATTAGGTATCACAGGAGATAGGAGTATCTCGTAAGGCTCAGAGCGGGACGCGATGCAATACGAAATATAACCCATCCATTCTACATTCACTGCACACAACATCCACATGCACACACTGACTTTAAACATTCACCTTAACACATTAACTGCCACGGAGTTTGCCCGTCTCAACCACTCTCTGCCACCACTCTAAGCCTATGGAGATGTTCACCTTCTTTGCAGGGCTATAACTTTTTAAATTGTATTGCTAAATTGACAATACTTTTTTTTAACAAATTTCTTTATAATTATTTTGACATGACATAAAACTAGACACACAAACATTAACAGTAAATATCCACAATAAATCACAGGACTATGCAGTCCAGTATTTGAATCAATAAAATGTAGGTTACGAGATATATACATAATACTTACAATACAATACAATACATACATATGCTCTTGCTCGCTCTTCTTCCCCCCCCCTCAGGACCCCCCT
This sequence comes from Notolepis coatsorum, assembly GCF_963971535.1. Classification (NCBI taxonomy): domain Eukaryota; kingdom Metazoa; phylum Chordata; class Actinopteri; order Aulopiformes; family Paralepididae; genus Notolepis; species Notolepis coatsorum. The sequence continues at coordinate 66,306,935 of NC_140183.1, forward strand.
TGGATAATCCATCCATTATTTTGTTTCTAACCAAGGATTACAAATTCATATGCTATGCTTTATCTTCTCCACCACAACTGACCAAATTGCTATGCTGGCTTCATTAACACCTAGGATTCGAGCGGTAGATATCTCTAAATAAATCACATCAAGATAGGTAAGAATCCAAACCTTCAGGCACATTTTATCTGGAAATTGACATTACTATGGCCCATTCAACATCGATTATCTATCGTTCAGGATGTAGGAACGTTATACTTTTTCATTCATAGATTCATACGAAAATACCGTCTAGAATATAAATATGTTTTTATCGTTTTCTGCAGTAATTCCTAGAACGTGAGTTATAGGCATAAACGCATATATAGATTATCAACTGCCGTTTGTTGCCGATACACGCTATATTAAACATTTCAACTGTACATGATCCTAAACGTTATGACTCATCATGCGTGGATGAACGGGGGGGGGGGGTCGTTTATAATTCCGTGATCGTCAGTAAATGCTTTATTTAGTATGGGTGATATATTGATCAGAGCAGTTTGCATTAATAATAATAAACAAACACGCTGAAAGTATCGTTACTGTCCTCTTACCGTTCGCCGATGAGACTGGAGGAAAAAGATCACACTTATTTGTCGGCGATCTACTAGAACATTTCCGGTTTGTATAATAATAATAAACGCTCAAATCATATCGATTATTGAGTTATGGCAGCGATCCATATACACGGATGTGTGTCTAGAGTCCCGCAACAATATGTGCCGGAAGCATTTCCCAGATGCACGGAGATCACCAGAGATCCATTTCCGGTTGTAACTCGCCCGATCATCCACCAGGCGGCAGTATTGAAGCGTTGCAGAGTTGTGCAGGCTCCCACTGTATCAGCTGAGGCTGGGTGAGGGAATTATGAATACCATGGCGAAAAAATGAAATATGATATCAATAACGTTGTACGCCGTGGTTTGGCAGAATTAGCATGACCTTGAAACACGTCGTACAACGTTATTGGCGCCCAATGTGTTAAACATTCACTTTAAATTTTTTTTTTTATTACACCATCTTTTATCTATTTATTCTTACAAATTTGCCATGCTTGGTGGGTGATGAGGCCGGGGGCAGCAGAGACCTCATTGCCATGCTTGGTGGGTGATGAGGACGGGGGCAGCATAGACCTCATTGCCATGCTTGGTGGGTGATGAGGACGGGGGCAGCATAGACCTCATTGCCATGCTTGGTGGGTGATGAGGACGGGGGCAGCATAGACCTCATTGCCATGCTTGGTGGGTGATGAGGACGGGGGCAGCATAGACCTCATTGCCATGCTTGGTGGGTGATGAGGCCGGGGGCAGCAGAGACCTCATTGCCATGCTTGGTGGGTGATGAGGACGGGGGCAGCATAGACCTCATTGCCATGCTTGGTGGGTGATGAGGCCGGGGGCAGCATAGACCTCATTGCCATGCTTGGTGGGTGATGAGGCCGGGGGCAGCAGAGACCTCATTGCCATGCTTGGTGGGTGAGAGAAAGTGTCCTTTGTCTGTCTAAGTATCTATGAAATGTATTTCACAGGTCAAGGAAATATTCCCAACTTAGTAACACAGGTAGGAAATCTCCTATTGGACGATCTGCTTACCGACAACCAATAGCCTGGATCACAGGACTGAGACTGTGGCTATAAGCTGCCATTGGCCGACTATTTCAGTCGGAATTCTCCTCCCCTTCTGCTATAGAGTGTTTGCACTGACGTCACGATTGACGTCAGTGCCCAGGTGGGCGGCCATCTTGGCGTGATACGTTGATGTAAACAACAGGTGATTGAATGAATGAATTGCGCGATGAATTTTATGTTTAAGATATGTCTAAACCCAAAAAGAGTAAGCTGGAAGCTGCTCGAACATATAGAGAAGGACTTGGTCAGCAGGAAAGGGCGCGATATTGTGACAAACTCAGACGAATAGGTGATCAAGATCCTTACGAGCTAGCTCCGTCGTCTTGGAGTTGCGACCCCACAATTTTGCCTTCTGTTGCCTATCCAGATATAGTCAACTACCTAGTATTTTCGCCAAGCCCATACACGGATGAAGATCTTAAGGCTTACAAAGGGTTGGATGCCTACAACCAGATGGTATGTGGATGGGTGAGAGAGGCACAGTACCAGGTAGCTAATCAATGACATGTGTCTTGTGAAAGCCAAGGTAGGTGATTCACATAACGTTACTAGATCAACTGATCTTTACATTTAGGAAATTGTAATACCTAGTACAAATTTTTTGATCAAAATGCTGATCGGTTATAAACATAACAATTAAACCCCCCTCTTCAATCAATTGATTAAATAAGTAAATTGCTGAGTAGGCTACTGTATATTTGCATATCTCTGTTAGGATCTATGGGTAACAGTACTGTATATTTGCATATCGTATATGTCACAAATGTAACAGTACTATATACCTGTATGTCCCTATGCCATACATGTCATGATGGCATACTTGTTGTATGTCATAAATGTCACTATGAATTGAAAATGAGGGACCCTGATGTAAACAAGACAAACGTCTTTCTCTGGTCTGCATCCCCTTAACAATTGTGTGTATTGAACCGTACTGTATTATACCCATTCTGCAATCTGTTAAATAAAGTTTTCATTCATTCAAACAAGCTTATATTTGGTTGTCTTGTATTCAGGTACTCCATTCCCAATGAATAAGAGAAATACAAAGAGGACAGCAGAACCGGCCTCCTTGCACGTCTGAGAAGAGACACAACGTAAACACACACAGTATACTACTGACTGATGGTTTGATATAGAGACACAAAGTACACACAGTATACTACTGACTGATGGTTTGATATAGAAACACAAAGTACACACAGTATACTACTGACTGATGGTTTGATATAGAGACACAAAGTACACACAGTATACTACTGACTGATGGTTTGATATAGAAACACAAAGTACACACAGTATACTACTGACTGATGGTTTGATATAGACACAAAGTACACACAGTATACTACTGACTGATGGTTTGATATAGAGACACAAAGTACACACAGTATACTACTGACTGATGGTTTGATATAGACACAAAGTACACACAGTATACTACTGACTGATGGTTTGATATAGAAACACAAAGTACACACAGTATACTACTGACTGATGGTTTGATATAGAGACACAAAGTACACACAGTATACTACTGACTGATGGTTTGATATAGACACAAAGTACACACAGTATACTACTGACTGATGGTTTGATATAGAAACACAAAGTACACACAGTATACTACTGACTGATGGTTTGATATAGACACAAAGTACACACAGTATACTACTGACTGATGGTTTGATATAGACACAAAGTACACACAGTATACTACTGACTGATGGTTTGATAGAGACACAAAGTACACACAGTATACTACTGACTGATGGTTTGATAGAGACACAAAGTACACACAGTATACTACTGACTGATGGTTTGATATAGACACAAAGTACACACAGTATACTACTGACTGATGGTTTGATAGAGACACAAAGTACACACAGTATACTACTGATTGATGGTCTGATATAGAAACACAAAGGGTCAAGAAATCTTGTAAAAAGAAACCTAGGTTATGGTTATGCTATTTTCAGTAAACTGTTGCTTCATAAATTTGTATTGACGTCTTCATTTATATCCGATGTACAGCCTAATTACAAACAACTCCTAATAAGTGCTATTTTGATTTCTATTCTGAAGCTGGTTTACACACACTACACCCATGCTGTGATTTTTATTTATTTATTTTTTTTATTTAACCAGGCAAGCAGCACATTGGAAGGAGGATTTCTCTGAGGATATTGTGAGTGGGTGACAATTTTGTGTATCAAATAATAATAATAGTTATGTTATGTATTGTAAATGAGATATTATATTGTTGTTTATGCTGCTATTTATATTGGTGTTTTTTCTTTCTTTATTAAACACCTCACGTTGCATACAAAACTGTCTGTTCTGTTATTCAAGTGTTCTGATGGGAATGGCGTATTGTACCACACAATACTATTAACAATGACTTTACAATGCTTTTATTTATCTACATAGCCTAAAACAAGACACCTCAGTTAAAATCAACAACTGATTTATTTGTCACATGCATACCAGGGCATACAGTGAAATGCTGGTGGTCATGCCCGCATTGATTTGATTTCTTTTATTTTCGTGTCTTATATACGGTGTATGCCCAGCCCATATGGGCTTACAAGACACATAACAATAAGTATATAATAATATACTTGACCAATTACTTGACAAATGACCTATCGACCAAGATGGCCACAAGAACAAGAAAATACAATAAAATGTAATATAACACAAGCTGTATGCAATGTATATAAAGAAACAAGAGGAATTAAAATACAATTATATAGGATATAGTGTGTTTTGTCTCAAGTGCCATGCTTTCTCAAAATCCTGCAAAACTGAAGATGTCCTCCACAAAAAACCAACTCAACATTGTGATTGTGCAAAATACAATAATAAAAATATAGGCATATAAAAAAATAAAATAGGTAAGACACAAGATATGCATGATAAAAAAAGACATGCTAAGTTCCGGATAATCTGGTTCCTATGTACACTACTATACAATTTACTATTTTAACTCAAAACTGATGGGCAAAGGTTCACCAGAGCACAACAAGACACTTCAATTAAAATCAACAACTGATGGGCAAAGGTTCACCAGAGCACAACAGACGAGTCCAATCTTGTCTATGGTACAAAAACTGTCATTATCCTTGCACATCAAGAAATCAATTGGCAATGTCCCCCCCAAAATACAATATTTCTGGCGCACACTACCGATCACACGCTCAACATGAATCTTAACAAGAGCTATTTTCCTTGTGGTTTCTAAGTCAATTGGAGCTAACTGCGACTTCCCTCGAGTAAAGGCTGGGATTTTGACCTGAGCCATTATGCAACCTAAAGTGTCCTGAATATCAAAGCCACGGTCGGCGAGAACTAAATCACCAGGAACAATGTTGTCCAAAAAGCCACAGTTTTCAACTATGTACTTTCAGGGGTGTAAAGTACTTGAGTAATTGTACTTCGTTACAATACTTAAGTACTGTTTTGGGGGATTTGTACTTTACTCAAGTATTATTAGGTTTGTATACTTTGTACTTTTACTCCATTACATTTCAGAGAAAAAAAACATACTTTTTACTCCTTACATTTAAAATGCAGACCTACAAAGTACAAAGTACAAATCTCGCAGGTTCAACCATTTTGATTTGTATATTTGAATTGTTTATCTCGCCAAACTGACGTTAACGTTATTAATCCTGCGACCACAGGTAAACAGCCAATCAAATCCCCATCAATGTAAAATTAACCTGCCCATACCCATGCTGATTGGTCCTTGTGCAAGACTAGAAAGCGGGGATCTTTGATTAAACACCTGTTATCAGAATAATAGACAGTCAGAGTGACAAGCTATAGAAGATGGCCACAATGAATGAATAGGACGAAACGTCGGTGACAGCGTGGACGGACAAGACGAGCATCCATGGCCCTATCTACATAAAAAATACATAGTTCAAGGACTCCAACCTTATAGTGTTGTTGAGTTGCCATCATTCAAAAACCTGATAAAATCGTTTGCGACCAAGCACTAACATCATTACGAGGCCCACTGGCCGCTCAAAGATCAGCAAAGCTGCTCAAACCATGAAAGAGAAAGTCACTGCTGCTATGAGTGAAGTTGAATGGATCGCGACAACAACAGATTGCTGGACAGCCCGACGAAGAAGTTTCATTGAGGTAACCGCTCACTGGATCGACACTGAAAGCTTTGAAAGGCGTTCTGTTGCACTTGCCTGCAGAAGACTGAAGGGCTCCCATACTTTCAATGTTTTGGCCAGTGCCTTAAACGACATTCACTTGGAGTACAAAATGTGCATTATGCTGTGGTTAATATTGTGATATTATTCAGTGTACTCCAGTATTCTGTCTTTAATATTGTGATATTATTCAGGGTTAGGGCTGTCCCCGACTAAGGATTTGGATAGTCGACTATGATTGGCCAACATTTGCCGTTAGTCGACTATTCGTCGACTAAAAAATTTAAAAATTAAAAAAATAGTATAATTATTTGTATCATTCCATTTGGGCTGTGGGGGGTGCTTAATGTCTGAAGGAGTCGACTGAAGGCTTCTTGTCCTCTGCAAAAGCATGCAATTGGTCCACTGATGGATACATCTTGATATTTGTCTAGTCTAGTGTGTTTATTATATGGGGGAAATCCTCTTCCAGTGCCTCTGTGCCTGTTTTCGTAGGCAGTTAGCCCCTGGTATGCGTGCCATTAGCGTTAGCCATGCTTCTATGCCTCTTTTCTTTTGGAGAGAATGATTAAAAAATATATATATAATTTATTTTCTTTTTTTTTGTATTCGACTAAGAGGTTGGCAGTCGACTACGGCTCCTTTCGACCGATTAGTCGACTAATCGACTAATAGGGGTCAGCCCTATTCAGGGTACTCCAGTATTCTATCTTTAATATTGTGATATTATTTAGGGTACTCCAGTATTCTGTCTTTAATATTGTGATATTATTCAGTGTACTCCAGTATTCTGTCTTTAATATTAATATTGTGATATTATTCAGGGTACTCCAGTATTCTGCCTTTAATATTGTGATATTATTCAAGGTACTCCAGTATTCTGCCTTTAATATTGTGATATTATTCAGGATAATCCAGTATGCTGTGGTTAATATTGTGATATTATTCAGGATACACCATTCTGTTTTTAATATTGTCATATTATTCAGGCTACTACAGTATTCGGTCTTTAATATTGTGATATTATTCATGCTGTGATGTGAATGCCGTTCATGTTACCGGTAGTTTACCTTCAATGGAGAAGTGCATAATTTTTATGCAAAAAAAGTGTCCTCTGTTCTTTCATTTCAGCATGGTCTATCACAGAACACATTCCATTGTGTGCAGATTGTATGCTTGGTTTCATTCCAGCCTTGCCTAAACACCAGCTGATGATTTCACTAATTGGCTCACCTCTTCAACTAACTCACCTGGTGCAATGTATAGTTAAAATGAAAACTTGGCCCACGATAGAATGAGTTTGAGACCCCTGGTCTATCCCTTTAAAAAATCTGACTGCCATAACCGCGGAGCCAGAGACACCCCACGCCGCATGGAGGACGCGGCAATGATGAAGCGCTGGTGAAAGGTGACGTTGCGAGCGTCCAAACCCTCCGAAGGTGCAAACATTATGTCTTAGCTTTTCTCGTAAATTGGCGAGAGAGAGAAAAATAAGATACAATGTCCACGTAGCTCCTTTCCAACAACTATTTCGGCACTAAACTCAAGTGGTGTATACAGACACTTGTCGGTGGTGAAAATAGGGAAGGAGCTGTTGATATGGCCACATCCCCGCTTATGTAGAGGAGCGGATGTGGGTGTGGCCAGGCGGATGGGTGTGTACATGTGAAGACATTTATTCAGTATTAGATTGATAAGGGATAGGGTGCAGAGCGTAAGCTATACGATATATAACAGCATCATTTGAGATCCTTTGAGGCTTATATACGTACGGTATACAAAAGAACGGGGTGAGTCGTTGTTTCCACTTGGATGCCCGGCGTGATAGAATGTATTCCTCCACTAAATGAGGTGCCACGCAGATGGGACCACACACACACACACACACACACACACACACACACACACACACACACACACACACACACACACACACACACACACACACACACACGCACGCACACACACACACACACACACACACACACACACACACACACACACACACACACACACACACACACACACACACACACACACACACACACACACACACACACACACACACACACATGTAAATAATACATGTGTCATAAAGGGTTTCACCCTGCCTGTATGCCACAGCTGGCCTACTTCAATTAGAACATTCTGCACTCGACCCCCCACCCCCCCCCCTTTCATCTTCCTGCCCTCTGGATCACATGGTTTAGTTTGTACAGTTCGTATTGGACTAGTGGTATTTTTTTTGCAACTGTAATCTCAACGTTTACATGACAGATGAGATGAGATGCGATGAGAGATTGGATTATAGAGCCTCTCTTTCCCTTTTCTGTTCTCAACCGTCGACTTTTTTTGTCCTCTCTTTTCCCTTTGTTTTTTGTTCTCGACCACTAAATTCACTAAATCATATGTGTTGAATTTGGTCCATATTTGGAGTAATGTCAGTCGCTTTTGGACATTTATATATTTTTGGCTATTTTGGCTATTTGGCTTATCCCCAGGGTCACAAAACACCTTCTACATGTCTATCTGAAAGTATCTCGCTCTTTTCCTCTCTCTTTATTTCTCTCTCTCTCTCTCTCTCTCTCTCTCTCTCTCTCTCTCTCTCTCTCTCTCTCTCTCTCTCTCTCTCTCTCTCTCTCTCTCTCTCTCTCTCTCTCTCTCTCTCTCTCTCTCTCTCTCTCTCTCTCTCTCTCTCTCTCTCTCTCTCTCTCATTACAATGACCTTATGAATCTGGCCATGAAGCTGTTATGGGTTATATATTGTTTGATCACTGGAGCCTATATATTTATTTTCATCATCAAACGTTATAATCCAGTATAACATTATCCAAGAATGTCATAATACATATCAATATAATATGAATCTTGCATAGCCATGCCATGATGGTGCAAAGAGGTATATTCTTCACTAGAGTCTATATATGTATCTATAGCTTTATCATATTTATATGTAACTGTCACAACAACATTATGATAGAATATACGTTGTGAATTATGTTTAGTCTATAGTTTAGTTTATAGTTTAGTTTATAGTTTTAGTTTATAGTTTATTTATAGCTTATTTATAGCTCATTCAGTTTATACTTATAGTTTATATTCATAGTTATAGCTTATATTCATAGTTATAGCTTATAGTTATAGTATATTGTGGCAGATATCATCCCCCGTCCCATGGCTACGTGAAGGATGGGAGACACTACTGCCAGGGGAGGAGAGGAAGTAGTTTGGCAGCTGATTAGGACTGATAGATCACACCTGTGCACCATTAGATCACCCACATCCCACACGCACACACACCAGATACACATACCATAAAATACTAGGACAGATAGAGTTTAGTTGAGAGGAGGTGAAATTTCGCAGAGTAAATTTTACTCAAACTGAGTACAATTTTACTCAGTTTGATTTACTGTTTAGGAGCGAAGTAATGAGAGAGATTGTTATTGACAGAGTTTTGTGAGGTGAGAGGTAGTGTTAGGAGAGGTGAAGGCGAGAAGGTGTTCATTGTGTACTGGACCCTAGAATGGCTGAGAAACCCTGTTGTGTACTGTCCCTGGACCAGAAGACAACTCTGAGTATTGAACAATCCCTTTTTTGAACGAGAGTCTGTTTTTGTGTTTTTGACCTTGGACTGTATTACGACCATTCTAATTGCCCATCGGACTATATTCTGCCCCATTCAATAAATATTCTTTATTGATTGAAATTGCACTTGTGTGGACAGTTGAATTTGTTTGTTTTTTAACCGTGACGAGTCTGAACACCACCAGGCTCGTCACAATATGTATAGATAGAATATACATTGTGTACTATGTCTACAAATCAACTACGGTTGAGGAACCAGGAAAAACAAGCATCTCACGTTTTTCTGAATGTACAGGTATGTACATTCTGAATCTGAATCTGAATCTGAATCTGAATCTGAATCTGACTGTCCGGTCTTCTTGCCACTGGCTCGAGTCACATGACTTGGAATCGAGTCAGACTCTAGTCACGAATTTGATGACTTTAATAATAATAATAATAATAATAATAATAATAATAATAATAATAATAATAATAATAATAATAATAATAATAATAATAATAATAATAATAATAATAATAATAATAATAATACGCTTTATTTGTATAGCACCTTTCATACAGAAACTGCAGCTCAAAGTGCTTCACAACAGAAAAAAGACAGGCATAAAATGAGCACATAAAGTGCAGACATAAAGTGCAGACATATAAAATCACAGTTTTTCACATTAGGATCTAACATCCCAACAGGCCACCTAGTTTATGGTTTGATTCAGTTTTAAATAGACAATAATAAAAGGAGCAAGATAAAATAGACAGAGTAAAATAGTGCAATAGTGCAGTGCAATACAATTGTAGAATAGAATAGATTAAAAATATATATATATTTTACAGTGCAATAAAATAGTTTTGGATTACTGTTCAATAGTTCAAAGTCGTACAATGGTAAAACTGTTCTGAATTACTGTTTCAACCCCCCCCAAACCTTTGTTCTGTATCCATAGTTCAAAACATGACAGTCTTCTCTTCTGCCTGACACCACAATGCACATTTTAAGGCAAGCCATATCAGACAGTATTAAAGCTGACAGTCTCCCCTGCTCATGACAGTCTCCTGTTGCCTGACACCATAAATGCACATTTTAAGGCAAGCCGTATCAGACAGTAGTCTCCAGCTCATGACAGTCTCTTCTGCTCGATACACACACAGTTCAATACCCGACAGTTTTGAACCTGTAATAAACAATAGACAGAAAACTGTAGCCCAGTGCAATAAAAACCTGACAGTTTTGAACCTGTAATAAAAAGCAATAGACAGAGTAAAATAATACAGTGCAATAATAGAATAGTAGAATAGAATAAATAATAAAATTATGCAATAGAATGGACATAGTAAAATAGTGCTACAGTACAGCGGAGTGTATAAGAAGGCTGTGAAGAGGTAAGTTTTTAGCTTATTTTAAAAAATATTAAGAGATATAGCTTTCCTAATGTCCATAGGTAGTGTGTTCCATAACTTTGGTGCATAGTTTGAAAAGGCTGCATCCCCGATTTTCCTTAGATTGTGGCTTGGAACCTTCAATAGACCAGTAGTAGACAGTGATGCCACAGATTACTTGTAAAAGTAATCCGATTACTGATTATTGATTACTCCTTTAAAAAGTAATCCAAGTTACTTTACTGATTACTTGATTATCAGAGTAACTTAGTTACTTTGAAAGTAACTAGGTTACGAAGTCGTCGTCGTTCCCCCAACCGTTTTTTTTAAACGCTTTATTGAAAGTGCATAAATTGTTTTTAACTTGTTTCTCTGCACATAACGTAAATTGTTAAACTAGTGCTTCAGCTTCTGTACCATCAAGTATGGTAAAGCAACAGTCTATGATGCTCACAGCATTAGAGCAGCCAGCCAGTGGTTTTACAAAACCAGTGTATCCATTCACATCTAACAAATGCAGGCTGAACTATTCAATTATATCAACTGTAACTATTAAATTGTTTTTATAAATGTCTCTCTATAAACATACAATCAGTCTCTCTTTAACATGTAAATTAACTGTAAATCTGGCAAATAAGAGCTTTTGCTCTGCCACCATCAAATATACATTAATCAAAAGGGAAAGAAACAATCTCTCTCTTTTGCTGTTTGGCTGGACTCCGAGTCCTCCTGTACCTACTAGTCGAAGCGTCGGCTAGTGTTGTGATTCCAGATGCTTTCAATGCAATTGGATGTGCTGTTTTTAGCGATAGACAGTATTTTGTTTCCTCCGCATATGAACGTGAAGTAGTGACTGACGAGCGTTTTGGGATGGAAGTCTGAACAGAAACTCACTTTTAATTTTGCCAAGCGTTTTGGGGTGGAATTCTCCGACGACGGAGCCCTGCTGTCACACGATTGGCGCATATGTCACATGACGTGCTGTGAAGACCCGCCCTACTCTGCCTCTGATTCGCAGACTGTGGATGGGGAATGTGATTGTACCAAAGCAGAGTCACTCACAGACAGAGTGTCCAGTCACGCCGCGGCCCGCGGGACACATTCTTGTGTAACCCTTTCACTGCCACACTACGTCACTCCCAAAAGAAAAACAGCTCAAAATGTATTTTTGACTGTCGAAAACGAAATAAAATACTGCATTCCGCCTGCATTATGAATTTATGATGAGATAGTAACGAAATAGTAATGCACAGCCACTTGGACAAGTAACTGCAATCAGATTACTGGCTTTTAAAGATTAACGCGTTAGATTACTATTTTCGGGGGAAAGTAATCAGATTACAATAACGCGTTACTTAGTAACGCGTTACCGGCATCACTGGTAGTAGATGATCGCAATGTTCTAGGAGGCACATAGTTGACTAGAGAATTTGCAATGTAGCTTGGTCCTGTTCCATTTAGTGCTTTGTATATAAGGAGGAGGACCTTGAAATCAATTCTAAATGTTACCGGAAGCCAGTGGTTAACTAATACAGGACTGATGTGGTCTCTCCTCTTGGTTCTAGTTAGTAGCCTAGCTGCCGTGTTATGAATGAGTTGGAGTCGTTCTGTGTTCTTTTTGGGAGGCCAGTGAGGAGTGCATTACAGTAGTCAAGTCGGCTTGAGATAAAGGCATGGATCAGTTTTTCAGCGTCTTTTTTTATTTATAAACGACCGTACCTTAGCGTTTCTAAGGTGGAAAAATTATGTTTTTGTCACCTTGTTGATGTGTGATTTAAAGCTTAGGTCTGAGTCAGTGTTAATTTTGTCAACAAAATTGATGACGAAAGATCTTCGTCAACGAAGCTTTTTCCCGCGACGACAACGAGACGTGACGTCACGTTATTGAAGACCATGTGACGCTAACGTCACTAAATTATTAATTAAATATAGTTGACCACAACTGAGGACACAAAAATGTAGTTTACAAAAACCATGACGAATTCTCTCTTAATTTATGTTGACTAAAACAAGATAAGACAAAATAATTATAACTTTTAGAATAAGTCACGTTATTATTTCAGCATTTCCCATTTCCGTTTCCGGGTTAAGCTCAGCAGCGTTTATGGCTAAAAGCCAAGCTACATAACATACGTGAGGCTAAAAACCATGTCCCAGGTCTCTCGTGACTACAGCTTATACCAATAACCATGAACGGAATCTGCTACTCTCTCAACACTCCTGCGGCAGCCGAACAGTTCTACCAAAAGAGGATGGCTAGGCTACTAGCCTGGGAGTCTGGACCTATATCCCAGACACAGACTTGCTCTCTTTCATCTGTGTACACCCACTACTATCAACATTACACATGGATACAACAAGGACAAGACCACGTTCACTTAAAAAGGTAATGTTGGTATGAAAAGAAAAGAAACAGATGAGTACTAACACTGAGATTGACCCTGCTATAAGTTATGAATCCCTTTAGTGCACTAAAACATCGTAATGACTTTTTATTTTTCATATAATGTTGGGTACATGCTCAGTAGAGTTAGAACGCTCCCAGTCTCAGGGGCTGTGATATTTTGTTACCACACTTTATGCACATAGAAGTGCGGTGGCAGGTTCGCTAAGCTAATGTTATTAGCCGAATGCTCTGATGGGGGCCGCCATTTTAAGTTTAAAGTGACGTCAGCGATCTACGGTACAACTCGAGGGACAAAAGGGAATGTGTGTGTGACGTGTGTGAAATTTGTACAGTAGGTCCCAGTGAGAATTGCAATCAGTGTGTACTGTGTATTTACACTATCCTAATGTTCCTTTGTTGGTTAAAAAAAATAAGCAATTTAAATCAGAATATGTTCCATTCCATGTCTGACTATTTCTGAATCTATTGACCATTTCAAGGAATGTTTGGTTACTATTGGGCTTCTAGCCTTCTACTGAACTTATTGTGAATCAGCTGATAGGGTTTTGGCTAGACTATACTTAAATAGAAGTGCATTATTTACAATATAAAAATAAAAAATGCTTTTTTTTCATTAGCGAAAACTAGACAAAAATCATCAGTTTTCTGCGACTAAATCTAGACAAAAACTAAAAAGACAAAATCGAGACTAACACTGACTAAGACTAAAATGCTCAGACATTTAGTTGACTAAAACTGACTAAACGAAAAATAAATGCAGATGACTCAAATTAATATGATGAAAACGAAAAAGGAGCACTTGACACATGACTAAGACTAAAATGAAAATAGCTGCCAAAATGAACACTGGTCTGAGTCTATTATAACACCAAGACTTGTAACTTCGGGTTTGATCCAAGGAGTAAGTTGCCCCATATTGCTCTGTAACATTTCTCTTTTTGTTATAGGACCGACTAGTAGGATTTCAGTTTTGCCCTCATTTAATTTTAGGAAGTTGTTCGTCATCCATTTGTTTATTGCTAAGAGACAGGCGGAAATGGAGTTTATAGCTGTGTGATCATTTGGTTCAGCGGAGATGTAGAATTGTGTGTCATCTGTGTAACTATGGAAACATACATTGTGCTTTATAATGATGTCTCCGAGTGGCAGCATGTATAGTGAGAATAATAATGGACCAAGGCAGCTCCCCTGTGGAACTCCGAAGTAGGTGTCATGTTTCTCAGAAGAGAGATCTCCCAGCCTGACGTAATATTTTCTCCCTTTGATATATGTTCTGAACCAGTTTAATACATAGTCAGAAAGACCAACTATCTTTTCTAGACGATTTATTATGATATCATGGTCGATCGTGTCAAACGCTGCGCTTAGATCTAATAGGACGAGAATTGAGACTTTGTTTGCATCAGAGTTTATTCTGAGGTCACAAATTATTTTTGTAAGAGCAGTTTCAGTGCTATGGTGCGTTCTGAAGCCTGATTGAAATTCCTCCATGATGTTGTTTTCTTTGAGAAAGGAGTTTATTTGTATTGAGACCATTTTAGACTTGACTTGACAAAAAAAAAAAAATTGCAACTCGACTTTGACTTTAACACCAATGACTTGTGACTTCACTTGGACTTGAGCCTTTTGACTTGAGAAGACTTGATACCTTCCCCCATGCCCAACGATAAAAAATGATGTTATTAAATGTGCCGTGAATTAATTCATTTCCAGCTAATAGACACTTCGTTTGCGCAGTCCTGAATCCTGTGTCACCTGCGGAGACACGTTGTGGGCGTGTTTTGTTTACCTGCAGTCTAGACTGTCATGGCAGAGTTTTTACACATGGATATTCTCACTATTTGTCTTTTGTTGAGCACAAAGAAAAGAACGTTTTAGTTTGTTAAACTGTAAGGTCCCCTTATAAGGGGACCCTGCTTTTCTTTATCATAAATAGATCAATAGAGACCCCATGTGGGGTATCATTGGAAAGCAACACTCATTGGCTACAACCCTGTCCAAATTTGTTTGAGATCGCCAAATGATTGACTAAAGCCCCGGGAGTCGGGGTGGTAATGTGTACTTTGGCGCATGCCTCACATATCGGCATGTAACTCGAGAACCGCTGAACGGATTTTGTCACCTGAAAGGGTAATCGACAGGCAACAAATAGCGCTTTAATTCTATCTATATATCGTATTAAAATAAATGCATAGTCGAGACGCTAGAGGTCGGCAAAGTGGCGTGTCACAAATCGTCCTCGAGAGGGCCCACATGTGAGCCCTTGGA
Source organism: Notolepis coatsorum (assembly GCF_963971535.1). NCBI lineage: Eukaryota > Metazoa > Chordata > Actinopteri > Aulopiformes > Paralepididae > Notolepis > Notolepis coatsorum. The sequence goes on from NC_140183.1 coordinate 66,322,420, forward strand.
TGTTAAGAGGTTTTAATGTTCTGTTTTTTTTCTCCAAATGTATCCAAGAGTAAAGATCTTGACCCTATCAAAACAGCAGTCAACGTGTATATTTTCATTTTTACCGATGTTTTATAAGATTGACTGAAAATAAGAATTTATCAGAAAAATGGAAATTACTAAATCCAGATTTAACAATGCCATTGGAAAGAGGAGCCTTTTCCCTATCCACAGATGTATGATTTGGCCATAATAAGGTCAAGGTCAAATATGAATTTATAATTAAAATTGATTATAATTTATTACTGTATCTACAAATCCTTCTGTTTAATAATCTTCCCTTTATTCATTTGCTTAGATCTTTTGTACACTTGATCGCAAGAAGGTGCTGAATGAGCTCAGTGAGTGAAATCTCTAGCACAGCAATTGTAACATGGTGTTATTCCCCGGCGCGTGTAGCTTTATGCCAAGCAAGCAGTGCAAAAATTTATCGTAGTGGCATGCAGTAATGCGCCTTTCATTTTCCGCCGCCCAGCGCCCAGGTCGCGCGGAAATAGGCTGTCTATTGCCATTCTCTTTGACAAACTCTAACCTTAACCAGCTCCTTAACAACGCCTAAACTTAACCGTTCTAACCTTAACCAACTCCGAAACCATGCCTAACCTTAACCATAGAAATTATATTGCCATTCTCTTTGACAAACTCTAACCTTAACCAGCTCCTTAACAGCGCCTAAACTTAACCGTTCTAACCTTAACCAACTCCGAAACAATGCCTAACCTTAACCTTAACCTTAACCTTAACCATGCCTAACCTTAACCGGCGAAATAACCTTAACCGGCGAAATAATACACGTTAAAAAAAAATCACGTTAAAAAATATTTTCGATGGGATTCGAACTCGCCAGCAAACAAGCCATAGGATCCACAGCCATGTGTCCTTGCCAATTGAGCTATTGGTAGATACTGAATAAGGGGCGGTGACTTATATATATTGAGCTCCGCTCAAGGCGGGATCTCATGCGCATGCGCGGGCACCTCGCGCGAGCACGCCGGCGCACGCACGCACCTGAGCGAGCACGCCGCCGCCGGTGCACGCACGGTAGCATTTGTCTGAAAAGAAGGGCGCTTTACCGCACTAGCGTGCGGTGACGAATGCGGAAGCATTTTTGCACTGCTTGCTTGGCATTAACGTACAGGCTTCCCCGGCACAGAGGCAAAGTAAAATCATAATTTATATGCTTATTTTTTTATTACAATTTACTCAAGCCTAGTAACAGATACAACATTTCTGACTGGGAATACATACCCCCAGGTCCCTAGATGTTCCTAGATACCAAGAACATACTAATTGACTTTGTAGAAGTGGAGAAATCTTCCATTTACTTAGGCATGTACCTTTAGGCAAAATTTCTGAAAATAGGGCTACAGCTTGTGTGACTGGGAGACTTGTGTGACTGGGAGACTTGTGTGACTTGGAGACTTGTGTGACTTGTGTGACTGGGAGACTCGTGTGACTTGTGTGACTTGGAGACTTTTGTGACTGGGAGACTTGGGTGACTGGGAGACTTGTGTGATTGGGAGACTCATGTGACTGGGAGACTTGTGTGTCTGGGAGACTTGTGTGACTGGGAGACTTGTGTGACTTGTGTGACTCATGTGACTTGTGTGAGTGGGAGATGTGGTAAATACACAGGTCACAACATGTTTACAGGAATGTTTGGGAGTTGTATTTTGATTGTATTTGGAGTATATTTCCTGACTGTAGTGAACTAGGCTAGATGTCTGCCCCACTTCCAGTGATGAAGCTAAGCTAGGCTAACGGCCCAGGCGTTCCCTAAGCCCAATGCATGCAGAGAGACGAAAAAGGTATGTATCTTCTTGTCTAACTCCAGGGAAGATGTTAAATAAGCAAATTTCCCAAAATGTTGGAGTTTTCCTTTAACTTTCACAGTCAACAAGGTATCAGGGCTCCCTGAGGAGAAGGGAGGGGAGGAGAGGAGAGGAGAGGAGAGGAGAGGAGAGGAGAGGAGAGGAGAGGAGAGGAGAGGAGAGGAGAGGAGAGGAGAGGAGAGGAGAGGAGAGGAGAGGAGAGGAGAAGAGAATAGGTGGAGGTGGAGGTGGAGGTGGAGTGGGGTGGAGAGGAGAGGAGAGGAGATGAGTTTAGAGGAGAGGAGAGGAGGTGGAGAGGAGAGGAGATGAGATGAGATGAGATGAGATGAGATGAGAAGAGAGTAGAGTAGAGTAGAGTAGAGTAGAGTAGAGTAGAGTAGAGGAGGTGGAGTGGAGAGGAGAGGAGAGGAGAGGAGAGGAGAGGAGAGGAGAGGAGAGGAGAGGAGAGGAGAGGAGAGGAGAGGAGAGGAGAGGAGGTGGGAGGAGAGGAGAGGAGTGGAGATGAGGTGGAGTGGGGAGGAGGTGGAGTGGGGAGGAGAGGGAAATATAGAGGAGGAGTGGGGATGAGAGGAGAGGAGAGGAGAGGAGAGGAGAGGAGAGGAGAGGAGAGGAGAGGAGAGGAGAGGAGGGGAGGGGAGAGGAGAGGAGAGGAGAGGAGAGGAGAGGAGAGGAGAGGAGAGGAGAGGAGAGGAGAGGAGAGGAGAGGAGAGGAGAGGAGAGGAGAGGAGAGGAGAGGAGAGGAGAGGAGGTGGAGGTGGAGGTGGAGTGGGGAGGAGAGGAGATGAGTGGAGATGAGGTGGAGTGGGGAGGAGGTGGAGTGGGGAGGAGAGGGAAATATAGAGGAGGAGTGGGGATGAGAGGAGAGGAGAGGAGGAGTGGGGAGGAGAGGAGAAGAGAAAAAAATCAAAGGAGAGGGGATGAGAGGAATGATGAAGAGAGGGGAGGGGATGAGAGGAGAGAGGAGAGGAGTAGTGGGGCAGAAGAGGAGTGGGGCAGAGGAGGAGTGGGGAGGAGAGGAAAAGAGAAAGAATGAAAGGAGAGGGGGTGAGAGGAGTGGCGAAGAGAGGAGAGGGGGTGAGAGGAGAGATGCATTGCATTTTTGCATGTGTGTGCAAAACCCACTGTAACAGAGCACAATGAAGCACAATCTCAGGCATTTCACTGTAATGTACATGTACCTTATATGTGACAAATAAAACTAAACTTGAAACTTGAAACTTGGAATGGGGAGAAAAGAAATAATGAAAGGAGAGGAGATGAGAGGAGTGGTAAAGAGAGGAGAGGGGATACGAGGACATGAGAACAGAGAAGAGGAGACAAAAGGAAGAATGGGAGGATAAGGAGATGAGGAGAGGAGAAAAAAGAAAAGAGGAGATGGAAGCAGAGAAGAACAGAGGAGGAACAGGGGGAGGCGGGGGGATCTTTCTGGGAGCTGAAGAAGACGAGGAGGTATTAGTGCTCTGTGTCCCGTCAGCCAATTACCTGCTGCCTCTCCTCAAGTCACCTGCACTGCAAATGTGACCTTTACTTAGATGGCTGATTACATGTTTCCTGGTGTGTGTGTGTGTGTGTGTGTGTGTGTGTGTGTGTGTGTGTGTGTGTGTGTGTGTGTGTGTGTGTGTGTGTGTGTGTGTGTGTGTGTGTGTGTGTGTGTGTGTGTGTGTGTGTGTGTGTGTGTGTGTGTGTGTGTGTGTGTGTGTGTGTGTGTGTGTGTGTGTGTGTGTGTGTGTGTGTGTGTGTGTGTGTGTGTGTGGGAGAGAGAGAGTAAGAGAGAAAGAGAGAGAGAGAGAGGGGGGTGCAAGGAGTTTGTGTCATAGTTTGAGTGTGTGTGTGTGTGTGTGTGTGTGTGTGTGTGTGTGTGTGTGTGTGTGTGTGTGTGTGTGTGTGCTTACTTGTGTGCAACGGATGCACCATGAGTATAGTATGTCTTAGATCATGCATACACTATGTTTGTTTGTGTATGTTGTGTGTGTGCAACACGTATATAATGTGTGGTGTGTGTCTGTGTGTGTGTGGAGGGCACAGTCAGGTCAGTGAGGAAGACACCTTACTCCATCACCCCCCTCCCCTCCCCTCCCACCCCCCCCCCCCCCCCCCCATCCCTCTCAACCTCATGTGATGGGCTGTCATGAATGTTAATACGCTGTGATGGCCATGGCACGAATAAGTGTAACTGACATAATACAGCCTCCCATTAGAGGGCTGAGCCAAACGGGACAGCTATAGCTAGCTACTGCTTTAATGAGCAGGCAGGTCAGTCAGCCATAGACACTCTACCAGCCACAGTCATTGGTTATGCAGACGGGGGGGGTAAGGGGTATTTCAGGGAAGCAGCATTATTCGCTCAGCTAGATAACCAGAGACCCCCAAAAAGTATTCAATATCTTCTTGAGTGTTCAAAAAGGGAGGTTAGTGGTTGGTTGAAACGAAGACTTAGTACACTAAGTTGACACAGGGGCGACACAGGGGCGAGGTAGAGCAGTCGTCTGGTAATCCGGAGGTTCCCGGTTCGATTCCCTCTCCTCCCGGGCAGCGTGTCGAAGTGCCCTTGAGCAAGACGCTTAACCCCTAATTGCTCGCAATGTGCAGGTTGGCACCTTGCATGGTTGCCTCTGCCATCGGTGTGTGAATGTGTGAGTGAATAGGAAAATGTGAGGAACAAATTGTAAAGCGCTTTGGATAAAAGCACTATATAAATGCAGCCATTTACACTAGTGTCCATGGGTCGATTTAGAGCACTGGTGACCAAGCAGGTCACCACAAACTGTGTTTGTTTGAGTGTGTAATGTTTTAAAATAATCTATTTTTCTATTATTATAGTACAGTTTTATTTATTTTATTATAAAGAAAGGTTTCTCTTTCTTGTGCTTTGTACAGTATATGAATTGCTTATTGTTGATGCCCATTGATGATGATGTAATACTCTATGACATTGTAAATGAGTGTTCGCCCCTCAGTGTACATTTTCGAGTCAAAATAATGATTGAATGAATCAATGAATAAATGCAACACTCCCAGTCCTTCAGCAAGACACTTAACCCCTAATTTCTCCCGATGAGCAGGTTGGCACATTGCATGGTTACTTCCACCGTCAGTGTGTGAATGTGTGGATGAATGTGAAGAACAAAAGCGCTATATAAATGCAGTCCATTTACCATTTTACAGTTTTAGTTATTTCTATTATACCATTTTTTTCTGTTTTCTCTTTCTTGTACTTTGTATATCAATTGATGATTGTTGATGACCATTGATGATGACATAAAATGAGATTACCCCTCAGTGTACATTCACGAGTCATAATAAAATAATAATAATAATAATAATAACTTCATTTTATATAGCGCCTTTCAAAAGACCCACGGTCGCTTTACATAGGGGGGAAAAAGAACAAAAGTAATAAACATAGTGGACATACACAACATACAAAGTGAGAAATTACGGGTTAAAGGCCAAGTTGAAGAGGTGGGTTTTGAGCAGTTTATTGAACGAGTCCAGAGTTGGGGCGTTGCAGAGTTCTGCGGGGAGGGAGTTCCAGAGGGTGGGAGCTGCCACACTGAAAGCTCTGTCCCCGAAGGTCCGCAGTCTGGTTCGGGGGATTGAGAGCTGACCAGTGTCCGTGGATCGCAGGGACCATGACTGAGTGTAGGGGTGGAGGAGGTCAGTGAGGTACTGAGGTGCCAGAGCGTGGAGGGATTTGTAGGTGAGCAGGAGGGTTTTGTAGGTGATGCAGGATTTGATGGGGAGCCAGTGGAGGTGGATGAGGGTGGGGGTGATGTGCTGCCAGGGTTTGGTGTGGGTTAGAACCCTGGCAGCTGAATTTTTAACATACTGGAGCCTGTCCAGGGTTTTGCTTTGGACCCCGGACAGGACCCCGTTGCAGTAGTCCAGGCGGGAGGTGACGAAGGTGTGGATGAGGGTCTCAGAGTTCAATCTGGATTTAGTACAGGCCTGGACTGGCCATCTGGCATATCGGGTATTTTCCCGGTGGGCCAACACATCTTTGGGCTGTTATAATTTGATAAAAAAATATATATATTATTTTTTTTATTTATAAAAAGGTTTGGTCAACGACCGGCCCACTACTAGGCTGGGACAGCGGCCCATTGGTACTGACTGACACTGGGCTGGCCCAATCACATCTCTTACTAAGAACCCCCCCGCCACTCAGTGATGTACCTGAACGAGTTCAATGAACGATTGTTCGTGAACGCGTTCGTATTTTGGGCGAACGTGAACTGAACGTACTGTATTTCCGCTAAATGAACGTAATTGAGTACACGTTCATTCGCAGCGCTGTATAACGGCGTTCAAAAATGCGTTCATTCTCAGCACTATATTACAACGGCGTTCAAAAGTGTGCCAGATTTTATATGCCTTTCAGCCGAAAACCCAGTTAAAACACACCGTAACTGGCTTCAAAATAATGCGGAAAACCACCCAATCTGGCAACCTCTCCGGGCGGAGCTTCGGGGAGTCAGGTAGTTGTATAGCAGCAGCACTCACACTTTTTGAAGGCTCTGCACTCGCTCAAAGTCAGACTCTACGCGGCCTCGGCGTACAGTATGAGCATTTAAAAGAGTTTTAGTTAAAGTCAGTAAATGTTTTGCACTTTGAATATTGAACTTTGAGGTACAACCTTAGTTTCATACCTCAGGCTGGTTCCTACCTCGTGTTGTGTTAGTACAGAGTTATGTCGGCACATGTTTATATGTTATGTTTATTGTTTGCACAATGACTACTTTCACTTTTGGTACTTTAAGTATATTTAGATCACGTTTTTCCTCATGTTTTTGAAAATATACTGTAGAGATGAAAGCTGCAGCTGCTACTAGTGTGGACTGAATGGATGGCAGCAAAGCGTTATGGAAATGCCAGTATTCTGGGTTGTGGCAATACATTTGACAAATAATAGCTTGCAGCAACGTATTGAAAAAAGAACTATAAACTATAAATTAGTAAATTTTTTAAACCATGAACTTTAGTTCAACATTTTTAATTATGAACTATGAACTGAATTAGTTCATTTTAAAATGTGTGAACTGTGAACTGAACTAGTGGAAACATGTAGAACATGTAGAAAGTGAACTTTCCCAACACTAACGCCACTAGGCTGGGACAATTCATGAATGTTTCTTGGAAGTGCATGACTTTTTGCTTTATACATTAATTGTGCCGTTTTAAATTCCACAAGATAATTTAACTTCAATGTCTTTGACTCCAAAAACAATATGTTAGTGTGATCACGATAACCTGCAATGTGAACTATCCTTATGGCCCTTTTTTGGAGTATAAAAAGTGGTTGTAGTGTAGACTTATAATTGTTTCCCCAGACTTCAGCACACTAATTTAAATATGGTAAAACTAGTGAACAGTAGAGAATGTAGAGTGATTTTCTATCCAGAATGTGCTTTACTTTACTCATGACTGAAATGCTCGTGTTTGTATTTGGAAATTAAAAACACATCATAAAAACAAATTATCTTGACTAATTTGTATTCCTGAGGATATCACCTAAAAGCATTAATTAAAACACTTATTTCCAAGGTGGTCCTCGATGGAAGACATAAAAACACAGCACATATAGCCTACTCAACTGCAAATTTGTGCTCAACTGCTAAAATGTATGCCTTATGTATTAGCGTACAGGGAAAAACACATTCACAACAGGCAGCAACGTTTATTTTCAGCCAAGTATGGTAATAAGGTAACTATTAGGATATATATGGTATGGATTACTTACTCTTATAACTTATTAAGATAATAATAAGCTAAGAGAATAATCAAAGACAACCCAAACAACTGCCTCTTTGAACTGCTGCGGTCAGGCAAGCGATACCGGAGTCTCATGGCCAGTACAGAGAGACTCAGAAGGAGCTTCTATCCCCAGGCCATCAGGATGCTCAACGACACTCACTTTAAATAAACAACTCACTGTAGCACCCACTTTACCCACTTTAGACACTTTAGCACACTTTATATTTATTGGTAAAGAGATTTGCCCTACAACTCATACCTCATTGCACCTTACTCTAAGTTGTACCTCATCCCATTTATGCATTGTACTGTATATTGTATTGTAACTCAGTTACACATTTTTTCTACACCACAGTGAGCTGTGGTGTTCCACAAGGAAGCATACTAGGACCGCTACTGTTCCTAATTTATGCAAATGCCATGTCGTCAGCTTGTGACTGCAACTTGTTCCTGTTTGCGGACGACTCATCCCTGCTGGTCTCTGACAAGAACAAGTTACAGGTTGAAAAAACCCTCAGCTCGGAACTAGGCAAAAACTGCATATGGCTCGCGGATAACAAACTATCATTACACATGGGCAAAACATTCTGAGTCCATTCTCTTCGGTTCAAATAACAAACTCAGCAAGACCGACGGCTTCTCAGTTACAGTGGGTGACAATATTGTGACAAGGAAAGATGAAATGACCTACCTGGGTTCCATCCTAGAGGCTAATTTTTCCTGTGACAAAATGGCATCCAATGTAATAAAAAAAGTCAACCAACAAACTCGATTCTTGTACCGGATCTCCTCTCTGGTAAACAAGAATACCCTGAAGACTCTGGCAGGAGCACTCATTCAAGGGTACTACGACTATGCTTGCACCTCATGGTACCAAATCACCTCAAAGGCGCACTAGGTGATAGTATCAAACGGAGGGAGTCTGCCCTAGCCAAGTTTAACCGTTCTCAAGATAAGGCTGACTTTGATCACTTCAAAAAACTCAGGAACCAGACTCAGGAAATGATCAGGATAGCTAAGAGAGAATACTTTGCAGAAACCATCAAGGAGAACAGCAATGACCCAACTAAACTGTGGAAAACCCTCAAGCAGCTAGGCTGTGGGGGCGATGCCAACCAAAGGACTACTGAGTCCAACATAGGCCTGTCCACAGACAAGGGAATGGAGTTTGATAAAAAGAATGTAGCCACAATCTTTAATAACTTCTTTACATCGGTAGCAGGTAAGCTTGTCTCTAACCTACCTCCCAAGACAGAGCAGTTTGGTGATGACTTTGTTTCCAACTACTATAGCCAACGAGGGGTTAAGGCAAACTCGTTCTCCTTAAGCAAGGTGTCAGTAGTCAAAGTGGCTGCGATGCTGGGTGAGCTCAAAATCAAGAAGGCCACAGGTGTAGATGGCATCAGTGCCAGGTTTCTGAGGGATGCAGCCGGAGTTATAGCTCCACCAGTAACCCATATTATTAACCTCTCCCTGGACCTAGGCAAGGTACCCACCGACTTCAAGAATGCCAAAGTCATCCCTATATATAAAAAAGGGAGCAAATCTGACCCCAGCAATTATAGACCAGTCTCAATTTTAAGTGTGTTATCCAAAGTCCCAGAGAAGATAGTCCATGAACAAGTCCAGGAATATGCAAGCAGCCATGACCTCCTGTACGACCTCCAATCCGGCTTTAGGAAGTCTTACTCTACTGAAACATGTCTTCTTTATCTTACAGACAGTATCAGGAGGGAGATAGATTCAGGTAAGCTGTGTGGGCTAGTTCTTCTAGACCTACAGAAGGCTTTCGACACAGTGAACCATGACATACTGCTCTCCAAGCTTAAGGCCTTGGGTATGTCTGAGACAGTGGTCAGATGGTTCTCTTCCTACCTTGCTGATAGGGTGCAGTGGGTTGAGGTCAGTGGCACTATGTCAGAGGCCAAGCCCATTGTATGTGGGGTCCCACAAGGAAGCGTGCTAGGACCTCTCCTTTTTTACTGTACATAAATGACATGTCAGCAGCATGCTCATGTAACTTGTTTTTATTTGCAGACGACTCAGCCCTGCTAGTCTCACACAAGGATCAGAACACACTAGAACAGATGCTAGGTGAAGAAATTGCTGGGGTCAGCAGGTGGCTTTCGGACAACAGGCTTTCTCTTCACCTAGGTAAAACAGAGGCAGTACTATTAGCCTCCAAGCCCAAGCTCAGGAAAGCACGGGAGTTTAATATCCAGCTAGGAGCTGTAACCCTAAAACAGCAAAAAAAAGCGAAGTATCTAGGCTGTATGATAGACGGGAGCCTAGATGGGGAGGCTATGGCCTCCCAAGTACTGGGCAAAGTCAACGCCCGCACCAGGTACCTAGCTAGAAAAGCCAACCTCCTTGGCAGAGATAGCCTCAGGCTATTAGCAAATAGCCTAGTACTCTGCCACTTTGACTATGGTAGCGTATCGTGGTTCGAGGGCCTGTCAGTGAACATAAAAAAGAAGCTTCAGGTTTCCCAAAATAAGCTAGTAAGGGTGGTAATGGGTCTTGGCCCTCGCACCCACATAGGGAGGAGCCACTTCCAGGAGCTAAACTGGCTTCCTATAGAGGCCAGAGTTACCCAGCTCAGACTGAACATAGTGCACAATATTATAAACCAAAGGTCCCCTAGATACCTCCAAAACTACTTCACCCCGGTCAACGAATCCCACAACCACAGAACTAGAGCAAGCATAGCAAACCTGAAGCCTGCTTCTTTCTGATCGAAACTGGGCCAATGCTCCCTTACTTTCTCTGGAGCCCAGGATTGGAACAAGCTGCCTCTCCCCATCAAGCAGAGCTTGAGCCTCCACAGCTTCAAGAGAAGCGTCAGGAAGTGGCTCATGGACAGAATAGAAGAATAGCCCCCTATAGTTTGAATGGGTTTCCAATCAGTTTTTAGTTATTGTGGGGTATACAATTTTAGCGATAGGTTAGTCTTATAATGTTTTAAATGTATGAGTGTTGTGTTATTGTCGTGTATTTTGTTGTGGCCTAACAGCCCTGGGACCATGACGGAAATAAGGGTTTTACTCTTTCTCATGTTATCCTTTGGATCCTTGTTGTGTGTTTTTAATCCATCAATAAAATCAAATCAAAAGGCGCTAAAAACTAAATTACAAACATCTCAAAACAAACTGGTCAGACTACTGCTTGACCTTACTCCTAGACCCCACCTCACCCCTGCCCACTTTGACAACCTAGGATGGCTTAGAGTAGACGACAGAGTACAGCAACTTGCAATGGGCCTGGTCTACAAGATACACTACACGACCAAGGTACCCATGTGCATGTCAAAATACTTCCCAAAGGTCAGTGAATACCACGATCACAACACCAGAGGGAGCTCCACAAATCATGTTAAACCCAGATTCGGCTCAAACAAGGGACTAAACACGTTTCGCAATTATGCTACATCAATGTGGAACACCCTACCTAAAGCTGTAAAGGAATGTGAATCACTACCCACTTTTAAAATCACTCTCAAAGAACACCTACGGGAGACTGCAATTCGAAACTGGCCCCTGTAAATGTCCTAACCCAACCCCCTCCAATGTACAGTAAATTACCTAGTATGGTTTTGTCAATTTTCCAATGTACTGTTTTGCTTGTTTGTACAGTGTTTCCCCACCCCAACCCCCTCCAATGTACAGTAAATTACCTAGTATGTTTGTCAATATTCTAATGTACAGTTTTGCTTGTACAGTTATACAGTGTTCCCCCCCCCCCCCAACCCCTCCTACCCAACCCCCGCCACCCAACCCCACCCAACCTCCTCCAATGTACAGTTTTTACGTCAAATGTATATACTCTCTTTTCTGGACAATTTTTGTACCACAAACAGTACTGTATTTGCAAATGTGGTATGTCATAAATGTATAGATGTAGCAGTACTGTCTATCTGTATGTCATGTATGTCATATATGTCCTGATGAATTGAAAATGGGGGACCCTGATGTAAACAAGACGAAAGTCTTTCTCTGGTCTGCATCCCCTTAACAATTGTGTGTATTGAGCTGTACTGTATTGTACCCATTCTGCAATCTGTTAATAAAGTTTTCAATCAATCAATCAATCAATCAGTATTGTATATATGTTACGGCGGAGCAGGTAAGGTCCCAGTTGTGGAGGAATAAACAGAGGCAGAGATAGGTTTTGCTCGTTAACAGTGGTTCTCTTTAATAAAAGAACAGTACACCTAGAGCAATACTAATAGGACAACACTGACGCAGAGCGTCTAGTAGATAATAGGATAACAGGAAGCACAGCAAAGTCCAAGTCCAGTGGTACCGCCGTGTACCGCGTTGATGGGAAAGTGAAGGACCGACGACAAGAAAACAGAGAGACAGGGGTTAAGTACAGTGGAGGTTTCTCTATGACAACACGTGAAACACAAATTCACTCATAATTCATAATTATTATTAATTTACATATATATATTTATTTTTAATTATTATTATTATTATTTTTTTATTAGAAATGTTTTCCCCTGTAAAAAAAATGCCAGTGAATTTTTTTCTTCTTCAAAAATGGCCAAAATTGACAGCTCTGAACAGGCCTGCACTGCAGTAATATTCGTGCAAAATATCTGCACAGGTTGACCCAATTTAAATAAATAATAGCCAATCAAAATAGGCTATTAACTTCATCTAAGCACGGTCTGTGCAGTTAAACTCTTGCCATTGAATGGGGGATCGAATGATTGACAGCCTTAACAATCCAATAATACACGGAGGATGAATGATTGGCAGCCTTGAAAATCCAATCAGAGATTGCTGCATCGCACAGTCAAAATGGGTCCAGCTGCAGGTTCGGAGGTTAGGTTTAGCTCGGGCCAATCTCAAGTTTCTCAAGTTTCTTTATTAGTTGTCATACAGAAGTACAGAATACTTTTATACAAAATGTAACAGAAAGAAGCATTTTGTATAAAAGTATTCTGTACTTCTGTATGACAACTAATAAAAAAACTTGAGAAACTTGAGATTGGCCCGAGCTAAACCTAACCTCCGAACCTGCAGCTGGACCCGTTTTGACAGTGTGAAACATACAGTAGCAAGCTACAGTAGTAGTTTAGTAAGCTGTACAGCTATAACAACACAGGCTAAATTAAACTTTGCGCCAACATTAGGACCAAAGTATAAACCAGGAACTGAGCAACATGAAGAAGTGGACTTATGCATCTGGATCAGAAAAAAAGTTGTGGATGAAAAAGTAAGTAGGCTACAGTGTTTGTAAAAGCTTGTATGCTAACAGTAGCTAGCCAGCTTAGCCTACATCACAATGATGATCACCAAGCTAACTTACTGTACACACTGTAGGGCTGGGCAATTAATCGAAACAGAATCGCGATATCGATTCATAGACCTATGCAATCTCATTTCTAAGTTATGACAATTTTTCTTTTATTAATTTTTTTTTTTTTTTTTTACTTTTTAAATTATTTTATCTGGGTTGAACATGATTTGTGGAACTCCCTCTGGTGTTGTGGTCGTGGTATTCACTGACCTTTGGGAAGTATTTCGACATGGGTACCTTAGTGGTGTAGTGTATCTTGTAGACCAGGCCCATTGCAAGTTGCTGTACTCTGTTGTCTACTCTAAACCATCCTAGGTTGTCAAAGTGGGCAGGGGTGAGGTGGGTTTTAGGAGTAATAGTCTGACCAGTTTGTTTTGTGATGTTTGTAATCTTGTTTTTTGTGCCTTTGAGGTGCTTTGGTACCATGAGGTGCAAGCATAGTCGTAGTACCCTTGAATGAGTGCTCCTGCCAGAGTCTCCAAGGTATTCTTGTTTACCAGAGCGGAGATCCGGTACAGGAATCTAGTTCGTTGGTTGACTTAGTTTTATTACATTGGATCCCATTTTGTCACAGGAAAGATTTGCCTCTATAGGATGGAACCCAGGTAGGTAATTTCATCTTTCCTTTTAAGATAAGATATTCCTTTATTGATCCCCTTGGGAAATTCAGGCATCATAGCACCATGGGGGAAGGGGGGGGGGGGGGTACACGTAGTGAAAACAACACAAGCAGTGTAAACAAATAGGTCAATATAATTTACTATCTAACTAAAATATATTTTCACAGTGTCACATAAGGTGTAGTATGCATAAGGTAGTGTTATAATTTACTATCTAACTAACTGAAATATACATTATTCATTATTCACAGTATCACAGTATCCACATAAGGTGCAGTATGCATAAGGTAGTGTTATTGTCCTACTTGGGTTCCTATTAGTTCTAGGTCGATGTCTGGCAGCAGTCCCTGCCCACTGTTGTGGAGCCTGATGGCCACTGGTATGAAGGACTGTCCGAGGCGGTTAGTTGAGTGTCGGGGGGGTATGAGTCTGTGGCTTCCTTGTCACCTTCACCTAATATGTTTTGATCTGGTCAGGTGCGCTGTCACCTAATATGTTTTGATCTGATCAGGTGCGCTGTCACCTAATATGTTTTGATCTGGTCAGGTGCGCTGTCACCTAATATGATTTCATCTGGTCAGGTGTGCTGTCACCTAATATGATTTCATCTGGTCAGGTGCGCTGTCACCCAATATGTTTTCATCTGGTCAGGTCCGCTGTCACCTAATGTTAATATGTTTTCATCTGTGTCCACTGACCACTGACACACAGTGGGGGATGTTTTAAAAATATAATTTAATATATAATATAATATAATAATTTGTGCTTCACCTAAAAATTTGGTCAGCAGCCTCCACTGGTTAAGTAGGTCCACATACCAAGCATACCACACGCACCACAGTGACAGCCAATCAGGGAACCCAGACAATAAGTGACAGGTGACAGAATGGTGAGTGGTTCTCAGGCAGCAGCTAGAGAACCCAGAACGTCACATTGAACACTTTTGTTTACACTTGTTTACGTACTTTTGACTTTCTATTTTATACTTATCTATTTTTATCTAGCACACTCTGAGGAGCAAAACAGAAAAAAGCATTTCATATAAAAGTATTCTGTATTTTTGTGTGACAACTAATAAAGAAACTTGAAACTTGAACTTGAAACTATTACTATCTGTGGGTGTGGTAGCTCTAGTCTCCACCTACACAAATTGTTTTTGTGCTGTCCATTGAGCATGCACCTTCACGTGGTAGGCACATTAACTGTAGGTCAAACTCCCCAAACAAACAAACAAACACACCATTGATTTAATTGCCACATAAATCACATACAAAGATCTAACTATTACTCCTCTCTGAATATGAATATAAAACAAAAAGGTGATATATTAACCTTATGCAATATTCATCATTGATATTTGAATACTTGAAATCTGTATGAACTGAGTAGTTAGTATCAAATGAAATAAGATGGAACAGCTCCATGCATTAATTGAATAAACAACTATTTGCTCATTACCAGTATGGTATTGTTTAAATTGTACAGCTTTTTGCACATCTTTGTCAGGGAATTCCAACAATTCTGGACCTGAATGTACCAGTTAATTGTAATCATCTCTCTCTCCTTATGTCTAGTCAAGCCAAGTTGTGGAGGAGAGAGACAGGGATGAACAGGCTATAGACTACTTTGCCCATCCTGAGCCTGGTATGATGCAGGTGTTTTTACATCACCACCCAAAACAAGATTCAGCCAAGAGCGAGTGAGTACACTGGTCCACTTGCACTGGTCCACTTGTCCATGGCACTTACTACCCAGCTTTGTAGTGGTTTGGGGGAATAGTACAGTAGGTACGCATATTTAAGGGGACCGCAAGGATGGTGTACTGGTGGGTGGTGTCCGACCGATTATGGTGTGCCGGTCTGGGCCAAAAATGCCAGGGCCGATTTTTGGTCCCAGTCCAGCCCTGATTTAGTATCACCAGGTGTGATCCACAAACCGTGAATGAAATCTACTGTAAGTACAGTTACTTTTTTATAATGGAAATTGCTCTTCCATTTTTCATCAGATTACAACGCAGATTTTTGATACGCAGATAAACTAACTGCGTTCTAATTTATGCCAATAACGTTCAGGTTTGTGGTAGATAATCCAGAAAAATAAGATAAATAAAAAAGGATATCCACAAGTCATATGATTGACAGGAGCTGGCTTGAGCTGGGTAGTGTCGTTTTTCGAAATTCCAACGCCATTCGAAAGCTCTGGGTCTCCTCTCCTCATATGACTACAAACTAAATGGTGGCGCACATCCAAAATGGTGGATATTCACTCACAAGTCATATGATTGACAGGAGCTGGCTTAAGCTGGGTAGTGTCGTTTTTCGAAATTCCAACGCCATTTGAAAGCTCTGGATCTCCTCTCCTCATATGACTACAAACAAAATGGTGGTGCGCATTCAAAATGGTGGATATTCACTAGTCTCTGAATACATTTTCAAAACTATAATTTTACTAATAACACTTTAACCTATTGGTAAACAAACGTATTGCTGAAAATATACACAATGACTGCTGTTTTGACAGGGTTAGGGTCTACACCAGGGGCGGATTTAGGATTGTAGGAGATCCGGGGCTTAGCCCAGATGCCCCCCCCCCCCCTTTTTTTTTTTTTTTTTTTTTTTTTTTTAATTTTAATTTTTTTTTTTTTTTTTTTTTGCAGGCAAGGGGTGGGTAGGAGGGGGTCAGACACGACCCCCTCCACGACAGATTTTTTTTGAATTTAATGAACCTGTACGTGCAATTTCCTGCAATATAGAGCCTTCAATCTTGACCAATAAAGCTGCTCTTTTCACTATAAAACTCAGTTAACCATAACGTAGTTATGGTTAGATTTATATATTGGGGGGGATATATCATATTTTTCATATAATCAAAAAGTGGTGGAGCAAGATCATACCTTTGCTCCCCCAAGTTCAATAGTGGGAGAGCAGAGATGCTCCGAATGCTCTTATGGCCAGGCGTCTATGATTCACTGATACAAAGTAAAATAGTGCAGTGCAATAAAATAGTTAGTAAAATAGAATAAAATAATGCAATAGTGCATTGCAATAAAATAGTTATCATCGTATTTTTTCGGGAGGCCGGTAAGGAGTGCATTACAGTAGTCGAGTTGGCTTGAGATAAAGGCATGGATCTGGTTTTCAGCGTCCTTTTGATTTATAAATGGCCGTACTTTAGCTATGTTTCTAAGGTGGAAGAATTAAGTTTTTGTCAACTTGTTGATTGTGATTTAAAGCTTAGGTCTGAGTCTACCATAACACCAAGACTTAACTCACTCAAATACAGTTAGCAGCTGGATAGACCACAGATGGAAATTAGCTTCTGCTAAATCTGGTGCAAACATATTTTCATGTAACAATGATGAATTGTAAAAAAAAAAAAAAAAAAAAAAAAAAAAAAAAATTTAAAATAGATTCGGGGCTTTTCAGAATACATCCGGGGCTTGAGCCCAGGTAGCCACCCCCTAGCTCCGCCCCTGGTCTACACTCTTGGCTACATCAAAAATTTAATAAAAAATAAAACATTAATTCATACAGTCTGTAGAGATGGCTTTATGGCATGGTGTCATTTGCGGTCCGCCGACGGACCGCTCGGGCTAAATAGGTTGAATGAACACAATACTCTAATTTACCATCTTTAGATCATTAAGTTTAAAATCGAATCTAATCTAATCTGTTGTGCAGTTCCTTCAAATCTATTCATTTTTATGCTTTTACTTGATTTGAGGATCCATCTCAGGTTCAGTAAGTTTCATTAAACCCATTAAAAATACAATCTATTACTGTATTTATGGAGACACACGGTTTTCATCTGGCAGCAGTAAATTGAAAAGGGTTTTAATATTTGAACCAGGAACTCTACTAACCCAGATAACCCAACAAGTTACACTCTCTAACATAGTCATCCCAATGAACACTGTATTCCATTTAATAGCACTATAGGCAATTCCTCCACAATGAAAAGACAGTTCAAACAGGCCCTGCAAACAAGGGTCACCAATAACCTTGACTAACAGCTACATCAGTCTCAGCTGCCATAGTAGTATAGCTACTGTAGCCCCTTCGCTTGTACCATAAATTGAAACTCCTGTGATGGTCCCAAAACTTCCAGTTATAGTATCGTATAGCTCCGCTCTGCGTTTACTGGAATACATCCCTGTATCAGTACCAGTGTGGGCAAGTTACTTTAAAAAAGTAACTAGTTACAGTTACTAGTTACTTCTTCCAAAAAGTAACTAAATTACTTACCCAGTTACAAATTATAAAAGTAACTAGTTACTTCAGAAAGTAACTATTGCGTTACTTTCAAGATTTTTTTTTTACATAAACAACATAGCCTACACAAATCTAAACTATTTTAATGTTGTTGTGGGACAAAGTGAGACTAGCCTCCAATCAAATGCCATGTATGTAGATATTATAATTACTATGTTTATATAGTGGATCATACAAATACAAACACAATAGATGTTTTGGAACTTTTGATATGTATTGCCCCTCAACAGGCCACAACTGGGCAACATTAAATTATGCTTGTTAAGCACTATACCAAAAATAAATAACAAATATATACTGATTGATTGAACATTTTAATGAACAGATTGCAGAATGGGTACAATACA
Organism: Notolepis coatsorum; assembly: GCF_963971535.1. Taxonomy (NCBI): domain Eukaryota; kingdom Metazoa; phylum Chordata; class Actinopteri; order Aulopiformes; family Paralepididae; genus Notolepis; species Notolepis coatsorum. Next base: position 66,340,590 of record NC_140183.1, read on the forward strand.
GTACGGCTCAATACACACAATTGTTAACACTTTAAGGACCAGCCACGAGTTAACTCGTGTTTCGATTCCACCCGTTGAGGACCAGAGCCATGAGTTAACGTGTGGCAAGTTGTTATTGTTTTATTCCATATTAATAACGGTATTAACGTCCCCGATCAACTTGCAGGATCTACCTGCATATTTGATTTCCGAAACATGCAATACCGGCCAGATCCTCTTAGGGGCGCCATCGCTCCACTGCAGTATCATTGAGGCCGAATGGGAATATTTTTTATTGTCTAGGGGCGTTTCATATGAGCCTGGATCCCAGCCGAACATCCTCCATCTTTGATCACGTTACCGAACACAGATTTCAGCCTGGAATGATGGGATTTATGATCAGCCAATGGACATATCGATCTACCAGATTCCGATGAATAATGACGAAATGCTGCCGGCGATCACATGGGCTGATGGTAGGATACTATTCACCCAAATTACAGCCGGATTGGACATTGTTGTAACACGCAAGCGATCGATCAGTTGAATGTGGCTACTTGAACGCACACTGTATTGCTAATCAATAATATTAATCGGCGCCCGCCGTCCCCATTTCATCAATAGATGCTCTGTAATAGTCCGGATGCTAAGCAGTTTGTTTTATTTCATTCTTATATATACAACAGAAATGGTGTTTGATATAACGTGACTAGCCTTTAGCCTCATATCTAGCTTCCCAGAAAAAAGACGAGACGAAAACTGCGATAAAGCTTATATTCACGACGCTATAAAATGACAACCAACCGATGGATTTTTATTTTCTTTAAGCCATTATGAAGGCACGGTTTATGCACTCAAGTGACAATGAGAATGGACAGATAGCAATACTATAAAGTATATATATAGCTGTTAGAAAGTACATCGGTTTGTTGACAAACCCTGGTCGTGCAGAACCATATTACACTGCAAACCGTGGTCGCCAATGTGTTAAGGGGATGCAGACCAGAGAAAGTCTTTCGTCTTGTTTACATCAGGGTCCCCCATTTTCAACTCATGACATTTATGACATACACAACATACAGATATAAGAATCTAATCGAATCATCTAAACTAATCTAATCATGACATTTAAGACATGCATGACATATGCACCTGAAGACTGTGCTATTAAACCAGGAAGTGCAGCACTGTTGATAAGGCTGTCAGCAGTAGAGCCACTCAGTGCCCTGCGCTGCAACACAACAAGAGTAAACCCACAAAACGCTCATGGACCCGCGGTCTCACATTGACTGAGTCGCTTGTGTTGTTTGTTGGATTCGTTTTGGATTATTTGGGCTCAAAACGTACACTACACGGACCCGCGGTCTCACGCTGACTGATCGCTTGTCTTGTCGCGCTGTGTGTCAGACTCTGGATGCTTTAGACACCCGCCCACCTCTACCTCTGATTGGCTTACCATGACATTTTACTCAACCTCAGCCAATCGTCAGCATGTATGCTTGGCTCGCGCACTGCCCACTAAACAAGGAAGAACATATTATTGCCCCTCGGCGCAGAGATCTGTCTGATGAAAGAAACAGGTTCATTCATAGTAACGCGCCGCATTTTTTTGCAGTAACGGTAAAGGCGTTATTAAGATTGGAAGAGTAATCCATTAGATTACTCGTTACTGGAAAAACTAACGCCGTTAGTAATGCCGTTACTTATAGCGCCGTTATTCCCATCACTGATCAGTACTAGCACTGAATAAATCTTCACATGCACCTATTATACACCCACTCACCTGGCCACACCCCCATCCGCTCCTCTACATAAGCAGGGATGTGGCCATACTAACAGCTCCTTCCTTGTTTTCACCACCATCAAGTGTCTGTCTACACCACTTACGTTTAGTGAAGGAGCTACGTTGAAGAGAAGGAGCTGCGTTGACATTATATCTTTATTTTCTCTCTCACTATTTTTCGAGGAAATACAGCGATAATGTCTTCGCCACCGGGGTGTCTAGAAGATGATGATCATTCTGACCTCCACCGGCATTTTCGTATTAGGGGCTCGCGTCGCTGGCCTAATCCCGGCCGGCATTCCTCCAGCTCTGCAGTTGGACAGGTATTACCTCCGGCTCTGCAGTTGGACTTTGCTTGAGAGGCGCTCGGCCGTGTGAGGGCTAGCTGCCTCTTCGGGCAGGTGATGGTTTTGAGATGCAAGCGCCAGTTGTGTTGCTATGGGGGGAATGGCTGCGCGACTTACGAAAGCCGGCTCCAGGCTGGTACTCTTTTTTTGCTGCCTCTTAGCGGCGTGGAGAGGGTTCTGGTTTGACGCCCACGTTACATGAGCTCCTCATCGGGAGCTTTGTTACCTGGGACCGTATCCGAATCTGCGGTTCAATCGTCCGGATCTCTGGACAAACGGGTCCCCTCTGTCACCGTGCGGCCCTGTTTTTCAAGATGAAAATCACTTGGCGCGAGGGAGGTGAGTTTGGTGTTTCGTTATGAGAATACCTCCACGCTCAAGTCGGCTGCAGCCCATGAGGGAATTGTGCCGGCACCGCTGTGTCTGATAATCACCGTTCTGAAGACTGTGTTGACTTCTTTTCCTATTCTCTCTTCGGATGAGGAGAGGGACAGACAGCGGAGGAGAGGGACAGACAGTGTTGGCCTATATTGTGTTCTCACATTGTACAGTTTCGGTGGTAGCTGCTTAGCTTGCGTCCTAGCTGGGTTGAGCTACCTGTTAGCCAGTTAGCTGTTTAGCTACGACGCTAGCTCAGTACGCTCGCTCGGCTGGGAGCATTAGCCTGATGCTACCAGTTAGCCTGGAGTTAGCTGTTAGCTTGTGCTACACCGTTGAACATTAGCCGTGAGAATAGCAGGCCATAGCACTCTGACTACGACGTCATCTTTGACAGAAGATGTAGTCGGCCCTGCATCATGACCAGCTGTTGGAGGGGGGCGTCTCGCCGGAGCCTACGCTCCGGCCATAGCTTATTTTGCCCCGCCAGTGAGGGCCTTCGTCAACGGTGAGACCAGCCTTCTCAGCCTGCGTTTATTGGTGCAGGTAAGGGTCCATTGGACATTTCCCCCTCTTCTTTCCTTCCCCTCCTGAATGTTTTGTTAATAACAATGTTTTTTTTTCCAAAACGTATGTTGCTTCACTACATTTGGAGATACGACATGTGCTGTGTGTGAATTGTCTTGATCGCTGGTATAGCTTCCTCTCTACCTAGAAAACGGCGTTGTTTTTTACGTGAGTAAAAATGAACTGGATTTTTTGTTGTATGATGAGAGGTTGTGTGTGTTCATGTAACGTTAGATAACGTAGCTGAGCCCATGACTGGCTGGTTTACCCTGCAAAGCTATGCATAGTGGCATGTGATCGAGGGATGAGTCCCTCTCTCAGCTTGTGATGACAATAAACAGGTGGCAAGTTTCACATATAAACAGGGCTGTACCTGTTCAAACAAGTCGTATCAGGGGTAAGGTGGTGAGGGCTGGTTTTTTCCCCGGTTTTACCCTGGCCCCCCCCTCCCCCCCCCCCTCCCCTCAAACATGATTTTGTTTACAATATATTGTTTTACTATGTTTGTGAGGATATGGTGTAACCCCTCAGCTTCTGCTGGGGTTGTGCTCCTGCAATTTTTTTCTGAAGATTGTTTGGTCGCTGTCATGTGGACTTAGCAAGGCCTGTGACCAGTACTTAATCGAGGACTTGTGTCTTCTCTCGTTATGAAAAAACGGCGTTCCTCTTACGGCAGTGAGAGTGTACTTTTGCCTTTTTTGTTGTGATGGAGGGTTATGTGTGTCGTTAAGATCCACAACTGGGTTAGGTGTTGGCCTACAGAAGTTACATGTGTAAGCTCTTATACCAGGGCCCTTGGCCCTCTCTTGGTCTGTGTTTTTCTTCCTTTAGAAAAGGTGTAAAAATTCAGGTGGCAGGTTCGCACATGAGCCTATGTGAAGCTGTTACCTTGACAGGTATACATGCGCTTCATGTAGCACGCTATGACTGGTGTCATGGCTCTGCTTTGTCATTGCATCGTATCAGGGGTGAGGGGTCGTGAGGGGGTGAACTGATAAACCCTCCCTCCAATTTTTCTGATTGGTCAGGGGGTTGGGCCTCCTGTCCTTCGGGCTTCCTGTCACGTTGCTGGGTCAGCGCGTCACAGGGTAGGGAGAGGGGGGGGGGGGGGGGGGGAAAAGAGTTTCCTGGTCCCACGCTATATTGGGCGGTGGGCCATGGAATTCCCCCCGCCATAGAGTACGTCACTGGGCGCGTTTCTATTGGTTGTGAGACTTTCGTGAGTTATGTTCAGGCTCCATGTTGTGGACCTCTGTTATTGTCAAGGTGAGTAGAACTTAAAAAGAAGTTCTGCTCTGTTGTATGTGTCTTGAGCTTGGTAGGTGATGCAATGCAGTAGAGACTATTTGTTCTTCTGCTCTGCTCCCTACTAGTAGTGTGTATATTGGGTCAGAGTCTCCTCCTCAGGGAGTTTCACAGCCTCCTCTGTGAGTTCAGAACCTCCCTCTCAGTGAGGGAGCCTCCTCAGAGTTTCAGAGCCTCCTCCTCAGAGAGTCTTAGTCCAATTGTTACATAGCTCAATGTTGCATATGTCTTTTCAATTATTACGCACGTGGGAAGTCTCTCTCTGGGGGTTCCCTGCAGTGGCGTCGTTAGCCCTGGGCTTCCGGGGCTTTAGCCCCGGATGTTTTTCTCCTAGCCCCGGATCTAAAAAAAGAAAAAAGAAAAAAAAATGTTTTACATTTTTTTTTTTTTTTTTTTTTTTACTTTTTTTTTTTTTTTTATGTCAGCATCCCCATTGTCTGTGCTGAATGTTTGTTAGTGTTTGGTATTTTTTGTTGGTTTTTAGTACTTTTAAACATTTTTAGTAAGTAGTTTTCATTTGATCCTATAATTCTTTCATTCACCGATTTGTGGACTTTTTTTTTAGTGTCCTGAAAGGCGCCTTATAAATCAAATGCATTATTATTATTATTATCATCCAGGAGGGAAAAGACACTTTGGATAGTAGGGACTGCATCTCTGCCTGTCCTGACCAGGAAACACTTTGCAACTGTGATCTCCTCTGGCAATAGTTGGATATTGTAATGTGTGGCGAGGGGTTGCAGCAATTCCACTGAGAGAAACTGGTCTGAGGCTGGATAACATGCCTGTATGCCTCTCATAAATTGTTATCCAACTCATGAGAACCTGCTCTCAAGCTCTTGCAGCATTCTGTCGACGACTGGATAGAACAGTCTCTGTCTCAGCTGATCTCCTGAGCTGAGGTCTGAGCTTGTGCCACAAGATGACTCAACTACATACTCGTCCATCCTTTTCTGCTTCCTCCTTTGGCTGGTAGTATGTTCCTCAATCCAAAGGCCATTACATATGGCCTTTGTCCTGTCATACATGTCCACTGCCATCTCTGATGTGCGATAACCTTTGAGTGTGTCCTGCACTGTGCTTTTAAATTTGTGGGGCGGCGTGGCTCATGGGTAGAGCGGGGCGTCCAATGATCGAAGGGTTGGTGGTTCGAATCCCGCTCAAGCCCATGTCCATCCCATTGCCGTTGTGTCCTTGGGCAAGACTCTTAACCTACTTGCCTCGTATGAATGTGTATGCATGTGAATGAATGTTGGTGGTGGTCGGAGGGGCCGTAGGCAATGATTATTCGCCACGCTTCTGTGAGTCTGCCTCAGGGCAGCTCTGGCTGCAATTGTAGCTTACCACCACCGGTATCACTGTGTATGAACGAATAATGGACTCTGTGAAGCGCTCTGGGTGTCATGAAGAGCGCTATATAAATCCAAGCCATTATTATTCATTATCATTATTAAATAGTACAGATATTGAAGATGTGCACTTTAACGCAGCAGCACCTGGAGCCATCCATACCCATGTCCAGTGTCCTATAATAAGCTTTAATCGAACCTCGGATAGTCCGGTTGGTTTGGGGTGGTGTGAAAGCTCATTCACTCTTGCAAGTGAACCCTGCTGCGGTTCATTTGTGATGTGAATGCAAAGCGGACCAAAGGCAGGAAAAGACCCAAAAATCGAATCTTTTTTTAATGAGAAGACTGAAACATATGTATATAATGAAACACACAATAGTTTTTTTTCGATTGCCTAAGCATGATTTTGAAAACGGGGCCCGGTGTTTCAAAACACACAATTAGCACAACCACACACACAATTATCAGAACACCTCAGATCCTTTGCTAAATTAAACACTTGTCAAAACCATACACTAATTTTGTTACCATATGAAACACACGTTACATAATGACTTAATTCTGTTTGAACCAGTTACACACACTGCTGTGCTTAACCTAAAACACATTTAGCAATTCTACTTCTCAGTGATTAGAGTACTGTAAGTGAAGTACGCAGATAATGTGCAAATATACAATAAATTCACCAAACACTACACAAGACCAATGCTGTAGACTGATGAAAATATAATTTATTTATCTACATATACCCAAATCAATGATGCAGACTGATGAAAAAAATAACATTTTCTCTCCATATAACCAAATCAGTCAACATTTCAACATGGAGAATCACAACAATACATGTCCCAGTTTTCATGCTACTATGTGCATAACACTGTAAGCTCAGCAAATATCAGACAAACCTAAAATACTGTATCCAGTACAGGTTAAAATTACAGTAACACAATTTTTTTTTTTTTGAAAAAATGTAAACAGAAAATACTAGACATTATCTCTTTGCCTAGCTGGACCTGGCAAGATAAATTTTTGTTGTGATTCTCCATGTTGACTGATTTGGGAAAATGGGAGAAAATGTATATTTTCATCAGTCTGCATCATTGGTTGTCTTGTGTAGTGTTTGGTGAATGTATTGTATATTTTCATGTTCTCTGTGTACAGTACTTCACTCTCCTTCCATTTTGGTTGAAGACAGGTGAACTCACCTGCTGCATTTTTATAGTGCTTAAACCTGATTGTGTATCTACAATTAACTGTGTTTTTATTTTGTTATTGGTGTATATGTGTATGTATGTACAGTATATGTATATATATTATATGTATATATATGTGTATATATGTATATTTGTACTCCTGTTGGGGCTTCTTGGACCAGATCAATGTTTTATCTGGCTAAATAAATAAATAAATAAGAAACTGATGATTTGGTCCTGTTAACTTTGAATTTTCTAGGGACTGCCCATATCCCTCTCATGGACCTGGACCTCACTTTGAGAACCTCTAATGATTCTAGTTATTCAGTATTCATCTCTAATTAATCTAAAATTGCGTATTTCTGTGCTTAAAAAAAAAAAAAAAAAAAAGGGGGGGGGGGGGGGGTGACCCCCCCCCCCTCCACCCCCCTGGGCTGAAGCCCCCAATGTTTTCTAACCCTAAAAACGCCCCTGGTTCCCTGTCTCCTCTCTTTATAGGGCAGGGTTGACAGGGGTGTTTTCCCTCGGGCGCGTCATATGGGACCCATATCTGTGTCTTGGCCAGCTTCCTGCCGTTCTCCCAGGCGGCTTGGAGGGAACGTTATCTGGGTTCTTGTTAGAATTACCATTGATATGTTTTGGGTCTCGACGTGTACATAGTGCTGGCCCTGGGTGCTTCTGATAGGAACCACGCATGGGCTTGCGCGCCTTGGTTGCTCATCATTGAAACAGCGTTTTTGTGGGGCAACTGGGATGGAGTTTTGTGTCTTCCGAGCGCCAGTGTACTAGGTTAGTCTCGATTAATTCTCGTTCATCTCTGGGGGGAGATAACGGAATAGATCTCACGCCTTTGGGGTGGGCCACCGGGCACGGCTTGGTGGCGCCCTCTGTGATGTTTTAGATCGACACACTTACCTATCCCCCTCCTGGGACTGGGGATGGCGGTGTGATTAGGACACAGGACTGGTTCTGGTCGCGCCAGACCAGGTCAGTTAACCCGTTGTCCGCCGGGGCGCAGATCTGCTGTTCTGGTACCCTGAGGGACTTGTGCTTTTTTGGGGGGAAAATGCCCCGTCGGCCCGGGCGTTGCAGGGTTTGATGTTATGGAGATGTTCGTGATTATGTCACTGCGTGTTGCTTGGTCCATATTTTGTTGTACCTTGCGCTGTGCTAAAGAGCCTGGTCCTTCTCCATTCTTTTTTTGCCCCTCTCTTCTCCTGCTTGGCGGGGCTGGGAGGGGGCTGTTGAGGTGGTTTTTGTGGAACCCCTCTGGCATCCCTGTGTACGTCCCGGTCCGCCGGGCCCAGGTCAGAATTTGTTTTCGTCGACCTGTTGGCTTGGGTTAACCCCTTCTTGAAAACTGAAACACTTGTACTGCTGTATAGCCAGTGTATACCCGCAGTTGTGTTTTGGAGTTTTTTTCTTGGGGGGTTATAGGAACAACCGCCTCATGTTAGAACCAAGGTGGTGGTTGGTTTCCAGGTGTGTTGGTAGCGGAGTCAACTCTCGGGGTAGGCCGGGCTTGGCTCCGTCTGCCTGTGAGTGTGCCCTCGCACCTTTCATGACGTCTGCCAATCATGTCAGCCTTCTCTGCCTCTGGCCCTCTAGAGGGTCAGGTTTTTTTTGTGGAGGCTGCGACATACTGCTCAGCATACCAGCATACGCCCCTTCCGCCGGGGTGCTCTTTTCAGCAGACCCCTTTGGCGCCTGTCTAGTCCGCAGTGCTCCAGGCTCAGGTCGAGTGGCCTGTTGCCTGGATTGAGGGATCGACCTCTTTTGGGGGTTGTCTCCCCGGTGCGCTGCCTGGTCCCGCTGTGGGTGTAGCCTCTTGAGTGCTTCGGGGCGGCGTGCTGTAGGGGGGAAGGGCCTGCTCTTGGATGGGCCCTGTCTGAATACGCTGGCGATGTGGGGGGTGGTGTCACTAGTGACCGCCTGGTGGGGTCTCGATGCTGCGGCGTCGTTGGCCTCACCAGGCCCCCTTTTCCGGGGGGTCCAGTCCCTTCCTGGGGCTGGGTCCTCCTTCGCGCTCCGCTGCTACGGCCTTGCCACGGGGTTGGGTTTTTGCCCTTGACCCCGTGATATTAGGGGTTGTAACAGGGGTTTTGTTTCTTCCCGTTCGTTCCCTAGTGGCATGTGGGTTGCGCGTTTGTGTAGTCGTGGGTTCTTCTGTGGGAAGGTAAGTCCCACGGTCTGCTCACCCTGTGCGTTTGAGTTGCTAAACCCCTCTTCGCACAGTCGTATCCGATTCCCTCCCGTCCTCCACTAGGGGGGTCCGGGGGGCTCGGGTCCTCCCCGGTTCTGATGGTTGTGGGGGCCTCAGCGGGTACATTTGTCGAGCTTCCGCTCTGCTCAGCTCCTGTATTCCAGTAGACGCAGAGCGGAGCTATACGATACTATAACTAACGGTTATATCTATAACCATAGTTATATGAGTATAGTGACGCTTTGCGTCGGACTCACTGAGGACCCTGTGGTCTTCGCCTTGGTGGTAAAAGTCTTGTGAAGGAGCTGTTAGTATGGCCACACCGCTGCTTATGTAGAGGAGCGGATGGGGGTGTGGCCAGGCGAGTGGGTGTATATAGGTGCATGTGAAGATTTATTCAGTGCTAGTACTGATACAGGGATGTATTCCAGTAGACGCAGAGCGTCACTATACTCATATAACTATGGTTATAGATATAACCGTACGTTTACTCATTCAGGATTATCAAGGCTTCTCCAGTTGATGATTGTAGGATTTAGGTAGCGTTTTCTTAGAAGATAAAACCATTACATTTACAATTACATAGGTCTAAATTTGAGAGAGAGTTGATATGAAAAGAACAGTCTATTCTAATTTCTGACCTGATATTATGTCAATTGTCAACATTTTAGTTAGCTAGACTAGATAGGTATCCAGATGGCATCTCTCGCAGGGGGAACACATCTAGGACTGATGTTGTGTTGAACTTTAAGGCATCAGAAAGGGAGAAGTAAGGAGAGGGTGATAACAAATGTGAATATTATTCCAGGGAGAGAGAGGATATTGGGTTGTCTCTTTTCAGCTTGGAGGAGAGAGGGTAGCCCTCTCCAATATTCAGCTCACACAGAGAGAACCTGAGGGCAACCTATTTGTAACTATTTTGCTGTTTATGCCAATAAACCTGTGATTTAGAAAATACTACAGAAAGTGTTGTATATTATCTCAAGGGGAGATTTAATTCGAGTGACTTTACTTCAACATCCAACAACACAACACAGAGTCTATCCTGAAGGAAGACAACGAAATCCAACATGATCACGCATTTTGGCCTCAGGTTTCTTTTTTCTTTTGTACATATAAGGAACAATTTCAGCTGTCAATTACAGTACAGGAAAACGGCGATTTGGTATGGCTTCTACATGACACTTTCAGTATGCAGAACAGGAGACCCTGCGGCCAAAGGTCCAAGTTAGCCGGAGAGCCCATTGATACGGCTGCCCAGTCACACAGCCCAGCCTGGTGCAGCCTAGTTACAAGCCTTTCAGACAAAGAAGCTGTCTCTCTTCTCCCCCCAGATCATCAAGAAAAGCAGAGGTTGAGAAAGTACATCTACAGCTTGTAGGTCGAGTCCAACAGTCGTTTTTTAAAAAGGGAGGAGGCCACATCGCTTGGCTAACTCATCAAAACGTTGAGGGAAATCGACCCCCCCCCCCCCCCCACCACCCCCCTTTTCCACCTGAGGAGAGGAGAGAAAGGAGAGAAGTAGATGAGGGGAGGAGGTAAGAAGGAGCCGGGAAGCCGGGGAGAATTAGGCTTTGATTGAGACGTGCGGCGGTCGGAGGAGGAGGCGCACCTCGGCGCGTCGGAGCACGTCCTCACAGTTGGCCGGGCTGTCGCTCAAAACTCCCCAAACGGTCCGAAGCCCAGACAGCGGGAGTTACTGAGTCGTCACAACTACACGTTGTAGCCCAGGAGCAGCGCGGCCTGCCCAGGCATCTCTCTCTCCCCCGCTCTCCGCGGGAGTCTCTCTCTCCCCCGCTCTCCGCGGGACTTGTTAGAGGCTCTATTTTGGAATCTCTCTACCTTGGCGGCTGTGTAGCTAGGAAACACCTCGAGGCGTTGTCTGCCGTGCGTCGAGACAATGCGGCAGCGTCTTCTCGGCGAACGTGTCAGATGGGGTTTTGTTTGATTTGAAAGGTTGAAGATCTGAAACTTTGAGCGCAAAAGGGAAATCACAAGAGTTCCGCGCACCTGCCTTATTACGACTCTTGTGTTGATGCACAAGTTATACAGTGCGCTCAGTCTCGTCTCTTGGTCTTAGCTATCATACTGGGAGCTCAATGGATGGCATGTCTTGGTCCAGTGGACCTATCTCAAACCTGACCCTCTCTTGTTGATCCTGCAATCACAACTGTCGCTTGTCAGAGGGAAGCGACACCAGATGCATGTTTTAAGCAATACATTACATTTACATTTACATTTAGTCATTTCGCTTTTATCCAAAGCGACTTACAAGTTCTGTATGACAAGTCAGCGCAAAGGGTACAACTCTTTCAGCTGAGAAACAATGTTCATCAAACAGTGTAGAAACTTGGGTGCTACAGTGTTGAGTGCATAGTAGGAGAGTCATATTAGTATAGTAGTAGTATAGTTGATATATTGTGGCAGATCTCACCCCCCCTCTCATGGATATGTGAAGGAAGGGAGATACTATTGCCACGGAAGGAGTAGAGACAATTAGGTAGCTGATTAGTACTGATAGAACACACCTGTGCATCATTAGGTCACCTGCATATCACGTGCACACACCCCAGACACACACACTACAAAGCCACTAGGTTAGTCAGGAGTAAGTTGAGCGGAGGTGGAGTTGTTGTATTGAGAGAGATTGAGTTATTCGGAGTTGTGTAAGGGGAGAGGTAATGAGAGGAGAGGTGAAGGCGAGAGGGTCTTCATTTTGTACGGACCCTGGACTGGCTAAGAAACCCACCTGTGTACTGACCCTGGACCGGACGACTACCCTGAGTATTGAACAATCCCTTTTTCTGTTGGCAAGCCTGTTTTGGGTTTTTGACCATCGGACTGTTTACGACCATTCTCTTGCCTATCAAACTGGATTCTGCCTTAATTCAATAAATATTTGTATTGATTGATATTGCTCTTGTGTGGACATTTTAATTTGTTTGTATTGAACCGTGGCAAGTCTGGACCCCACCAGGCTCGTCACAATATAGACAAGGACGATTATTTTGTGGAAGAGTGTGTGATAGAAGACAGTAAGAAGGTTAGTTTATTATTTTATTTTCTTATATTCTTTCATTTCAGATATTGATTGAAGACGTGTGTTTTTAGTCAACAGCAAAAGATTGGTCGGGTCGGCAATATTTAGAATTTTGCATAGTAAATTTTTCTTCATGAGACACTACTGCAGATGATGAACACACTTTCATCACTTTCAGCTTTTCTATTAATGGCTGATTAGCGTCACTAGCGTTCCACTATGGAACCAAATGGTTACTTCTGTAGGTAAAATTATAACAATGCAATCACATCATTTTAGACAATTCACAGGCATTGTGGACATTGGAATCTAAGCATAACTCAGCAATAAAGTATGGAGACTACGAGACAATTTATGCCTTTTAAATGTCTCCAGAAGGTAAAAAAAATATATATATATATATATATATAATTTTTTTTTTTTTTTTTTATACAGTCAACATATTCTTAAATAATAGCGCTGCCCGAGGCTGGGCATGATACAGTCAATATATAGCAAGAGAGAGAGCGAGAGAGAGCTCCCGTTCTACAGTCAATATACAGTGTACACAGAGAGAGAGAGAGACACACATTGGAAAGAAATTGAAATGCTATTTGGCCCTAAACAGAGAGTACACAGTGGCAGAATACCTGAGCACTGTGACTGAAGATCCTTGACTAGGTACAGACTCAGCGAGCACAGCCTAGCCATCGAGAAAGGCAGCCATAGGCAGACTGTGTGTGTTAGAAAGAGAGAGAGAGAGCATGTGTGTTTGTCGTGTGTGTGTTAGAGAGAGAGCATGTATGAGAGAGATAAGCAAAGATGAGCCCCTAAAAGGATATTCAACTTTTAATGGAAGAACAAAACAGAAGGAAAAGATAACTTCACAAAGGCAACATGAATATACATAGATCCAAAAGGACAAAGATCAACACTTAAATCCAAAGAGAAGAGGGTCTATACCAGAGAAAACAGCTAAACAGCATTCAGCTAAATAGGCTAGCCAGGTACTGACACCAGGCCACACACAGCTTTGGCCAACGCTACCCAAGCTACACAAACGACCAAGACAATTCACACACAGCACATGTCGTATCTCCAAATGTTGTGAAGTAACATATGTTTTGCCTGGAAAAAAACATCGTTATTAACAAAACATTCGGGAGGGGAAGGAAGGAAGAGTGGGGTAATGTCATGACATCTTACCTGCACGAGGAACGCAGGGCGAAAGGCCGCAACACAGGTCTCCACGTTGACGAAAGGCCTCTCGCTGGCGGGACAAAAAGAAGCTATGGCCGGCGCCTTGTCATGGTGCAGGCCCGACTACATCTTCTGTCAAAGATGATGTCGTAGTCAGAGTGCCAGAACCCCCTGCTATTCTCACGGCTAATGTCAATGGTCGTAGCACAAGCTAACAGCTAACTCTAGGCTAACTGATAGCATCAAACTAACGTTCCCAGCCGAGCGCAGCCGGCAGCTAACGTTGTAGCTAAACAGCTAACTGGCTAACAGTTAGCTCAACCCGGCTATCGCTAACCATTAGCTAACGCAGAAGCAAGCTATGCGGCTACCACTGAAAAACTGTACAACATGAGAAAAGCAATACAGGTGCTGACACCAGGCCACACACCGTTAGCTACTAGTACTACAACAGCTAGTCGGCCAGTTTGGCTCCAGAGAGAGAGAGAGAGAGAGAGAGAGAGAGAGAGAGAGATATCCACGGCGGGAATAGAATAGAGTGCATTAAAAACTCACCAAACGTCCAAGAGGATGGAGACAACCGCGTGGAGTTGACGAAGTTCATCTGCCGAACGACCATCCTCTTCATCTTGGCATAACAATGCTGCACGCGCTGTCTCTAGGTTAGCTAACGCTAGTTAGCCTTTAGCTAAGCTAGCTACTAGCCGACATCATCATGGCTATATCCCGACTGAACCACACTTAATATTATAACGTAGATAAAGCTAACTAGCTGTCCCTGTCTTTAGCCGGGATGGCTAGCATGACTGAACTGTCTAACATGCAACAACTTTCATCTTCAGTCCATCTGTCGAACGATGTCCTCTTCATCTTGGCTGGCATAACCTAGGCTCCAATGCTGCACGTGCGAAATAGTCAGACGCTAGTGATGGGTCGGTCATGAGCGACTCGTTCATAAGAGCCGATTCATTGCCGTGAGCGTGAGTCGAATCGCTCACGTCTGGCAATGAGTCGGTTCACGCCCCCCCCCCCGGCACGCACACAGACATACACAATGAACTCAACAGACGCTACCTTACCTGGCTGTAACCCCTCCCCTCATTGAAACCAATTCTGCTGCCTGCAGAGCCTCAGAGCCAGGAACGTGTCTAATGTGAAATATATAAGCATATAAGCAAAACTAGATTTTAGGTCTGTGATGAAAAAGGGCCTCGCGGGAAGGGGGGCCTCGCAAAAAAAAATAAAAAAATTCAAAAGAAATTCAAATTTAAAAAAAATAATAATAAATAAAAAATTTTTTATTTTTATTTTTATTTTTTTTGTGCGAGGCCCCCCTTCCCGCGAGGCCCTGTGCGACCGCACTGCTCGCACACCCCCTGAGGCGGCCCTGCTTGTATATATATGTAGCATATGTTAGGTGTTTGATTCTCTTTAGGGCATCCAAAAGAACAGAGGTACAGAGAACCTGATTGGTCCTCAAGGTTCTAAACCGACCCATAGACACTAGAATGTCTAGTTTCAGAGTTTCCTGCAGGGTAGTCCATGAGGTAGGGGCAGAGAAGCCAAAAGCAGCATTTTTTTTGTTTTTTTTGTTTTTTTTACTCTTTCTGTATTTTTCTCCCATCCCAATTTAGTCGTTATGCCAATTCCCTTCCTGGTTGTTGCACGCATTGCCCCACTGTCGGCCTAGGGAGGGTGTAGAACTACCACATGCCTCCTCCGATACATGTGGAGTCAGCGAGGACTCTCACTGGGGGAATGTAACATGTGCAGAGGTTCACGCTATTTCCCCCCGATCCCCTCCCTGCTGAACAGGCGCCCCGACCGACCAGTAGGAACCGCAGTTTACAACGACCAGGACACATAACCCGCCGGCTTCCCACCCGCTAACACTGCCAATTGTGTTAGCAGGGACGACTGACCAAGCCGGAGGTACCGCTGACAGCTGGATTCGATCCCAGAGTCTCTGCGGTGGTAGGCGAGTGCATTATCCACTGCGCTACCCAGCCGCCCAAAAAAGCAGACTCTCTTGATATCAGAACCATTCACAGTAGATACATGCAAGTCATTGTAAACAATATTTTGGGCTCTGGAAAACGACATTTAGTTTTACTGGCATTAAGCACTAATTTAAAACAAATATGTGCATATTGCAGGGAATCAAAAGTGAGTTGTAAATATTTAGTGGCCAGTTGCACAGAATCGGCAGTACAATAGATATAGACCGGGAGGATGCAACCCTCTCTGCGCCACCCCCATGCCTCAAATAGATCCGCCATCAGCTCTATTTTTCAATCTTTTAAAATGTTCAGCATAAGCATGCACTTATCTGTGTTTCATTACACATATGTGTGCATGCTTACCAACTGTCTAGCCTGTTTTATTGCAACACTAATATCACCGACATCTAAGAAGGGAGATCCCCCCTTGAACGGCCCTTCTAAGGTTTCTCTCCTCCACATTGCCTGTGGTGCATTTTTTCCTATTGCTAGGTTTTAGTGAGTTTTTCCTTACCGTGGGGTGTCTGGGAGTGTTGCATTCATTTATTGAAATTTTTTTGGACTTTATGTTGTTTTTGTTTTGTTCTTGATTTATTGTGATGTTTCTTCTTGACTTGTCCGGCCCATGGGGACATTCACGTGTGTTGTCAGGCCTTACAAATAAATTTGATTTGATTTGATTTAGATTTGATTTAGATAACTGTGTCATCCAAAGATGACTTTGACAGATGCTCAGAGATGAGACAATATTATTAATGTAAATGGTAAATAAGACAGGACCCAGGATTGATCCCTGTGGGACACCTTTTGTAATAGGTAGAAGCTCTGATTGTTGTTTCTAGTTTTCACACACTAGATCGATTTTCCCATTGGTTTACACCAGAATTAGCATACATTTTTGAAGAAATGCCACTCTGGAGACCCTTCCAACAGGGCTTCATTTAAACAGACTGTTGTTTGGACCCACCAGCTCTTATTCAGATCTGTCAAAGTTTTGGAAAGTGGTACACTCTAATGTAGTGTAGCCCCCTTGAATAAATGTGGCAATAGAAGTGACCTAAATAATTACCATCCAATCTCAAAGCTATCCTGCCTAGCAACACTTCTGGAATCATTGGTAAACAACCAAGTCAAAGCATTTCTCTCAAAGCATTCTGTATTAAGCCAATAGAGTTTTAGAGAAAAACACAACGTCATCTTAGCTACTACCTTAGTTACAAATAATATAGTATCAGCTCTTGGCAAAAGAAAGAATTGTGCTGCACTGTTTTTGTGTCCATGGGTCGATTTAGAGCACTGGTGACCAAGCATGTGTTTGAGTGTTTAAGTGTTTTAAAGGATTCTATCTTTAAATTTATTTTAGTACGGTGTAATTTATTTTTCTTATTTGCACATTGTATAATATTATTGACGATTATTGAACACGAGGGCCGCCTCTCAGTGTGATCTCGAGTGTAAACAAAGATTGAACGAATGCTACAAATGTTTTCACACATAGCACTGACTGGAGGTCATCCATCAATTAGCTTCTTATCATTAGAATCTACAGCAGAACCACTGTACCAAAAGATATTCAATACTTTCCCCCACAGTGAAATATCACTGTGTGTTCCTTTCCCCATTTATAAACAGAAACCTTTTGCGTTCAGAAGAAAGAACCTGAGGGCCTCATTTGTATGTTCCGTTGGCCCTCGCGAACACAATGGAAAATGGAAGCAAAGGTCAGCACTAAGTCTCCCTCTGCTTTCCTTCTTCAGAACAACAATATTTTATTGATCCTTCCTGAATGATAAACACAATTGCGTTGGTAAAACACAGTCTCCTTTGACCTTTAGCAATTACTCCTACACAGCTTTGACTGGGTTTGGATTTGGGATCTAACCATAACCAATGTTTCTTTTTGTGTTCTTACTGGTACACTCAAAAAAATCTGTTGTCCC
Organism: Notolepis coatsorum; assembly: GCF_963971535.1. Lineage (NCBI taxonomy): Eukaryota > Metazoa > Chordata > Actinopteri > Aulopiformes > Paralepididae > Notolepis > Notolepis coatsorum. The sequence goes on from NC_140183.1 coordinate 66,357,853, forward strand.
CCGTACAAACACACATGAAAAGTTACTCAGCTGGTGTTAATCATCACAGATCTTTAACATGTGTAGGGTCATTTTTCAACACATCTGTATGTACTGTATGTGTGCGGACAATACAACTTGTATTATTTCAACACATCTGTTTTTTGAGTGCAACTGCATCATAATCAGATAACATTTTATTTTATTTATCCACTGTCTTTTACCTTGTTTTGTATAGTTTGTATGGATCATTGTATATTGTTGTCTACAACTCTACTACGGTTGAGGAGCGGGGAAGAACAAGCATCTAAGCATTCTTTCTGAATATGTACATTTAAAAAAGCTGAATCTAACAGTTGGCCTCATTAAGTGGTCAATTGCAATTAAAGATGCGACAGGTGGTTAGAGGAATCAATCAGGAATAGCATATTGGTCACAGAGGACAAGAGGCTTCAACAATATTGATAGGAAATCCATTTTGCAATCATATTTATCATCTTTAGCTGATCTAGCTTTGTTGACAAGAGTTTCCACAGCTGCGCTCTGTGAGTGTAGCATCGTTTCAGTGACTCTTCCTGGTCTTCTCCTCTCACTAGCAACGATATCTTCTTCCCTGGATACATACAAGTAAAGAAAAACAACGACAGGCCAATAGATGGTCCTTCAAAAGTGCTGTGCTTCTGTGGAACGACAGCTCATCACAGCTTTGTTATTATTGATATTTATTCATTACTTCAATGTTGTCTGCATTTGCAAGTTGAGGAAAACAGTCAAAAGGGGTTGTTTGCGAAATATTTTTTTTTAACACAAGAAGTTCCTCAAATGAATTAGGAGGCAGGATGGCCGAGAGGTAAAGAGGCTGGCCAGTAACCAAGAGGTCGCTGATTCGATCCCCGTCTCCGACAGGAGGGTGTATTCCAGCTGTGAGCTGGTGACTGCAGGGTGGCTGGTATTACATCTACGGTGCCAACTGCCGATCATCCTGCCTAAGTGCCCTTGACAAAGGCACTGAACCCCAAACACTGATCCAGGGGCGCTGCACTGTGCTCCGACGTCTGTGATGAAATGCATCAAGTGCCTAAAATAATCGTCTTCTTTTCTTCAGTAATGCTGCAATGTTGACAGCCCTAAAATTAACTAAAGGTATAAAATTATATTTTGAATTTAGATAGAAGGTCTCTCTGCGGTGGCTTGGGCATAAGGTCACCTACAGTCAGTTGCTTCAAGAGGTCAAAGAGCACCAATGCCTCTGGACTCGTCAGCAGGGAACCGTCTGGGAAACCTGGTATCTTCTACCTCGGTCCATCTTGGCTGACAGAGTTGAAGTGAGCAATTATATGCACTACAGTTATTTATCTCCAATTAGCCTTATCCGTTCAGTCACTCAGGCAAGTTGGACGTACCCTGGCAGAGACCACCTAGAGACAAGCAATATCCCCTCAGACACAAACCTCTTGACCTGTGCTATGAATGGTGACATGATGATGATGATGATGATGATGATGATGATGATGATGATGATGATGATGATGATGATGATGATGATCATTATCATTGTCATCATTCACAAATTAGAAATGATAATCTGGAGAAACCATTTGAAGGTTTATACAAAATGTTTAAAAATAACACCTCTTGATGTGTTGGGTTTTGAAATAAATATCACCTATTATCCATATTATGTGCTTCACAACAAAACGTTGCAATATGACATATAGATGAAATCGCAACATTGCAAAGATCAGATCCGTAATTGTTAGGCGTTTTATGCTAAATGTGGGGTTTTAAGGGGTTCAAATGGGTCTCATGTAATATTTTTAGAAAGACTGTTGTATTTGAGTTATTCAGGCAGGTGGACGGAGAGAGACAGCGATAGTTGAAAGAGGTGAAGTGTGTAGCTGCTGGCGACGCCCCCCAGGCTCGAACCTCTTGACCTGCTGGGAGGTGTTGGCAGCCTGGGGCTGATAGGGGCCGTCCACTGAGGCCTGCAGGCACCTCCTGGACACGCAGCGGTGTGGACAGGCACCACGCACACACACGCACACGCACATGCACACGCACACACACACACGCACACACACACACACACACACACAGACACCACACACACACACACACACAAAAAACACAGACACAACACAGACACAACACACACACACACACACAGACAGACAGACAGACAGACAGACATACAGACAGACAGACAGACAGACAGACAGACAGACAGACAGACAGACAGACAGACAGACAGACAGACAGACAGACAGACAGACAGACAGACAGACAGACAGACAGACAGACAGACAGACAGACAGACAGACACACAGACAGACACACAGACACACAGACACACAGACACACAGACACACAGACACACAGACACACAGACACACACAGTCACACACACACACACACACACACACACACACACACACACACACACACACACACACACACACACACACACACACACACACACACACACACACACACACACACACACACACACACACACACACACACACACACACACACACACAAAGTGCACCTCCACTCAAAAGCAGTATCTCTATCCAAAGTGGCAGTGCGGATCTAAAAGTGACATGGTGAAAATCCCGACACCTCGCTACAGCGACCTTTGACCTGGATAGTAAAACAGGATCGGTCCCGCCCACCACACCTCTTCACAACCTCTCATTAATACTAACCCTAACCCACCACACCTCTTCACAACCTCTAATTAATGACAAGTAAAAAGGAAGCAGCTCATCCAATTCAATGGTTTTGGTGAAATGTGCCTGAAATAGAGAGCATCCTGACTGGTAACATCACCTCCTGGTTTGAGAATAGCACCGCACAAGACCGCAGCAGACTACAGAGAGTGGCCCGTTCAGCCGAACACACAATTGGAGGTGGGCTTCCCACGCTCCAGGACATTTATAACAAGTGTTGCAGGGCCAATTCTAAGAGAATAACCAAACAACTGCCTCTTTGAACTGCTGCAGTTAGGCAAGTACTACCGGAGTCTCTGTGTCTAATGTGTCTAATATGGCCGTCGCTTATCAATGACTTGTTTTGTTTACATCAGGGTGAACGCTGTTGTATTCGCAAATATGAGAGCCAGCAATACGCAGCTCCAGTTAACCTAATTTATACCGTAATGAATCATTAAAAAAATATACCGTTAACTGGAATATGTTGTTTCTTTACACATATGTTGGATTATGTAATTGGTTTGTCATGACAAACCAATAAAAAATCGCTACTTTACATCAGGGTGAACGCTGTTACGCTGCCACCACCCACTTCAATGACAGAGCTCTCATATTTGCGAATGCATAAACTACATCTTAAATTATGGCTATGTGTCTAATATGGCCGTCGCTTATCAATGACTTGTTTTGTTTACATCAGGGTGAACGCTGTTGCGTGCCACCACCCACTTCAATGACAAAGCTCTCATATTTGCGAATGCATAAACCATATCTTAAATTATGGCTATGTGTCTAATATGGCCGTCGCTTATCAATTGACAGAGCTCTCATATTTGCGAATGCAACAGCGTTCACCCTGATGTAAACAAAACAAGTCATTGATAAGCGACGGCCATATTAGACACATAGCCATAATTTAAGATATAGTTTATGCATTCGCAAATATGAGAGCTCTGTCATTGAAGGGGCTTGTCGCGGCTCATGCGCATGCGCGGGCGTAAGCGATAACTGGCGGCGATAAGGGGGGCATGCTAGCGTAGGGTCACGTGGGCTTAGTGGCCAATCAGAGGAACCCGGAAACCGAACAGCGTTGTAGAAGGCATAGACGCGTTCCGGTCGGTGCTCTGCTCTTCCTGGTGGCAACTGGCAAAGGACCAGTAATTGGAAGAGGCTGGATTTAAATACCAGGAGAGGCTTGCTGGGAGATACCAACTCCCTGAGAAGAGGGGGGGGGGATTTAATTAGACAATGATGTTCTACTATGATTTATGTAGAATCGTCGTTTCTGTAAATGAGGGAAACCTCAGATGCTTACGATTTTAAATAAAGGTTGAAATGAAATGTATGTTTTAGCTTGACTCAGTTATTGTAACCCTACATAAATACATAGTATTCAAACTCAACTGTTAATTATAAATTATTGATGATTAAGGTTAATGTAATTTATTATTGATGATTTGTCTTTCCCCATGTGTCTGTATTGGTTTGGTCAACCGGTATAAATACCTCCCTCTTGTCTCCATCTGTAGGTCAAGACGAGATACGTAGCTAATGATCAACTAACTAGAAGTGGATCAGTTGTCACATCGAAGTCACTGGAGGCGGTCGGTCGAATGTTGTTGGTGGGAGATTTGAAGTTGGCCTAGCGGTGGTTAGTTTGGCGTAAATGCCCAGTCCCCGAGATAACTGTTTACTGGGATACGGAGACATGGAGGCGGCACTAGTGTGGAGGGTGGGCTCCCGCTGTCGTACAGTATTTTCGGGGGACGGCAAGAAGTATCCGGAGTTTGTTTCCTGGATCCAGGGTGAAGAATGCCGGGTCAAGTTCGGCGGCTATAACGGAGTCGAGGCAATGAATGTGTCCGCCTTGCTGATCCCTGGTGGAATGAGCTCGAAGTCGGGAGCTGTGGCGGGTAGTGGGAGCGAAGGAGATGGCGACAGGGAAGGGAACGGCCGTGGCAGGGGAAAGGAGTCGGATAATGACAGTATGTAGTGTGGTGCGGGGGGTGAGAGCGGGGGAGAAGGGTGGAGTAAGGTAGAGAAGAAGAGCAGGGAAAGTGGGGGGAAGGGGCTTAAGAGGAAGAAGGGTAAGTGAGATAGCTCTAGTGGGTCAGATGGTGAGGGTAGAGGAAATGATAGTACAGAAGTGATTCATATAGTGGTTAGATTTGAGGGGGAGGGGGGAGTGAGGAAAATAAGGATGTTCGAGTTGGCCGAACTCGTACACGAGCAATTAGGTGAGGTAAAGTTTGCAAAAGTTTTGGGGGATGGGAATCTGATTGTAGGGTGTGTAAGTGTAGAGCAGGTGGAGAAAGATAGGAAGATGAGGAGCATTGGTGGAGTTAGTGTATGTAAAGTAGTAAGAGTAGGGGAGAAGAGGGAGGGGGGGTATAAGGGGGTGATTGCTGGGATACCGGTCGAGGTTAGCATAGAGCAGCTGGTGGGAGAGTTAAAGAGGAACATACGGAATGGGAAAGTTAAAAGTGCAGAAAGGATGAAGAGAGGGGCAGATAAGATAGAGATGGAGACAGTAGTGATTCAGTTTGAAGGTGAGGTTGTTCCTAGTGAGGTGTTTGTAGGGTATATGGTGTTTAGGGTTAGGGAGTTTGTTCAAAACCCGCTGAGATGCTACAGGTGCCAAGAGTTTGGGCATATAGCCATATAGCCATAAAACCTCAATAAGAAGAAGAAGAAGAAGAAGAAGAAGAAGAAGAAGAAGAAGAAGAAGAAGAAGAAGAAGAAGAAGAAGAAGAAGAAGAAGAAGAAGAAGAAGAAGAAGAAGAAGAAGAAGAAGAAGAAGAAGAAGAAGAAGAAGAAGAAGAAGAAGAAGAAGAAGTCTGTAGGTCAGTTTTGTTTGGTTCAGTTGATATTTGTGTTAGGTATTTTTAGTTTGTTCTGTTTAAGTTGACCCGAGTTCTGCTGGGCCCAATAACAGCTTTTTATAGTTTGGTAATTGTAACTGAGGGGTACAATTCCCTGACTGTATTGATAAGTATGGTATCATTAAACCACTACCGCTTTATGTACTTTAATTACTGGCCATACAGTACATGATATATAAATATGATGAACACTTCCCACAATGAATCGGTTCCACACAAAGGTGTAATCAAGTATTTATTGCAGCAAAAGGTACATAATATACTTCTCTGTATTTTACTTTGGATGCGCTTATAAGGCAAAGGAATGTGCGTAGGCAAATCAATAATGAATGTCCATTCTCTGGTTACGCAGGAGGTAATTATACAACCTGAATCTTAGGGAATTATATCTATGGTACACTAGTAATATATAGCGGGAGATACTGGAAGGGTCCCCCCGGTTGTAAGCCAGCAGGGGTAGAGGATCTGTCGGTAGTAGAGAGTCTGGTCAACGATGACTAAGGAGACTCCAAGTACAGGAGACGGTGCAATAGTCTCTTGATCCACAGACGAATACAGCTGTTCTCCGTAGACTGTAGCTCCACAGTGAAGAAAGCTAGCCGGCCTCAGGCTCTCTGAGGCGCAGACTCGACCTGGTTCCTCACAGGGTAAATCCCACACGTGTAGGCGTCGGCGATTCTCCGCTCCATAAATCACAGGACCAAAACAAATATAATCCAGCCGCAAAGGGCTATGTAGTCGTCGAGTAGATTAATCCAGTGTAAGTGTCCACACGGTTCTCGTCTAGGTCTCCTCGGGTGAAAGCGCCATGAAAGCAGCCCAGCCTGGATAAGCACTCTAGCTGGTACGAGGAAGCGTTGGTGATGCTGGTCACTGTAGAACTTTAGCCGCACGATACACTATACACAAATAGACTATTACTGACTTAATAGAAATATGTCGCACTCGACGGTATAGCGCCAAACTCTGACAATTCAGTTATTAATTCGCACGCGGTCTCAATGCTCTATTTCGGGGCCAAACAGGCCATACTTCACCGCACGGAGTATCGTGGGTGAGGCTTCAACTTATTGGGTAACTCTACTTCTGTATTCACCTGCGCCATATTTATATGCACGGCGAACAATCTAGTGCCAACCTCATTTCTGTCTCGTATCCCTGGGCAAGGCCGGGCATGTACAGACATGTCTTGACGGTGGCTTTGAACCTGACTCTGGAGGCACGGCCCCGGCGCCTGTGGACCGCTGTCCAATAGGAGAATGAAATATTATGGTCTGCACTAGGCTAAAGGGACATTCCGTGTATATGTACAAGGAATATACAAGGGATATCAAACGATATACAAATACTATGCAATATATATCAATCAATAAATATATATATTCGGTTTAATCTGATCCTTTGTAACAGCCGCCTCCTAATTAGTCCCACCTAATTAGCTAAGCAGAGACAGATTAACCGCACTGTCCACTACTCAATGTCTGTTGTGAGGGGTCGGGCAGTTCACAAAGTCATGGGGTCATGGTCGTCATCGATAGTATCGGGGAGCCTTGGCAGTTCTATTAGCCTCGCCACGGGTCGGGTGTAGATCCGTCCTTGGACGAGCACTTCGGCTGCTCGGACCTTTCCGTCGGCACCGGTGATCACTTTGCTTACGCGGCCAGCCGGCCACATAGCTCGGGGTAGTGACTGGTCGATAATCATGACGACTGTTCCTTCTGTCAAATTGTCTCTCTCTTTCACCCATTTCTGGCGGGTCTGTAGAGACGGTAGATAGTGGAGTAGGAAGCTGTTCCAAAACTTGTCAGCCAATACTTGACTGTACCTCCACATTCTTCGGCCGTTCGCTTCTTCAGGCCTGTACATTGTCTGTGGTAGCGCGGGGTCCAGCCGCCCCATCAAGAGTGTGTTGGGGGTGACTGGGTCGACATCTGCTACATCACTTGAGACGTAACCGAGGGGCTTTGAGTTCAATACTCCCTCGATCTCCGTGAGGACTGTCATTAGGACTTCTTCCGCCACGGTCTGGGCCCCAAGCACGGCGTACAGGGCTGTCTTTATTGAACGTACTTCTCGTTCCCAAGTTCCACCGAAGTGAGGTGCGTTCGGGGGATTAAACTGGAAGTCAATCTGGGATGGAGCGAGGTGGGTCTTAAGTTCTGGGCCCATAGCTTGGAAGCTCTCTCTCAGCTCTCTTTCTCCGCCTTTGAAGTTTGTCCCGTGATCGGACAATAATATAGACGGTTTGCCTTTCCGCGATGTGAATCTTCGGAAGGCCATAAGGAATGAGTCTGTGCTCATGGTTGGAAGGAGTTCTATATGCATCGCTCGGGTGGTCATGCATTTGAATACAATACCCCACCGCTTCTCGGTTCCTCTTCCTTTCTTTATATACAGCGGGCCGAAACAGTCCATACCGGTGGAGTGAAAAGGCTTGTCGCCGAGTCGGAGGCGACAGGGAGGTAGGTCAGCCATCCGGGGTATACTGGGCTGCGCTCGCCACTTACGACAGTCTAGACAGGTTCGCTGGAAGCGCCGCACTGCTTCTCTCCCTTGCAGTATCCAATAACGACGTCTGATCTCCGCGAAGACTCTCTCTGCCCCGGCGTGATGCACATCCTCGTCGTATTTCTTTATGATCAGCTCTGTGACCTTGTGTCGGCTGTTTAAGACTATCGGGTACTTGACGTCATCCGGTAAGTCTGGAGCTCTCCGCAGACGACCACCCACTCTGATGAGACCATGGGCGTCGCTCTCGGGGGCTAGGTGGAGCAGTCTGCTGTCTGATGGGACGGGCTTTGCTCCCTGTAGACAGTCTAGCTCATCGGGGAACGAGTCTCTCTGGGCTCGTTGTAGTAGAAGAAGTTCTGCTTCTTCGTAGTCAGCTGCTGTAATGTCAGTAGTGAGCTGAACCTCTGGGTGGTGCCACAGGAATGTCTTTAGCTGCGCACTCTCTAGGGTGAGGCAATCGTCTATGTCGGGGTCTGTGGAGACGAGTGTGTTCAATCCACAGAACATAGATTTCTTGTTTTCGGCCTCCTCTTTACTCGCTTCCCGTGGGGTGGGTGTAGGCCACTCTTCTTCCGGGAGCTTGAGGAACTCTGGCCCGTCACTGTATAGGTTGTGACGGGTGAGGTCATCCAGGGACATTCCCCGGGTGATGACGTCAGCTGGGTTGTGTTTTGTGTCCACATACCTCCAGCTTGCTACTTCTGTTAAATCTTGAATCTCTGTGACTCTGACTCCCACGAAGACCTTGTATCTGCACGAATCAGACCGGATCCATGTGAGTACTGTCGTGGAGTCTGACCACAAGATTGTTCTTTTCACCGGGATGGTGAGTTCACGTTGGATTAACGTGGCGAGCTGCGCTCCTGCTAGGGCTGCGCAGAGCTCTAGACGCGGGATAGATTGTTGCTTTCGTGGGGCTATTCTTGAGCGAGCCAGGATGAAAGCAGTATGTATTTCTCCTCCCTCCTCTCGGGCACGCAAGTAGGCCACCGAACCGTAGGCTACTTCGGAGGCGTCGCTGAAGACGTGCAGGTCCATCTGGCACGTCTCCGGCCTCACTGTGGGTGGGAAGTAGCTGCGGCGTATGTTGACACCTGGGAGTGAGCTGAGTTCTGTCTCCCACTCTCTCCATGTGGATGCAAGGTGTTCGGGTATGGGGTCGTCCCAGCCCTGGTCCTTGTCCCATAACGCTCTTACAATCATCTTTGCCCTGGTGGTGTAAGGTAGAATACATCCCAACGGGTCATATTGTCTGGCGAGTGTTCTGTATACACTCCGTCTGGTGGTCGGTAGTGCAGTCGACCTTCCCTGCTCCTTGGTCAGGGGTGTGTGTTTATAATGGAGCGAGTCTGTTTTGAAGCGCCAGACTAGTCCTAATGTCATTTCTTGGGCTTCTCCTGGGATGGTCGCCATCCAGGTCTCGCTGCTTGCTGCCTTGTCCTCGGGGGAGATGCTGCGCAATACTTGCGGGTCGCTGCTGGCCCACTGCCTGAGATCAAAGCCGCCTTTGATCAGGGAGGCGCGGAGCTTGAGTAGAAGGGCCTCGGCTTCTTCTGGCGTCGAGACGCTTTGCAGACAGTTGTCCACGTAGAAACTATTTCCTACACTTTGTCGGACCTCTTCATCAGCTGCTGGGTCCTCTGCGACGTGTCTTTGCAGTGCAAACGTAGCACAGCATGGGCTGCATGTGGTTCCGAAAGGGAGGACTTCCCATTGATAGATGGCTGGTTGCTCATCCCCGATCCTCTCTCTCCATAGGAACCGCAGCAGGGGCTTGTCCTCCTCCACTAGTCTCACCTGCAGGAACATCCCTTTGATGTCGCCGCTGATGGCCACCTTGTCTTGGCGGAAACGTAGTAACACGCCTAGTAGAGAGGAGCCGAGTGTTGGGCCGGGCAAGAGCTCTTTATTCAGATTTTGTGATCCGATCTGGTAGCTGCAGTTGAACACAATACGATCCTTGCCGTTGTGGTGGACTTTGTGGTGCGGCACGTACCATGATTCGGTCGTCTGATCGGCCTCTTTAATGTCAATTTTCTTTATGTGTCCCGCTGTGATTAGCTTGTTAATCTCAGCGCGGTACACCGTCTCTTGAGCGGGGTCTCTGGCTAGGCGTCGCTCTGTGTTCAATAGATACCGCTCCGTCGCTTCTTTTGGGGCGTGGAAGGTAGGCATACCCTCTCGCCTCAGGAGTGGAGTTGCGTATCTCATCACTCCGTTGACTTTGACTCTCTTTGTCCCCTGCTCGAGGAGGGCTATAGCGTAAATGTCTTCCTTGGAACGAATGTCTTTCTTTTCGTTCTTAAAGGGCATTGTCTCTAGTGTCCATAGCCTCTCGACATGCTGTAGGAGGGTGGTGTCTTCTTCTGTCACTCTGGAGTGGAGGCAGTTAGTGGCTGCTGTTCGGTTAAGAGACTTAGCGAGGGGGCCTTGTAATGTCCATCCTAGGCGGGTCTCGACTGCTGCAGGACAGCCTCTGGGCCCTGTGTGGACCCGGTCAATCGGGACGATGAGGTCTGCATGGTCGGAGCCTATCAGCAGGGTCGGGGTGGCACCGTCTATGAGCGGTATAGGTAGTTGACGCAGGTGCACATATTTATCTATCAGCTTGGCGATGGGGTAGGTGTACTGCGACAGGCCTATTTCTTGGCTGGTGAAAGCATTAGTAATCCTATACCGTCTCTCTGGCTGCCCGCTTGCTGCGATAGTGAAGGAGACATTCTCGCCCTTTATCGTCTTTAGATCTCTTCTTATTGTCCGAATCGTCATCTGGTTTTCGCTCCCCCGCAGCCCCAGCTGGGCCGCAGCGGACACGAGGAGAAGGGTCTTCTCTGACCCGTCGTCAAGGACGGCGTAAGTGTCCATGACCTTATCTTGGTAACTCAGTGTTACGCGGACCACCTTTAAGAGCACCCGGGCGCCCCCGCTGCTGGCGGGGTCAATGTACATAACACTTGCCTAGAGCCATATGAAATCCGCGATCACGGAATCGCGGACGGAATTGCGGAATTGAGCAATAAAAATGGAATCAACTGTAAATAAAAAAAAAAAAAAAAAAAAAAAATGATTATTTTTTTTATTTTTTTTTTTAATGTTGTGGGACTTGTACAGCACTTTGTTCAACTTTGTCAGTGCTGTAAAGTTTAAACCTTTTTAAATCTTAGACAAACAAAACACTTTGCTTTCATGAAATATTGTAAGCCATCATTTGAGGCTTTATAAAAGCAGCACAATGAACACAAATCTGTCAGTGCCGAGTCCAACCTCATCTTAAATAACAAACAGCATTGCTTGTTGTAGTTAACAAAGAGAGGCAGAGTTGATTTTGCAAAAAAAAATATATATATAATTTATATTTTTTAATAATCAAAATTTATTTTCATATTCGAATCCCATGCCCATCGAACGAAGCTTCGAAGCTTCGAAGTATTTAAGACAACCCTATTAAATGGACTGTTATATCTTATTAAATTGTGGACATTTATTCATTCCCACTTATTAGACACTATTTCTGATGGTAAAATGAGCGTACAAAGCAAAATACAGAATTCTGAAATATTAAAACGGAAAAAACGGAATTTGGGAAAAAATAAAATGGAATTTGGAAAAAAATTAAACGGATTTCATATGGCTCTACACTTGCCTTTGTGCTGCTTGAGGGTGCAGGCTTTCTTCTGTTACTGTCGTGTAGGACATCTAGGTGGGCTCCGTCACACCGACTACACCTCTTCTTTAAGCGGCAATCGGCTGCCATGTGACTGCGCGCACATCGGTAACAGCGTCGGTTGGACTTTATCCATTGACTCACCTCGTCGGCAGTCATCTTCTTGAACGTGTCACATTGTGACAACCAGTGTTCCTTTTCGCAGTACGGGCACACCATCTTCCACTTCTCTTTCATCGAGGGGGTACTGTGGTTCTTGCTGCTCGGTACTGATTCTGATTGGTGCATGACGGTCACCAATCTGCGGCCATCGTTTGCTCTCCTAGGTCCCTCTCTGGAGCTTGGTGTGCTCCGCATGAACGTATCCAACCGTAGGCTGTTGACTTCTCTCGCCAGGAAGTCGGCTAGGTCTAGGAGGGATGGCTCGGGACCGTTAGGATCACGGTGGTCTCTTTGCCGCCTGAAGCGCTCTTGTCGGGCGGGCGGAAGCTTCTCTAAAATCCTCTCGACATTAGAGTTCGTGTACAGTTCGTGCATACCCTTTTCTCTTTGCGCCCCCAGCATCCCTACCAGGGATTGTACCTTCGGCCCGGTCCCTTACCATATTCTCTTCCGTCTGAAGGCGTCTAATCTCTAGACGTATACGATCTTCGTCGCTCCGTTGCTGCGCCTGAAGGCGTTCTCTTTCCATGGAAGAATGTTCGCGCTCACTAAGCGTCTGTGCTTGGAGTCGATCGCGCTCTGTTGAGGCTGCTAGGCTGGCGAGGAATGCCTGTGCCAGCATCTTGTCCGCCTCGCTGGGGGAAGACGCTGGTTGAGGTGATCCGCTCCTGGCAGTACTCGTTGGAGATCTGTTCTCCTGTGGCGAGTCCTGGAGATCCATCTCCGGGGTGCTCTCCTCTTCTTGTAGCGGGTAGAGTTCCATCCCTGGAGGGCTGTCTTTATCCTGGAGCTCTCCGGGGACTACTTCTTCGGTCTTGGCGGGGGGTAAAGTCATGTCGGGTCCCTCCTGGTCCCTACCGTGAGCTTGGTCAGTTACGTTAGAACCCACTAGGGCCTCTATTGGCGGGGTAGCCTGGTCGATAGGGTCGGACATAATTTTACTATCTACTTTTTCCGCGTTTACCGTCTGTAGAAAGCTAGGTAGTATATTGGCAACGTAATCCTCTAAGTACTGAGGTGTCTGCCGTCTACGCTGCGGGCGATCTACTTTAGGAGAACCGTTTTGTGGAGTGTTCATCATAGGCCATGTCAATATTAATACCACTATATTAATATTACACTAGTTACCCTCCGGCTCGAAGGACCAATTGTAACTGAGGGGTACAATTCCCTGACTGTATTGATAAGTATGGTATCATTAAACCACTACCGCTTTATGTACTTTAATTACTGGCCATACAGTACATGATATATAAATATGATGAACACTTCCCACAATGAATCGGTTCCACACAAAGGTGTAATCAAGTATTTATTGCAGCAAAAGGTACATAATATACTTCTCTGTATTTTACTTTGGATGCGCTTATAAGGCAAAGGAATGTGCATAGGCAAATCAATAATGAATGTCCATTCTCTGGTTACGCAGGAGGTAATTATACAACCTGAATCTTAGGGAATTATATCTATGGTACACTAGTAATATATAGCGGGAGATACTGGAAGGGTCCCCCCGGTTGTAAGCCAGCAGGGGTAGAGGATCTGTCGGTAGTAGAGAGTCTGGTCAACGATGACTAAGGAGACTCCAAGTACAGGAGACGGTGCAATAGTCTCTTGATCCACAGACGAATACAGCTGTTCTCCGTAGACTGTAGCTCCACAGTGAAGAAAGCTAGCCGGCCTCAGGCTCTCTGAGGCACAGACTCGACCTGGTTCCTCACAGGGTAAATCCCACACGTGTAGGCGTCGGCGATTCTCCGCTCCATAAATCACAGGACCAAAACAAATATAATCCAGCCGCAAAGGGCTATGTAGTCGTCGGGTAGATTAATCCAGTGTACATGTCCACACGGTTCTCGTCTAGGTCTCCTCGGGTGAAAGCGCCATGAAAGCAGCCCAGCCTGGATAAGCACTCTAGCTGGTACGAGGAAGCGTTGGTGATGCTGGTCACTGTAGAACTTTAGCCGCACGATACACTATACACAAATAGACTATTACTGACTTAATAGAAATATGTCGCACTCGACGGTATAGCGCCAAACTCTGACAATTCAGTTATTAATTCGCACGCGGTCTCAATGCTCTATTTCGGGGCCAAACAGGCCATACTTCACCGCACGGAGTATCGTGGGTGAGGCTTCAACTTATTGGGTAACTCTACTTCTGTATTCACCTGCGCCATATTTATATGCATGGCGAACAATCTAGTGCCAACCTCATTTCTGTCTTGTATCCCTGGGCAAGGCCGGGCATGTACAGACATGTCTTGACGGTGGCTTTGAACCTGACTCTGGAGGCACGGCCCCGGCGCCTGTGGACCGCTGTCCAATAGGAGAATGAAATATTATGGTCTGCACTAGGCTAAAGGGACATTCCGTGTATATGTACAAGGAATATACAAGGGATATCAAACGATATACAAATACTATGCAATATATATCAATCAATAAATATATATATTCGGTTTAATCTGATCCTTTGTAACAGTAATGGTTATTTGTTATTGTTGCATTTTTTTGTGTTTTTTTGTTTCCTGTATTTATATTTTTGGGAAAAATAAACCTCCTTTTGAGCACTCTACCTACGACATGTCTAAGCTGTTTGGTCCCTCACATATGGTGACAGCGGTGGGATCAACCAGTAAAGGGCATAGGTAGATGTTTGTTTTTTTCTCCACTATTTTCTTTTTTCCTCAAGCCATGATGCATGGAGGAAAGGCGGGGAGAGGGAGCCGAACTGCTGCTGGTAGGGAACCACGGCCGGAACCAGATGGGCCCACTGGAGCTGATTCAGAGGTCGAGGATGGAGCTACTGGAGGGACCCCAGGTACTGAGGATGACGAGGGCAGGGAGCCAACAATCGCAGACCTGGCTAGTATCATTCAAGCCCACATGGGGCAGCAGCAAGCCCGAGAGGCTTGACTGAACCAGGATGCGGCACGTCAGGATCAGAGGTTCAAAGCACTGCAACACCAGTTTGGTCTTCTTCAAATGGAGGTGCAGGCCCGAATGTCCCCAGCCCCCGAACCACCCTTGACCCTGGGGAGTGAAGGCCCAGAACTGGACTCCTCCCATCCTCCCTTACATGTTGCTCAGACATCTCATTCAGAAGACATCCGGTCAGGTCAGTCTCGGTTCACACAGGAACCTAGGTTGGAGAAATTGACAGAGTCTGACGATGTTGAGCATTTTCTTATAACATTTGAACGTATTGCAGTAGCATGTCGGTGGCCTAGGGCTGATTGGGCTTTCCGCCTTATTCCCCTACTGACTGGCAAGGCCAGAAGTGCTTATGTACATATGGATGTGGATGAGTCTCTTGAGTATGAACTGGTTAAGACGGCTATCCTTAGGAAGTATTGTAGAGCCTTTACCTATAAGCCTACTGCAAGGGGCAAGTGGGCTGAGTTGAGTTTGACGCGTGCTTGAAGAATTCAATGTCCAGAGTGCTCGTATCATTTTGGATATGCCAATCCATTTATTGACCATTATCAACCAAAACATATATACAAAACTCTTTTTACAAATAACACTGAACGCCGACCTATACAGCACATCAACATGAACACGGTCAAAAACTGTTTGGCTATTCCCCTTGCACACCTGGAGCTTGTCACCCACTGATCAGTATAAAGGGGTAACCACCCACTGTGGTGGTTGCCATGGTGACTGATAATGCCACACCTCTGCACCGTGAGTTAAAATAAAACAAAATAAACAGAAAGGCATTTTGGCAAGTATGATACAACAAGTATGATATAAACCCTGAGACCTACAGGCAAAGATTCCGCTCACTGGAAGTTGAGCCAGAGGAAACCCCCAAGGAGCTGTATGTGCAATTGAAAGCTTTATTGGAAGTGGGTCCAGCCCAAGGGTAAGAGTATCGAAGAGATTAGTGAACTTGTAATGGTTTGCTTGCATGGTTTGCCAGCTGCCCCCTACTGCGTTGGCCCGACGCGTCACAAGCGAGGGAGGCGTCGGTGAAAACGCGACGTGAGACAGCGCCGTAACCGTCCTAGTACGGAACCTCCCGAGCGTGTTGACAACACGCTCTGAGAGGGATGCCCATAGCCCTCCAACCGTTGACTGGGAAGAGGAGTACTCTACATCCAGTCTACAGCAACCCCAGGCTGGTAGAGACCTGCCTGGTACGAGACCTGACGATCCACCTTGACCGCGAAGGACCAGAACGTCATCAGGGCAGAACACTCCGTAACCCCTGACGACGCAGAGGCCCCAGTGCGGCCTCCACGCACTTGGTGAAGATGCGGGGAGCCAGAGAAAACCGAACGGCAGCCTCTGGTACTACTACTAATACGCTAACCCTGCAAAGGAAGCGTAGGTAAGCCCTAGGATGGAAGATCGGAGATGCACATACGCATCCTACAGGTCTATGGAGGAGAACCAGACCCCCACCTGACAGTGTTCAACAGGTAGGAGACGATCCAAAAAATGCTGAACCTTCCCATGGGACAGGTCCAGCCTGGGTCTTACACCCCTCCCTCCCGACTTCTCAGGCAGAGAACACCGGGAAGAGAACGCCACGACGATGGCTTGCTTCGTCCACAGAGATTGGATCTCGTTGACCAGAGCTGTCACTGCTGGAGACCCTGACAATAGGGTCTGTACCAAACCTGAAAACGGGTGGGGTTGTGTAAACACAAGTCCCTGCCTCAGCATTCTCTCCATCCACCTCGACATATGGTACTGCCGTAGTCATATGTGATGACACTCCCAACGCACCCGCCGTCATGTGGCGCAGGTCCGCCAGGAACTGTAGATAGTTGGCCCGGTCCCCCCACTGTGCGTAGCCAACCCTGGAACCGTGCGAGCAGCGCGTTCCGTGTCGGGACATCTGACCCTGACACCACCCACGAGGCAATCGCACCCAAGGGGGGACCCCGACAGAAAGGGCCAGTTTGATACGGGGGGCTTCCGATGAAAAAAGCCCCCCCACTGAACACCCCTCCAGAACATGTTGAGGAGTTGTTCTGCAGCCGGACATGCAAGGTGTAAGGACCCCATGGGTTCCTACACACCGTAGCCCTGCAGTGATATTACTACCACCCCAAATCACGCGTGCCTGCGACCACTGCCAATATTTCAGGAGTGGGAGGCACCAACATGATACCTGGCCTGGCGAAGGCGAGGCCGGTGAAGCCCGCACTGTGTGCCTCAAAAGGTTTCGAGCCCCCCTGCTGACAACACTTACGTTGACAGACGTAACACCAGGCTCAACCAACACAGCTTATGGTGTGGGAGCCGCTTGACAGCACAACATTCTCACGGACAGACCCAGGCTCAGCCATCAACTGGGTGTCAGCCCCTGTCCCCATGAGAAGCGAAAGGGGGGCCGCCCGCGCTTCAACGAAGGCACGCGGCCCGCAGCCAAAGGAAACAATCAGAGCGCACTTTTTCCGCTGGTGTTGGGGAAGGGAGTGATCGGAGAGCGGGCTGCTCGCGGCAGGACGGTGACGGCTTGTTTGTTCAAGCCGAACCCATCCTACATGGCCGATCCCTCGGCCGCCAAGGCTGTCGGCCTTGTGGACACCTGTCGAATCAACGCCCAGGATACCTCCGGCGGGGGAAAACATGGCCGCCTGTCGAGGGCCTCGTCATCGCCGCTGACGAGGCCGTGCTCTCTCTTCTTCTGGCTGCGCGGTGTGAGGCGGTGTAGGGCCTAGGACAATACCGCCCGCGCTCCAGCAGAAGACCAAAATCCCCTGCGGAGAGGGGAACCCTGAGCGGTTATAGCTTGCGGCTGGGTCAAAGCTAATAACGTCAACAACCTTGCGCGATGTGTCGACGTCGGCTGGCCCTCAAGGTCCCGCCAGCAGACAACATTTTTTTTAATAGAAAAAAACAGCAATTCGAACACAGTTCTAATCGCTGCCAATTCCATACCGTGGCGGTACAGGCTTTAACAGCCCACCAGACACTCGCCAGGCCGACCCACCCATGGCGTCGGCCGGGCGGGGCACTGTTTCAATATGTCAACAACAAAGGACTGATGTTAACACGGAGCACCAGTGGTGGTTGCAAACAGCAACCTCCACTGTGGTGTGCACCATGAAAGGGTTAAATGAATAAAAGAACTAAACCACAAAATACTGTAGAATGAGCAAACCCATATACACAACGTTAAGGGGAGGCGGACCAGAGCGAACTAGTCCCACCTTCATTCAAAATATTCACAACAGCACACCAGCCCTAGCTTAGCCCATTTACCAAAAAAGGTAAACAAAGCCCCCCCCCGCACTACTCCCCCAGTATACCGATTGACCGTCAGTATGAATGGTTGAGAGGAGAGAAAGCTGTAGCAAAGACAGACCTTCTCATAGCAGAGTGACAGAATGAAACAATAGCCCACTACACAGGGCCCTATACTACTACAGCCTAGCGTGAGGCGATGTGGGACCCAGATCAATAACCGCCTGTTTACCATGTCGGCTGGACCCATAGCCCCACTACCCGACGCCAATGTGGATCGGAACTAGCCAGCTGAGCCATAACCCGCCGTTAAGTCCCATCCTGCAGTAATATAGCTCTACTGCTACACCGCCGAGCTCACGCATCGGCCCCAGATGGGGACACCGTTCCATAGACCCCGCCGGAACACAAGGTAACATACCTGGCTAGGGTACCTAGCCACGGCCTACCCTGTTGTCAACCCATTTACCCGAAAAAAAGGTAAATAGGACTCAGCAAAAACCCCCACAACAGCTACCGACTGACCTTCATTGATGAACCGGGCAAGAGGAGGGAGAAGTGACAACATCTCACGGCGGAGACATTAGAACAGCGTAGCAGTTAGTATGTAGCAGTAGTGGTAGCATGTGGCATTAGCGATAGCATGTAGCATAGCATTAGATGTTTAGCAGCACGCCCAAGACAGTTTGGAAACCGTTCACTGCAGTGAACGTTCACCAAACCATCCTGCCCCCGGCGCCAACACACAACATGGTTGTGTAACAAAACAAACCAGCATTACTAACACTAATACCCATGCCTGAAGACACAGGGCCTACCTGGGTACAAGCTGGCCCGACAGCCAATCTTGTACAGCTGAACCTTGGTCTGCTGTCATCAGACGAGGAACATCAACATAGGCCCGTCGTGTCGCTGAAAACATGCTTCGAAGATGCCAGGGGCCAGCAACCTCCGGTAAGCTTTCAACATTATGAATCTTCTCTGATCTTTTCATCCTGCTAGTTACGTATGGTGCACGCAGCCGATACGATGGAACGAAAATAGAGGAAGAGTGTTTGGTGACCAGAGTCATGGTTATATAGGCTACGCCTCCATAGGGGCGGGGGCCCCTTCAGGTGTGGGTGCATTTAGTTGTTCGTTGGGATACAATAGGTATCATAGGAGATAAGGGGTATCTCTTATAAGGCTCAGAGCGGGACGCGATAAGCAAATACGATATATAACCCCCCTTCAATACACTTCACAATACAACATTGGCAACCGGTGGGCTGAGCCAGATGTGGCAGATCTGGCATCAGCTCACGCACCTAATTAACATTGCCATCTGCCATTTATGTTTGTTATGTTCGTTGTCTATGTTGTCGTTGTTGTTTCCATTTTGTTAGATTTGTGTTTCCCTGTCTGTGTTTTGTAAATGTGTTTTAGTCTGTTGGTCTCAGTTTGTTCTATTGTTATTGTTTTCCCCTGTGTGCTCTGTGTTCTGTGCTCTGTGTTCTGTTAGGTTTGTCTACCACACCTGTGTCCTGTTTGTAATTACCTTTTGTCTCTAATTAGTGTTTGTATGTGTCTGGACCAGCAGAGACTTGCTGGTTCATTGTCTAAATGTTACCTGTGTTTGTCAGTCATGTATCCTGTCTTGTGAGTAAAACATTGTTATCGTCACCACGCCGTCTCTTATCTGCTCATTTCAAGCCTTCTTTCGTATTCACTCTGCTATCTGGGTTCCAATCACCATGCAGAGTAAGCGCACTCGTAACAGATTACGCCCTCCCAGTCAAACTCCTAGCTGAAAAGAGGAGGCTGGCAACTCCACGTGTAAAGAAGTTAGAAAGGCAAAAGAAAACATATTTTAAATGTGTTAATCATCTTATTTAAATATATATATATATATATTTAGTGTATTACACATTTTATTTTATTTTTCAAAATGATAAAACTATTCCACAAATGAACTCCTTAAAACACATCTTTGTTGAGACATTACTTTACCTTACTTTACTTATTTTGGGACATTACTCAAGAAACCCATTTTCTGCTTCCTATTAATTTTAAAGCAACAAAAACTGTTGTCACACTACTAGATTAAAATTGGCCATGAAATTAAATGTTGCTCATTGATTGGAAGTTGTGTGCAAGTGCTGCCCAAGATATATGACCCCAATCAACCTGATTTCTAACTTTGAAAAGTCATAACTCCTACAGTACGCCCTGAGTCAGATTTACACAAACCTTGCTACAGACATTCATCTATCCTCACTTTTCATAACACTGTGTAAAACGATTCTGGAATCACCCAATAGGGAGCGCCACCAGTCCGAAAAGCATGCATGGGCCTGGTGCAAAATCAATGACAGTTTGTCCAACTCACTGTCACTGTCATATTTTTGACAAACATCGGTGGAAGTCAATCAATAGGTTTGAAATGTCACTGAATCTTCTCTCCCAGGTGAATTCCCATGTGTCGTTTAAAATAATCTAAGCTACTGAATCTCTTATCACACAGGTCACAATGGCGTGCCTTCTCCCCTGTGGATATTCTGATGTCGCTTAAGGTCTGAAACAGCTGACTAAATGTCTTCACACACTGGTGACAGGAGTAGGGTTTCTCTTCTGTGTGAATGATCTATTTGCAGACTGTACAGGTGATTGAAGCTCTGTCCACACTCCACACAGTGATAGGGTTTCTCTCCTGTGTGAATTATATGGTGTCATTGAAGATGAGCGTACATAATTAAATGTTTTCCTTCACTTTCCCTCCTGTTTTTTTTTTATATTTCACACATTGCACTCAGAGGTCAACTACATATCCCGTACTGTGTCCATTGTACACGTGAAATCCCATTAAGTCACATTCAAGTTGCTATTGCATGTAGGGGAGAACGGGGATAGTTGTTACACTTTTTACTCTAGTGTGAATTGCTCATCATCAAAACATCTTTCAATAGTCATTCCTACATTAAATTGAAGCTTAAGATGTTGGCTTGAAATGTGTATCCCTCTCATTTTCCAAAGTATTGTAACAAAGAGTTCTGTTTCGTTAGGGGCTCTGCTTGGCATCACCTACTGCACTCCCTCGCGTACGTGCACGCGTACTGAATAACATTCCACAAATATACCTTTAATACCAGTATTAGTCTGACCACACCCCTCATCAGCTTACCTTCATAAGCAGGTGTGTGGTCACCTGCTCTCCTCCTTCTCGCTTTCACCACAAGGAAGTGCCTCGGTAGTACCCCACTTGACGTGTTGTTAGTTGAAAAGAGTTGTGACTGGTTTACATTGTGCTTAATCTCTTCTTCTCTCACTTTGTTGTGTAAGAAAAGGTTTGGGTCATAATGTATTCCGTGGAGAGTAGACCCGCTAGACCTACTCTTCACCACCGGTTCTCCATTCCCGCCTCCGTCGTGCGCCTCGGTGCTGGGCTGTTGCCACTCTCGTGGTTGCCGACCCAGCCCGGGAGACTGCCGGTGGATAGTTTTCCTCACCGACGAGCCGAGGGTTCGGTGCCGTCGCTCCGGCGATGGCCTGATCTCGACTCTGGTTCATCTGGTTCTGGGGAATCGCCCGTTGATGAACGGGGGATTGTTTTGGAGCCGGAGGATTTGCGACGCAAACTTTTCGCGTCTGCTCGCTCGCGTCGCAAGATGGTGGCGTGCAGACGCGAACGGCCTGGGTTTGGGGAGCTGCTGGAGACCAGCGAGGATGCGTCCGACTCTGGATTTCTGATGGAAACTGAGGACTTCATGGAAGAGGCGGACGGATTCTTGTATGATGGTCCCGTGGAGGAGAGTATCCCTCCTCCGGAGACCCCGGAGGAAGGAGAAATGGCTCCATGGGGCGCCTTGTTCGAGGATGTCGAGGAACCACCTTGGCCTCATCAGCAGGATGCCCTACTGTCGGCCGCATCGGATTGTGGCTCCTTGACCAGTCGCAGCCTGCTGTATGCGAGGGATGCGGGATCGGTGGAGGAAGGTTCGCAGGGGGAACTGCGGGTGGCGCCACCGCAAACGGTGTGCCGCTGCCGCTGCCATTGCCTGCACCTGTCCCTGATGACCTCATAGGCCATCCCTGGCAGCGTCCCCCAGTGAGAGGGGTGGACGTTGTCTACCCATTTTTCCCATCGATGGGGGCCTATGTTCGTCGGGGTCAGGCTGTGTCCAACATCATGGGACTAACTCCCGCCTACGTACCAGTTACGCGGGTGTCGGGGTTAGTCAAAGGTATGGGGGAGGGCGTGTATTGTGTATTGTATCGGGGATAATGACGGGCGGCACGGATCTGACCGAGGTCAAATGCGATCAGATCAC
Source organism: Notolepis coatsorum (assembly GCF_963971535.1). Taxonomy (NCBI): domain Eukaryota; kingdom Metazoa; phylum Chordata; class Actinopteri; order Aulopiformes; family Paralepididae; genus Notolepis; species Notolepis coatsorum. Next base: position 66,380,281 of record NC_140183.1, read on the forward strand.
CCAGGCTGCGGGAGCTGTCCTGCACCTTTCCCAGGTGCTGGCCATAGCCATGGGGAAAGTGCGCGCCCTGGCCACCCTGGGCCAGCGTCACCTTTGGCTGGAGCAGGCCCGTGTGCCAGAGAAGAAGCCGTGTGCCAGAGAAGAAGAGAGCCCCTCTTCTGACGGCCGCCCTCTCCGACGCTGGCCTGTTCGGGAAGGCCCTGCAATTGATGACCTCAACATGCAGAGAGATGGCAGAGGAGAGATCCATCCTCCAACCCCATTTTCCGCCTCCCGTCCTTGCCGGTGGGGGCAGAAGGCTTCCGCGACGTCGAGCTGTCTCCGTCGCCGCTACCACTGCCTCCGCCGCCGCTGCTGGCCCTGCCAAGAGGGCCAGGGGACGAAACGGCGCTTCGGCCACCGCCGGCCCATCCCAGACCGGAGGAGACGGTAGGGAACGTCGTGTCCAGCAGACTGTAACCTACCGTCCCTCCGGGGCTCCCCGGGGTGGCAAGACTCGAGTGGCGCGAGGTGGCAGACGCCGTTAGGAGTGACTTTTTCCCCTCTGTATCCCCTCTCCTACACCCTTCCCGGCCCCTCTATGATATTGTGCCTTAAACTTTATTAGTATTTAATAAAAAAGTTCCCCGACATAAGGGGGACTGTGTTTTGGCCGAACAAACTGTGTGTTTCTTCAAACAAATCATATGGTGGGGTTGTGTATATATGGATCTACCCTGTTTACGTTGGGGGGTGAGTTGTGTTGTGTTACGAGGTTAAGCAAGGTCTGCAACTTACACTCGGTAATAGGTTCTATTTAGCTTGATGCTCCACATGCAATTAGAACTGGTGTTATTCCATTGCTTTAACTAAGTATATGTGTTTTCACAATGCTGTGTTGTCTAGTTGCAGTAATGCTCGTACGCACACTTTTCACGGCCTAGCCGTTACTCTCGTTCGGCGTTTTTTCCTATGTATGACATAGGCAACGGGTATAGGATTCACGCACAGGCGACTTGTGTTTTGTTGTAAAACCTTTTACACTTTTTGTGGGTAGCAGGCATTGTATTAGCTTATGCTATGCATTGTTTTCTACCGGAGGTTTTTCAAGATGGCTACGGTTGTGTTTCTGTGTGTCGGGATAAAGGGTGTGGTTTTCGGGAGGGGGTGTCGAATAAACCCCTCCTTTCCCACTTGATTGGTTTAGGGGATTTTTTTATCTTTTCTGCTGAGCCAGTCAGGGCCAAGCCAGTGCTTGACAGGGGGGGGGGGGGGGGGGGGGAAGGGGTATTCTACCGACTCCTGTTATGACAGGATCCGGTGGGTTTTCCCCGCCCGTTGTAGCGTTGTTGCTATGGCGACGCCTTCCATGAGCTGGTGTCTTAAAGATGTCGAGGTTGGGCGCAGGGCTTACAGGCCTGCTGCGCCCGGTTTATGTGTCAAACTTGAGTCTTTTGGTCACGTGTCTCACAGTTTACATATCTTTTTTCTTGACCGTAGTCTCATGTGGGAAGGTGTTTCTGGGAGGGTCTGGTCTTACACTCTGATTAAAAGGAGTGACTGGATTAAAATCATGTGAAAAACAGGGTTTTTACTCCCAGCTGTGCAGTTGGGTCATATGGGTGATGCCTTTTCTTTATTTTTATAAAGAGTTGAATGTGTCTTGATGGATTGGAAATGAGGGTCCCTGATGGAAACAAGACTAACGTCTTTCTCAGGTCTGCCTCCCCTTATCCTATTGTGTGTATTCCTGTACTGCAGTCTGTTGGGTAAATTTTTTCATTCATTCATTCATGGAGTTGATTGCATCTCGCCCCTCTTGTCGTTTCCCTGTGCGTCTTGGGGATTCAATATGGTGGTCTAAACGGCCTATTGTTGATGTGGGTATGTCCAAACGCACACATAGTGCTGGCTCAGGATGTGCTTTTGGGCCATTGGCTGACTAGCGCGCCTTGTTTGCTTGGGTGAAACAGCGTTTTTATGGAGCAATTGGGATGGGGGTTTTTCCTCTTCCGACATCCTGTGTGTTGTCGATGGGTTCCCGTTCATGTCAGGGGATGATGACGGAATGGGTCTGGACATATGGGGAAGGGTCTCACGCCCTAGGGGTGGGCCACCGGACGCGGTTCATACCGACACGTCTGGGTGGCGCCTTCTTTTTTGTGTTGGGATCAAACACGCATATCTGCCCCTTCTCCTGGGGTTGGCAGGTCGGCGTGATTAGGGCACGGGACTGGTTCTGGTCGCGCTGGTCCAGATCAGTTGCACCCGTTGTCCGCTGGGGATGCAGATCTGCTGTTCTGGTACCCTGAGGGACTTGGGGTTTTTTCAGGGGGAAAAATGCTAGGTCGATCCGGGTGTCACAGGGTTGAGCGTTATGGGACCCTTGTTGGGTGCGTTGTATTCTGCACTGTCGTAATGGCTTACGGCCGTGCCGACCTGTACGCGTCCGATCTCGTCGGATCTCGGCCGCTGTACGGGTTGGTCTTGGTTGGTACTTGGTTGGGTGACCTCCTGGGAATACCGAGTGCGGGGTGCTGGGGCTGGTCTTCCATTTTTACGCTCTTCTCTTGCGTTTTGGCGCTGAGGGGCCTGTTTGGGTGGTTTTAACCTCCTCGGGGGACCCTGTGCTCCCCGTATCACCGGGACCGGTCCGGGGTGATGCTCGTTGACCCGTAGGCCCGGGATAGCCCTGTTGGGAACCGGAACGCGGGCTGCGGCGGTGCCGCAGATGTGTTTTGGGGTTTCTTTCCTGAGGGGTTATGGGACCAACCGTTGCATGGGGTGATGCCTGGGTGGTTGGTTCTCTGGTGTGTTGCTGCAGTGTCAACTCCCGGTTCTCCGGTTGAGGGTGCCCCTGCACGTTCATGACGTCTGCCGATTGTATGGGCTTTTTCTGTGGGCAGCTGTCAGGGGCCGAGTGGTCTAAGGATCCCACTTCTGACATGCTGTTTGAAAGCTTGGTTATGCGACAACGCCAGCATACGCCCCTTCCGCCGGGGCGGCTGTTTTCAGCTGTCCTTTCTGGCGCCTGCCTCGTCCGCAGTTTCCAGGCTTGGGTTGACAGCCTGTTGCCTGGTCTTTTTCCCCGGTGCACTGCCTGCTTCCGTTGGTTAACTCTTGTGTGTTATGACCATGCTGTCTGCCTGTTGCAGGGCCTGTGTTCCAGGCGGTGTGCTGTTGGGGAGGACAGGGCCCGCTCGGCTGAGGGGCCTTTGTCCGAATACGCTGGCGATGTGGGGGGCGGGGTCACTAGGTGCCCCCCTGGTGGGGTCTTGATGCTGGCATCATGGACTTCTCCGGGCCCCCATTCCAGGGAGTCCAGTCCTTTTGGTGGGTCTGGGTCTTCCTTCGCGCTCCGCTGCTACGGCCTTGCCATGGGGTTGGGTTTGCCCTTGACCCCGTGATTCTGGGGGCAGTGACGAGGTTGTTCCTACGTTCGTTCCCGGGTGGCATGCGGGTTGTGCGTGGGTGTAGTCGTGGGGTCAAGCCACGGTCTGCTCACCCTGTGCGTTGGGTTGCTTGAGTGCCTCTTCGCACGGTCGGGTCCGTCGCCCTCCCGTGAAGCCCCTAATAGGGGGGATGCCCTCCATTAGGGGGGGTCGGGGGGGCTCGGCCCTCCCTGTTCTGATGGTTGTGGGGGGCTGTCAGCGGGGTGTATTTGTCAGCCAGCGGCTCCGCTTGGCCTCCCTTGTGCAGTAGGTGATGCCAAGCAGAGCCCCTAACGAAACAGAACGTTAGGTTATGGCTATAACCAAGTTCTGTTAGTTAGGGGTGACGCTTGGCATCAGACGGCCGCTGCAGCCCTTGACCTCACCTTGTGGTGAAAGCTTGGGAAGGAGGAGAGCAGGTGACCACACACCTGCTTATGAAGGTAAGCTGATGAGGGGTGTGGTCAGACTAATACTGGTATTAAAGGTATATTTGTGGAATGTTATTCAGTACGCGTGCACGTACGCGAGGGAGTGCAGTAGGTGATGCCAAGCGTCACCCTTAACTAACAGAACTTGGTTATAGCCATAACCTAACGTTTATCACCTATCAAAGATACTCTGACACATTGTGACAACAAACCCCATCATGGGGATGGTTGTCACACACTATGGGGTTGGTTGTCACCATGTGTTTTAATGGGAAAATCTTAAAAAGAAGACAAGGCAGAACTAAATTTGAAAGTTTAATTGCATTGACAAGTTGACAAATACATAACTTAATGCATCTTAACATGAACATAAACAGGAAATGCATCTTTAGGCCATCCTATATAACAAAATAAGAACACAATAAATCTGCCTAACAATAATAGCCTACACAACATGTGACAACCAACCCCAAATAACTGGACAATGTAGGTGAACTCTGACCCCAATTCTGGACATTTAAATACCAAAGTATGACCGGACCCTCTGGTGGTGAAATATAATGAATGTGACAACCTACCCGTGTGACAACGTCCCCCGTTCTCCCCTACATATTTGTGTTTTATTACACTTATATGTTCATACATACCAACTATTTCGCCTGTTTTATTCTCAACCCATCGATCATCCTTAGCAACACTACTATCACCGACATCCAAGAAGGGGGATCCCCCTGTATAAGAATGACAATGTTTCTCTTGTCTGTTATCGCTCTGTTATCTCTAAGCCTACAGTATAGACAGTAGGGGTGTAACGGTACGTGTATTCGTCCTGCAAATTTACGGTACGACCGTCACGGTGCGGTACACTCAGCCATACGGAGAATACGCCGCACGTCGTCAACACACACACACACGCCGCGCGTCGCCAACACACACACACACGCCGCGCATCGCCAACACACACACACACACACGCGTCGCCAACCAACAACAATAACATTCTCCCCTGCCGGACTCACGCTGATCAAATAAAAAAAATAAACATACTTTTTCGGACTGATCATCTGAGCTCCTCTCGACTCCAGTTGAACTGCTATTGTGTTTAAATCCAAATAATCCTCTGCCATTGTTGCGTAACATGTCATCTGTTCTCTAGTATTCAGTCTCGTGCAGTTAAATCCTCTCTAGAAGTGAAAGTGAAACTTACCAAGCCTATAAGTTGTTAAAGGGGCACTAGGCAATTAATTTACTGTGGATGCCTGAACACAGAGTGACACCAGTATCACTGACTACCACGGCAAGCCTATAGAAAATTATTCTATTTAATAATAATAATTATAATAATTATCATAAATATAATATATAAATTAAATAAATTAAAAAAGAATTATATTAATAATAATTATTATAAATATTATTTTTCTGTTGTACCGAACTCATACCGAACCGTGACCCCAATACCAAGGTATGTACCGAACCGTGGCTTCTGTGTACCGTTACACCCCTAATAGACAGTGGGATAAATCTTATCTAACAATACATATCTTCTGAGGTGGAGGTCCGTAGAACATGTGGAGAGGGGGGTCCATGTCTCTGATATTACATATAGATTTTGGGGCCCTTTACAGGAAAAACTTAGAATAACCACCCCTTATAAATAGTTAATAGATCAGTCACAGACTGTTAGTTAATGAGTTATTAATGACTTGTTAAACATCGGCTGACTAGAGAAGAAGGCTCTGGTGTTGCCTTTTCCAGTATGATGTTAGAATAGTAGGAGAAATACTTAACAAGTCATTAGTAAGTAGTTTACTAATAGCGTGTTCATGATCTATTAACTATTTATGGACATAGTTTTAAATTGTTAACCAACTATTAATGAGCATTTAACAAGTCATTAATAACAAATTAACTAATGGTTTGTGAATTATTTATTAGCTATTTATTAAGGATAGTTATTCCAAAGCGTTACGGGGAAGACTTTGAGACCCACTGGTACCTATATTACCAACAGTTGTCAACAACAACGGCCCAGTGAAGGAGAAGGAAGCAACACAGGAGGGTCCAGGAAGACTGGAGGCTGCAGTGTAGAGAACCAAACATCAACATAAACAAAGCTTTTACAGCGACAATTACAAACGAATGTACCTGTTCTCTATTGTTAATCCTTGTATGAAGAGTTTGTTCAATGATCCAGAGGAGTGATTCAAGTTCATCCTCTTTCAATGGGATCATATAGTAATGGAATTATGATTTGTGATATTGTGGTGATGTTACATAATTCTATTATCTAGATTAATGATAACAAGCTCATATTAACACCCGGTTCTCAAGATTGGGTCAGATCGAAAATCTCTACTCTACTCTACAACTATACTCTACTCTACTCTACTCTGCTCTACTACTATACTATACTATACTCTACTACTCTACTCTACTCTACTCTACTCTACTCTGCTCTACTACTATACTATACTATACTATACTATACTATACTACTCTACTCTACTCTACTCTACTCTACTCTACTCTACTCTACTCTACTCTACTCTACTCTACTCTACTCTACTCTACTCTACTATACTATACTCTACTCTACTCTGCTACTCTGCTACTCTGATCTGCTCTACTACTCTACTCTGCTCAACTACTCTACTCTAGTAATCTACTCCACTAATCTACTCCACTAATCTACTCTACTCTACTCTACTCTACTCTACTCTACTCTACTCTGCTCTACTCTACTCTACTCTACTCTACTCTACTCTACTCGACTCGACTCGACTCTACACTACTCTGCTTTACTACTCTATTCTACTCTACTCTAGGCTACCCTGCCCTAGCCTACTGTACTGTGTACTCTACTACTCTACTACAATACTCTACTCTACTCTAC
>NC_140183.1:66389449-66416819 GCF_963971535.1 Notolepis coatsorum
ATGGCTTTTGAGACAGACCTGTTCAAAATCACCAATCAAGAAGTGAATCGTCTAAAGCCATGGAATCATTTGTATGTGACCCCTGTTTGAGGGTTGATTTCCCCTTAGGCCCGGAGTGACACGGGTTGGCCTGCAGGCTGACATGTTATCATTTGGTCCTGTCCTACTTTGACGCTTTGCTACTTCAGGAACCCTTCTGTTTTCCTGGTTAGGGTCAGGTGAGGAAAGGCAGTGGGTAACGGGTACAAAATATTACATTTTGGCAAAGTAGCTACAACCGGCTTGGTTAAATCCATATTTCGAGCTAATCGTTTTCAGTATAGGCCTATGTATGATTTTATATAAAAAGAAATCAATGCTATCAATATGAATATGTTATGGTGACAAAAAACTGCAAAAGGACTTTTAAAAACATGAGGATAGATAGATAGATAGATAGATAGATAGATAGATAGATAGATAGATAGATAGATAGATAGATAGATAGATAGATAGATAGATAGATAGATAGATAGATAGATAGATAGATAGATAGATAGATATACAGACAGACAGACAGGACAGACAGACAGACAGACAGACAGACAGACAGACAGACAGACAGACAGACAGACAGACAGACAGACAGACAGACAGACAGACAGACAGACAGACAGACAGACAGACAGACATACAGACAGACAGACAGACAGACAGACAGACATACAGACAGACAGACAGACAGACAGACAGACAGACAGACAGACAGACAGACAGACAGACAGACAGACAGACAGACAGACAGACAGACAGACAGACAGACAGACAGACAGACAGACAGACAGACAGACAGACAGACAGACAGACAGACAGACAGACAGACAGACAGACAGACAGACAGACAGACAGACAGGACAGACAGACAGACAGACAGACAGATCAGATAGATAGATAGATAGATAGATAGATAGATAGATAGATAGATAGATAGATAGATAGATAGATAGATAGATAGATAGATAGATAGATAGATAGATAGATAGATAGATAGATAGATAGATAGATAGATAGATAGATAGATAGATAGATAGATAGATAGATAGATAGATAGATAGATAGATAGATAGATAGATAGATAGATAGATAGATAGATAGATAGATAGATAGATAGATAGATAGATAGATAGATAGATAGATAGATAGATAGATTGGAGTCTGGTTGGTCCATGCATGGTGCTGATGGTGCTGAAGTCAACTAGCTGAACTGTGTTACAACTCCTCACAGCGGGTCAGCATCAGGTTAGAGACAAAGTCTGACAGTTTATCGACTACTTTATAATGGAGTCATCCTCCTCCTTCTCTCTCTCTCTGTCAGTATATCTGACTGTTTCTATCGCTTTCTGTCTGTTTGTGTTTTTGTCTGCCCACCCCCTCCTTTCCCGCTCTCACCCTCTTTCTGTACCTGTCTTTCCCTCTGTCTGTCTTTCTTTCTGTCTCTCCATCTCTCTCTGTCTGTCATTCTGTTACCCCGTGTCTCTCTCTCTCCTCTCTCTCTCCTCTCCCTTCTTCTCCCTCTCTCTCTCGCTCACTCCTCTCTCTCTCTTCTCTCTCTCTCTCTCTCTCTCTCTCTCTCTCTCTCTCTCTCTCTCTCTCTCTCTCTCTCTCTCTCTCTCTCTCTCTCTCTCTCTCTCTCTCTCTCTCTCTCTCTCTCTGTTTCTCTCTCTCTCTTCTCCCTCTCTCTCTCTCTCTCTCTCTCTCTCTCTCTCTCTCTCTCTCTCTCTCTCTCTCTCTCTCTCTCTCTCTCTCTCTCTCTCTCTCTCTCTCTCTCTTTCTGTCTCTCTGTCTTTCTGTACCTGTCTTTCTCTCTGTCTGTCTTTCTGTACCTGTCTTTCTCTCTGTCTGTCTTTCTGTACCTGTCTTTCTCTCTGTCTGTCTTTCTGTACCCGTCTTCTCTCTCCGTCTCTCTCTGTCTGTCTGTCTTTCTGTACTTGTCTTTCTCTCCATATATCCATCTGTCTGTCTTTCTGTACCCGTCTTTCTCTCTGTCTCTCTGTCTGTCTGTCTATCTGTACCCGTCTTTCTCTCTCTGTCTGTCTGTCTGCATGACTGTCTGTCTGTCTATCTATCTATCTGTCTGTCTGTCTGTCTGTCTGTCTGTCTGTCTGTCTGTCTGTCTGTCTGTCTGTCTGTCTGTCTGTCTGTCTGTCTGTCTGTCTGTCTGTCTGTCTGTCTGTCTGTCTGTCTGTCTGTCTGTCTGTCTGTCTGTCTGTCTGTCTGTCTGTCTGTCCTGTCTGTCTGTCTGTCTGTTTGATCTGTCCCGTCTTTCTGTCTGTCTGTTACCGTCTCTCTCTCCCTCCATCTCTCCGTCTCTCTCCATCTCTCTGTCTCTCTTTGTTGTCTCCCTCTCTTCCCCCGCTCTACGGCCCGTTCTCAGATGACCGCACCTCATCAGAGCGAGAGGGGCATCTACACCCCTATTAAAATAAAGTCTGAACATCACATACTGCGATGTAGCTTTTATACCGGAGATCATATTCTATTCTATTCTATTCCACCCCCCACCACCAAACCCCACAGTCATAATGCTCCAATGCCTTGATGTCTCATGTTCCGGTGTCTGCATGTGTTTTTTCTAGTGAGACAACAAAGCCGAAACCCAAGCTGCCCTCCATAGTGAAGGACAGGTGCAGCGTCCCTGACATGGACCCTGGAGCCTCAGCTACTGTGTGTCTGCTGCGCCGTCTCCCCCCAGAAGGAAGCATCCAAGGTTACAGCCGTGCGGTCGCTGGAGACGACTACTTTTCAAATTACAATCAGGGGTTGCGGGAGATTACTTTTCAAATTATAATCGGTAACGCGATATCACCGCCGGAGACGCGGTAATAGTAAACGAGAGAGCGGTCAGTTACTTCCGCATTTACTTTTTGTCTCCGGAAACTGATAGAGCTAAACACGGACGATTCGTTTAAAATGTATGAATGGATTGTTAAATGTATAAAGGACTGAATGGCATAGTAATTGTAATAATCGTAACTACCCACCTCATACTATAGTCTAAGTCAGTGGTTCTCAAACTACGGGTCGCGACCCAAATTGGACATTGGAAAGTAAATGCAAAAAAGAATAATAATAATACAAAAAAAAACATATTTTGGCTAAATATGCCTTGTTTTATAAATGTGTATTGATAACATAGTGCTGTAATTAATTTTTTTTTAAAATTTTTTTTATTGGTATTTTCCCCCCTCCATTTTCCTCCGATTTTCTCCCATCCCAATGTTAGTCGTATGCCAATTCCCAGTCCTTCCTGGTCGCTGCGCTTTACCCCCCACAGTCAGATCATTTTTGGGAGAGTGGAGGCTACCACGTGCTTCCTCCGACACACGTCCAGCCAATCACCGCTTCTTTTCACCTGGCAGCGCGGATTCTCATTGAGAGGGCGTAGCGTGTGGAGGACCACACTATCCCCCTCACGTCCAATCCGCGCTTAGCAGGCGCCCCGACCGAACTGTAGGAGTCGCTGTTTACAACGACCCGGACCCACCCCGCCAGCTTCTCCCACCCTCTGATACAGCCAATTGTATCAGTGCAGACGGCCAGCCAAGCTGGTGACAACCCCGGAGCTGTGAGCTGGATTCGAACAGGCGAACCAAGCTCACAGCTCCGGGGCTGGTGACGAACGCAATCTCCGCTCGACCACCTAACCGCTGTAATTACATTTTCTAATAAATATGCATGATCAAGTTCTAAGTCTACCCATATACTCTGTATGGTAGCATGTACAACAGTGCTGTATATATTTACATTGATATGTAAATACGTGCATATAATCCCTCTATATACTTACTTATATAACCCATAACTCTGTATGAAAACATGTATGTACAATAATGCTGTATATAGCATATATATTTATTCTCACCGTATATATATTCATATATATCCACAGCTGTCTGTACTTACCTGCACATAATCCTTACATAACTGTAGATACTATATCTATATCTGTACATATCCTACTGTTACGCTGCTGGCCAGTATGACTACTACCATACTGTCTTTATACCTGTATCACTGTACATATTATATTACAACTCTGTACATACATCTGATTAGCATTACACTCAGTAGTACTAATTTGTATATTTTATTTGACAGTTTAATCAACTGTACATTGTATATTACTGTTGCACTTTAATGTTACATTTCCACTCTGGTTGGATGTCAAACTTCTTTACGTTGTACTGTACTTGTGCTGTATAATGACAAAACATTTTAATCTAATCTAATCTAATCTAATCTAATCTAATATCTAATCTAATCTAATCTAATCTAATCTAATCTAATCTAATCTAATCTAATCTAAACTAATCTAAACTAATCTAATAAAAATGTATATAACTGTATTCCTAAATATGGTAATAATAATATTGCCGTTATCATGATCTCACAACCCACAATGCATTTTGCTACTTTCAAACAGGTTTCAGATACTCTTGTATTTCCTCAAAGTATTTCCTGTATTTTACATCAGTAACTTTCACTGATTACAGTAACCATATCTAACCTCATCTCTGTTGCCTATAGGCACTCTGTACTTTCCATGCACACGTGCACACGTGCACACACACACACGTGCACACACACACACACACACACACACACACACACACACACACACACACACACACACACACACACACACACACACACACACACACACACACACACACACACACACACACACACACACACACACACACACACACACACACACACACACACACACCACACACACACACACACACACTGCTATATCCAGCGAAACATTAGCCTATGGTCTAGTCTCATGGACCAAATGGAATATTGATCTCCAACGACTTCTGAATGTATTTTTTATTTCCTTTCCTCTCTCTTCTCCTCCATTGTGGCTCTAAAGCCCTAATGGTCTTTGCATGAGTCGGGCAGTCGTCATCCCCGGCCGGCTCGCTGTAACACTGACAGCTCTCTGGAGTCACCAAGGGCATCTGAGACGCTTCCAGGTGTTAGTAAAGACTGTCGATCGTCAGACGGTCGCTCGCGCGTGTGCGTGTGTGTGTGTGTGTGTGTGTGTGTGTGTGTGTGTGTGTGTGTGTGTGTGTGCGAGAGAAAGAGAGAGTGTGAAATAGAGCATGTGAGTCTGTGTTCAAGCATGTTCCTGTGTATGTGTTTTTGTGTGTATTTGTGTGAGAGTGTGTTAAAGCATGTGTGTGTGTGTGTGTGTGTGTGTGTGTGTGTTGTGTGTGTGTGTGTGTGTGTGTGTGAAAGAGCCAGAGAAAGAGAGAGTATGTGTGTGTGTGTGTATTTGTGTGAGAGAGTGTGTAAACGTGTGTGTGTATGTATGTGTGTGCATGTTCCTGTGTGTGTCTCTGTGTGTGGTCAGGGCCGCGGGAAGTCAGTCAGAGTTGGGGGCGCGGAGATAAGTGATATAATAACGTCATAGGCGGCGGGTGCGCTGAAGGCGAGGCAATGACCGTGCAGCCCAAATTCTTTTCCTTTTTTGTCAATATACACACGTCACCCACTAGGCTATGCGAGGCGAGACCCACTCTTTTAATATATAGTGCAAATTAAGTGTTCAAATGAAGGCATCCAATAATAGATTAACCATTGTCTTACCTTAATGCAGCAAAATGCGACGTTTCATCTTGGCATCAATGATCTTTTCCGCCCGGTGCAGCCCGGTACGTGTGTACGCGGAACTGAAAGTGGGTTGGTAAAAATCTACACGTGCCCGGTACAGCTTCTAAATTACTTTGTTTATATGCCTAAAACACCGGTCTGTATAACAGGGAACACTGCATTATCGAGATAGCGCCCCTATGAGGATCTGGCCGGTAATGCACTTTTCCTAATTCCAAGAGTAGGGTAAATCTGCAGTGCCGGTGACATTGAGTAGGATATTACAATGGAATAAAAGCCAAAACAACATTGCAGTTACAACTCCCTGCCAGGTGGGGTGCTGCAGCCCCCGCAGCACCCCCCCTTCCCGCGTCACTGTGTGTGGGAACTCGTACCTGTAAGTGTGTGTGTGAAAGAGACAGAGAAAGAGAGTGTGTGTGTGTGTGTGTGTGTGTGTGTGTGTGTGTGTGTGTGTGTGTGTGTGTGTGTGTGTGTGTGTGTGTGTGTGTGTGTGTGTGTGTGTGTGTGTGTGTGTGTGTGTGTGTGTGTGTGTGTGTGTGTGTGTGTGTGTGTGTGTGTGTGTGTGTGTGTGTGTGTGTGTGTGTGTGTGTGTGTGTGTGTGTGCATCAGTGGCGGACTCAGGCTGTTTGAAGGGCAGGGGCGAAAAGAAAAAAAGGGCACCTACTGCACAACATGGGACCCCATCAATGAGCAAAAAGCTATGATGCGTCGTGTATGGTGAAATAGTCTTCATCCTTGATTAAGATTAACATTAGAATAACATATAAAATCCAGAATAATAGTATAACCACACATCTATGATAAAAACACACAGGGAACAATACACCTTTAAAATGTTTATTTCACCTCATTGTCATGGTGTTTGAAAAGTATAGATTATCGTGGTGTTTGAAGGCCTGCCCTAAACCATTGCTGCTGTGGTACATTTCTCAATGCTAAAGATATCAGTGAGGAATATAAATATTTGGGAAACAGCATTTTAATATCGTCTGGGTTGAAAAATAGTGAACCTATTCTTTAAAAGCTATTTACAACATATATTTTACAGGATATAGAACAGTTTAACAGTTGAAGTTAATTTGAGTGCCGTTGAGCTTCTTCCTTTCTCTCCTTCTCTCCTCCCCTTCTCTCCTCATGTCCTCTCCTTCTCTCCTCCTGCCCTCTCCTTCTGTCCTGTACTCCCCTTCTCTCTTCCTGTCCTCTCCTTCTCTCCTCATGTCCTCTCCCCTCCTTCTCTCATCATGTCCTCTCCTTCTCTCCTCTATCTCTCCCTCCCCCCTCTCTATATTCCCCATTCTCTCCATTAAACTTAATATCTTGTACCTGGATACTGGCTGGATCAGTGGCATATTTTAATGGCAACAGGAGAGCATTCAAGTTATTTGTTGTTTTAATAATTTCTCTCCCTATCATCATTTTCATCCTCGCTTTCTTTAGCATCTCCATGACCGTCTTCATCATCATTTCTCTCCATAACATCATCTGCATTCTATCTTTCCTCAACTTCTTCATAATTTATCTCCATAAAATCATCTGCATTTTCTTTTTCCTCCACTTCTTCACCATCTCTCTTCCTGATATCATCATTTCCCTCTTGAATATCTCCATCTTCATTGTCTGTACTGTCTTTATCTAAGGTGGAGCAAATAATATTTGTTTTATAATAGTAATATAATTGTACTGTATATAATATTCGTACGGTAGCCTACAATGTTATAATTGTATTATAAAATAATATGTCATATAGCACTACCACTAGCCCTCTTGCCTTGATTGGAATAAAAAGGGTCTATGGTTGGTCAATTTAAATGTTTAAGACAGAATTTTCGTCCCAAAATAAGCATTATTGACCATGTTAGCACCAGATGCTCAGTTATAATCCAAACTATGGCTCTGTGAGACAAGCTTGTATGAATGAATGAATGAATGAAAACTTTATTTAACAGATTGCAGAATGGGTACAATACAGAACGGCTCAATACATACAATTGTTAAGGGGATGCAGACCTGAGAAAGACGTTTGTCTTGTTTCCATCAGGGTCCCCCATTTTCATTTCATATAGACATTTATGACATACACAACATGACATTTATGGCATAGGGACATATAGGTATTTAGTACTGATACATTTATGACATAAACGGTATTCAAATATACAGTACTGTTACCCCTAGATCCTGACAGAGTATATACATATGATGGGGAGGGGACTGTACATTAGGAGGGGGTGGGTGGGTGGGAGAGAAATATACATACGACGGGGAGGGAATATATACATGCGGTGGGGAGGAGACTGTCTATTAGGAGGTGGTTGTACACATAGCTAGTAGTGAGGACTTACAAATACATACAGTATCCTTATCTCCTCCCTTACTATTATTGCTTTGGACAACATTTTTCAAAGAGAAGCTGCCTCTCGCAGCATTTTCAGCTGCTTTTTAATATTCTTCCGATTTCTTTCTCTCCTTGGCATTCTGTAATCATAGAATATAGGCCAATGCTAAACCCACTTTTAAGTTTACTTAAGTTAGCTTTAAAAAGCTATTCACACTGAACTTTAAAGTGCTATGGGTATATCTTGTGCAAATTATCCTAAAATAATTTGTACACTTTATTTCTAAATTGAGAACACAGGTTAGCATAGAATCAGCTAAGCAAGGTGCCTGTTTAGTTAGCTAGCTACAGTAGTAATACAGCTACCGGTAGCCTACAGTAGCCTAGGCTAAAACATACTGCCATCAATAAAAGCACTTGCAGTGTACATACATTAGTATACTATTTAGTAATGCATAATTGGTCAAACAAACTCAATCTTTGCAACTTCAAAGAAAGCTTGCTGTATTACCTACCTCACACACAGCAGTAGGATGCAGGGTTACAGCTCAGACTGCATTAAGCCCTCTGGCATCTGAACATTCAAGAGGGGATGTGTCTAAAACTGAAAACTTAAATGGATGGAATATTGTAGTGACAGGGCTGCTCAGAGTTGTGCCTCAAGTTCCCAGCATGCTTGGACTTTGTGCCTCAGTTAAACTAACTTACTCTAACCTAACCTAAAGGATACATTGGGGGTAAAATAGGGACAGTGCAGATCGAGAAACATCAAAACGTTAGCTTGATATTAGCCCATCGGTTCCTTGCAAAAACTCAGAAAATATTTGCTAATGGCCTTATAATGTGTTTAGAATATAAGCAGGGTTTAACTATTTTGCAACACCCCTAGACTGTCTTCATCATGGCACCCACTTTGGGAAAGCCTGCCCTAGTAAGCGGCATCACATTTTATCCACTAACAGAGCAGTCATTAAGACACGTTATTTCATTTTCTTGCTATGTTTTCACCACTCAATAGGGCACTTTAGCATGACGTTTTTCAACCTGGTCAAGTTTAGACCATTGGAGGGGCACCAATAGGTCACATCGTCTCATTTTTGCCACTCAAAAGGGCATTTTAGCGTGATGTTTTCAACCGTTGGGCACATGGTAAAGTTTAACCATTGGAGGTGCACCAATGGGCACATGCTCTCATTTTCGCCACTCAAAGGGGCATTTTAGTGCGATGTTTTCAACTGTGGGGGCACATGGTCATGTTTAACCATTAGAGGGGCACCAATAGGGCACGTCCTCTAATTCTTTTCACTCAAAAAGGCACATTTGCCTGACATCATTTAACCGTCAGGGAACATGGTCAAGTTTAGACCATTGGAGGGGCACCAATGAGCAGGGACGTGCACAGGACTTTAGAGGGGCAGGTGCTCAAAGGCTGAAAAGGGCACTACACTTGTGTGTATATATTAACCGAGCGCGCGTAGCGCGAAAGCGCAATTTTTAAGGGCCCTTTTCTGGTGGGGGGCCCCCTTTTTATGCTTTTTGGGTTTTGGTGATCAAATATTGAATATTGAACTATAATAATCAGTGCAGGAGCTCACTTATCCTTGAAAGACACTTTTATCACTGACTTAAAAGGCCCATATATCTCCATAAATGTTCAGGTGGGAGGGAATAAGTGCTTACCCTACAGACCCCAAGAAGTGCTGTATATTCTGTATTGTTTAATATAAATGCATTTTTTATTCCAATCCCGATTTGTATTTGAGATTCCCAAATCCCATCGGACTTGACTTCTTCGTGTCCCTCAATGAGTGTAATAGCAGCATTCAACAGCGGTTTCTATCATCATCATCATCATCACCACCCACGCTATGCATACAATATATAGGTCCGCGGAGAGGCACGCTGAGGAGGCCATGCAAACTGCAATGGAATATGGGGCATCTCTCTCTCTTTACCTAATATTTTGATTCTATCCTGAATTTTTTCAGTTGGAAGGGCAGTCTATATGCGTAACGGTAAAACAAAATTAAATATTTTTTATTTTTTTCAAAAAGGGCACTTTTTTGATGATGCTTAAAAAGGCAGGTGCTCAGGCACCCCTTGGCCTCTATGTGTGCACGTGCCTGCCAATGAGCATGTCTTCTAATTTTCGCCACTCAAAAGGGCATTTTAGCGTGATGTTTTCAACTGTGGGGCACATGGTAAAGTTTAGACCATTGGAAGAGCACCAATAGGGCACACTCTCTCATTTTTCGCTACTCAAAAGGGCACTTTAGCACGGGTTTTTCAACCGTGGGGGAACCGGGGCAATCATGGCATAGCATAACATAAAACAAGATAAGATAAGGTAACATAACATAAAATAACATAATATAACATAACATACTGTAATATAACATAACATAACATAACGTAAAATAAGATAAGATAAGATACAAAGAAATAATAAGAAACAATAGCAATACCTTGTCTCATAGAGACTGCTACCTTATCATTTCATTGAGCTTTAATTAAGACAACACTAGCATTCAGTGTCCCAGATTACATCACTGGTGGCCATATTCAAACTCATTCATCTGAGTAACTGTCAGACTAAATGAATGTGTGCAAAACTGTTTTAGAGTTTTTGAATGTGGATTATGTGCAAAATAAATCAGCATTGTTGCCAGAAAAGATAGCAAAGACCCCTTTCAGACAAGTTGGACAATATTTCATAGTCTTTTTGTTTCCTTTTGTAAGTTGCTCCCACTAGATCTTACAGTATAGCTTCTGTTGTTTAATAGTGAGATCTTGCCATGTGAGCAGCCGCCAAACATTGAACATATTTCTAATTCTTCGCTAACCTTTGGATATTTCTCCAAGGCGTACGCTGCCATACCATGCATGTGACAGAATGCTATAATTTTAAGGATACCCAATACAATACACTGCTTTTGGCTTTTGGAAAATATCTTGCACACATAGGATGTTTCTCATCATCCAAAGTGAAATCAGAAAAGTGCAGATAGGAGGTTTTGCGTTTCAGCCATCGAATATATATAATATATATATAAAAAAGATATTATGAATGAATAATAACGGACATCCAAATGCACTATGCAGATTGTATATAGAATGTGGAGCATCTTAGCATGTCCCTTATTCTGCATGTATTATACCAAGTGTGCCACGCATCCATGTCAATTAAATTCCATCAAAGTGGACCATCTCTTCTCAACAATGGCCTGATAATGTGCTTACAGTTCTGTCTCTCTCTCTCTCTCTCTCTCTCTCTCTCTCTCTCTCTCTCTCTCTCTCTCTCTCTCTCTCTCTCTCTCTCTCTCTCTCTCTCTCTCTCTCTCTCTCTCTCTCTCTCTCTCTCTCTCTCTCTCTCTCTCTCTCTCTCTCTCTGCATCTCTCCCTCTTCTCCAGCAGCCTCTCTCTAAGAGGTTTAGCATGTCAAAGTTCTCCCGGCTCATCCATAATTGATCGGCAGTATGGGAGCATCCTCGCTGCACTTAGTTAACTAGCTATCTGCAGGTGTTCCACCGGCCTCTGCTCAGGGGGTGGAGGGCACTGCATGTAGATATACTCCGTCCCCAGCCCCCCCCAAAAATGTGAACCGGATGTGTCTTGTAAATCCCGGTGTTAGCCCCTTGTTCTCTGGCCGTGTTCTGGGGGGACCCGGTACGCATTTCTCCCAGTGACACCGTCCAAAAGATGGGTTAGAACATCTGAAAGTCTTGTAACATTGGTGTTGTGCCCTTGACACTGGTGTGGATTCATCTCTATGTGAATACCATCAGTGTCCTTCAGAGGCCTTGTATCTTATTCACATCGTCTCTTCCTTCTTCCTCCTCCTCTCCCCCACAGGGCCAACTGTCGATTCCCGCTTCCCCGGCAACGTGTCGAAGTGTCTTTGAGCAAGACACTTAACCCCCTAACTGCTCCCGATGAGTTGCCTGTGTGAATGTGTGAGTGAATGGGTGAATGTGAGGCATAAGTTGTAAAAAGCGCTTCGGATAAAAGCACTACATGCAGACCGCTTATAGTCCAGATAAATTACTCCTGCCTGCGTATCTCCCCAAATCACCACCTCGAAGGGGCATTACCCCGCTTTCACGTGCAAACTATTAACAACACCACTATTAACAACACCACTATTAACAACACCACTATTAACAACACCACTATTAACAACACCACTATTAACAACACCACTATTAACAACACCACTATTAACAACACCACTATTAACAACACCACTATTAACAACACCACTATTACGGTAACAACAGTCCCGCTTGCAGCCGAGGTGCTCCTTAAGACGAGATTTGAGAACCACAGGTTTACCGGCTGGCCGTGCCTGTACTGTAGTTGCACTGTGGGTCTGGATGGTTTTCGTGCTTGTGTACAGGTATCTATCTGCCTGCAGACACACTCTCCCACGTACACAATGTCTTTCATTGCCCCAGGACCAAATGAAAACATTTGTTATTTTTTTTAATTTTCTTTATTTAACCTTTATTTACCCAGGGTAGGTTCGCTGAGCACGGATGATCTTTTTCAGCTACGCCCTGCTTCACATTCACACAGTTCCAGTTATAGTGTCATTATATGTAAAATGTCACCTGGTTGTGTTCTTCTTGGACTCACTATGTATACATCCGTTTATGAAAGCATCCAGGATACGGGCTATACATGAACTGTATGTCTTGTAGCGATGTTGCTGTAACCAGTGTGCATTCTGCTGTGTCTTTTCTGTTGTAATGGACAGCAGACATCGTGTCCACGTGTAGCACATGCCTCATGGCTCTGGGACCAAGCCAAGTATTGCTAACCGTTTCAGGTGTAGCCTACAATCCCCACATGTCAGATAGAATTTTGAGAACCGAACATTCTAATGTTGATTGAACATTCCAGAAAATGGTAACTAAATGTGTTGTTGTAAACATTGGTTTAGGGCCCCTTGTTCTTTGAGATATTCTTCCTGTAACATCATCAAAGATCTGCGTTGAAACAGCAGAGAATTCCCTGATGATATGGACATTTGGTCTTTGTTTTGCGATACACAGATGTACTCTTTGCGATAGAAATACACAGTAGGTTTCATACTGTAGTGGCAGTGGAATTCTGTGACCTAATTCAAGCCATTGTTTACTCCTCCTTTAGCCAACCATGTAGCTAGCAGGTCTACAGGCTCACAGGAACGGAGGGTAGTCCCGTCTGGATCCATGGAGATGCATAAAAAGGCTAGGAAGATAACCTGACAGTAAGTCAAATCACGAGTGTGGTTATGCTCGTGGGTTGCAGACTTCAACTAAACGTTGACTACCCGTTAAAAATTACTCCTTTCTGAATATTACCATAAAATTGTCCAAATACATTTGTAGCACAATTTCTCCTATAAGCTCCTAATCCTCCAAGAACGATACATCATTCCTTTCCTTTTACAATTCAGGAATTTAGCTGATTCAGACTCATTCAGAGTGATTCACAAGTCACAAGTGACTCACGCGAGTGGAAGAATAAAGAATAAAATAGAATAAAGTAGTAGAATAAAGGCAGATTTGCTAGAATCTAGAGCAACGAGTAGAATACGGGAACGTTCCCATGTGCTGGAGGGATTGTGAACTTTCTGATTACAATACAGCTCATTCTAGCCTGCTCTTCTTTAGGGAGCGACATGCACACAGGCTGGCCCACCTAACAATGAGACCTGTCAATCACCTCTCTTTGCATGGCTGTGCCCTGTCCTGTGTGTGTGTGTGTGTCAAGTCAAGAGTCAAGTCAAGAGTTTTATTTGTCACGGCATACAAGTATACAATGAAATGCGGGTGGTCTTGCCCGCAACGATGTGCAATACAGTAGTACAACATATAATATAATCCAATAAAAACAACATTGTGCAATAGACAGGTAATATACAGGTAATATAGTGGGACATCTCTGTATCTGTACATAGTTATTTACAGACAGGGCCGCCTGGGAGAAATGCGAGGCCCTGTGCGAGGCCCCCCCCCCCCCCCCCCCCCCAAAAGGTAAAAAATATATATAATTTTTTTTTCTTTTTTTCATACAGTCAACATATTCTTAAATAATAGCGCTGCCCGAGGCTGGGCATGATACAGTCAACATATAGCAAGAGAGAGAGCGAGAGAGAGCTCCCGTTCTACAGTCAATATACAGTGTACAGAGAGAGAGAGAGAGAGAGAGAGAGAGACATTGGAAAGAAATTGAAATGCTATTTGGCCCTAAACAGAGAGTACACAGTGGCAGAATACCTGAGCACTGTGACTGAAGATCCTTGACTAGGTACAGACTCAGCGAGCACAGCCTAGCCATCGAGAAAGGCCGCCATAGGCAGACTGTGTGTGTTAGAAAGAGAGAGAGAGAGCATGTGTGTTTGTCGTGTGTGTGTGTTAGAGAGAGAGCATGTATGAGAGAGATAAGCAAAGATGAGCCCCTAAAAGGATATTCAACTTTTAATGGAAGAACAAAACAGAAGGAAAAGATAACTTCACAAAGGCAACATGAATATACATAGATCCAAAAGGACAAAGATCAACACTTAAATCCAAAGAGAAGAGAGAAAACAGCTAAACAGCATTCAGCTAAATAGGCTAGCCAGGTACTGACACCAGGCCACACACAGCTTTGGCCAACGGCCCAACGCTACCCAAGCTACACAAACGACCAAGACAATTCACACACATCACATGTCGTATCTCCAAATGTTGTGAAGTAACATATGTTTTGCCTGGAAAAAAACATCGTTATTAACAAAACATTCGGGAGGGGAAGAAAGGAAGAGTGGGGTAATGTCATGACATCTTACCTGCACGAGGAACGCAGGGCGAAAGGCCGCAACACAGGTCTCCACGTTGACGAAAGGCCTCTCGCTGGCGGGACAAAAAGAAGCTATGGCCGGTGCCTTGTCATGGTGCAGGCCCGACTACATCTTCTGTCAAAGATGATGTCGTAGTCAGAGTGCCAGAACCCCCTGCTATTCTCACGGCTAATGTCAATGGTCGTAGCACAAGCTAACAGCTAACTCTAGGCTAACTGATAGCATCAAACTAACGTTCCCAGCCGAGCGCAGCCGGCAGCTAACGTCGTAGCTAAACAGCTAACTGGCTAACAGTTAGCTCAACCTGGCTATCGCTAACCATTAGCTAACGCAGAAGCAAGCTATGCGGCTACCACTGAAAAACTGTACAACATGAGAAAAGCAATACAGGTGCTGACACCAGGCCACACACCGTTAGCTACTAGTACTACAACAGCTAGTCGGCCAGTTTGGCTCCAGAGAGAGAGAGAGAGAGAGAGATATCCATGGCGGGAATAGAATAGAGTGCATTAAAAACTCACCAAACGTCCAAGAGGATGGAGACAACCGCGTGGAGTTGACGAAGTTCATCTGCCGAATGACCATCTTCTTCATCTTGGCATAACAATGCTGCACGCGCTGTCTCTAGGTTAGCTAACGCTAGTTAGCCTTTAGCTAAGCTAGCTACTAGCCGACATCATCATGGCTATATCCCGACTGAACCACACTTAATATTATAACGTAGCTAATGGCTAGCCTGACTGAACTGTCTAACATGCAACAACTTTCATCTTCAGTCCATCTGCCGAACGATGTCCTCTTCATCTTGGCTGGCATAACCTAGGCTCCAATGCTGCACGCGCGAAATAGTCAGACGCTAGTGATGGGTCGGTCATGAGCGACTCGTTCATAAGAGCCGATTCATTGCCGTGAGCGTGAGTCGAATCGCTCACGTCTGGCAATGAGTCGGTTCACGCCCCCCCCCCCCCCCCCGGCACGCACACAGACACACACAATGAACTCAACAGACGCTACCTTACCTGGCTGTAACCCCTCCCCTCATTGAAACCAATTCTGCTGCCTGCAGAGCCTCAGAGCCAGGAACGTGTCTAATGTGAAATATATAAGCATATAAGCAAAACTAGATTTTAGGTCTGTGATGAAAAAGGGCCTCGCGGAAGGGGGGCCTCGCAAAAAAAAAAAATTAAATTAAAAAAAATTAAAAAAAAATTAAAAAAATAATAAATAATTTTTTTTTTTTTTTTTTTTTTTGCGAGGCCCCCCTTCCCGCGAGGCCCTGTGCGACCGCACTGCTCGCACACCCCCTGAGGCGGCCCTGTTTACAGAGCATGTAGGACATGTTAGGTCCTTTGGTAGTGCAATACACTGTTACTGTTGCTTTACTATTTTTAAAGTGACCTTTCCTTTGTGGCCCTAAGTGTGGGCGTGTGCAGCATGAGTGTGTGCCTGCTCATGTTAAAGTGGCTGCTAGTGTGCGAGCGTGCACAGCGTGCGTGTCGTGTGTGTGCTCATGTGTGCTTGTGTGTGGAGAGTTCAGTGTTCTGTGGCACTCAGTGTTCATTGTTCAAGGCTCTGATGGCCTGGGGGAAGAAGCTGAGCTGAAGCCTCTCTGTCCTAGTAGCTGGGGTTCGCAGGCGTCTGCCTGACCTCAGCAGCTGGAACAGGCTGTTATTGGGGTGGTGAGGGTCTTTCATTATTCTGCAGGCTCTGGATTTGCACCTCTTGTTGTATAGAACCTGCAGGGGAGGTAGTGCAATACCCGTGGTGAGCTTACCACTCTCTGTAGGGCCTTCTTGTCCTGTGCCGTGCTGTTTCCATACCAGGCAGTGATGTTTCCAGTCAAGATGCTCTCTACAGCTCCGGAGTAGAAGGACTGGAGTATCTTCCCCGATACTCTGAACTTCCTTAACTGTCTCAGGTGGTAGAGGCGCTGCTTCGCCTTTTTTACGACTGTGTCTATGTGTGTTGACCATGTCAGATCCTCTGAGATGTGGACCCCCAGGTACTTAAAGCTGCTCACCCTGTCCAGGGTAGCCCCGTTTATCCTCAGTGGTGTGTGTGTCTCCTGCTGTCCTCTCCTATAATCCACGATCAGCTCCTTGGTTTTACCAATGTTCAGGAGCAGGCTGTTGTCCTGGCACCAGCGTTCCAGTACCTCAACCTCCTCCCGGTAGGCCTTCTCGTCATTGTCCGAGATCAGCCCCACCACCACCGTGTCGTCTGCAAACTTCACTATGGAGTTGGAGCTGAACTTGGCCACACAATCGTGTGTGTAGAGTGAGTACAGCAGGGGGCTCATAACACAGCCCTGGGGGGACCCGATGCTCAGGGTGATGGTGTTGGAGGTCTGACCCCCCACCCTGACCGCCTGGGGTCTTTCAGACCCAGCTCGATCAGCTTGTCCACCAGTCTGGTGGGGACTATAGTGTTGAACGCTGAGCTGTAGTCAATGAACAACAGTCTCACATAGCCCCCCTTCTGGCGGTCAAGGTGAGAGAGGGTGCTGTGCAGTACCTGGGAGACCGCGTCGTCAGTGGACCTGTTTGTCCTGTATGCAAACTGCATAGGGTCCATATCACTGGGGAGGGAGGCACAAATGTGATCCTTGACCAGCCTCTCGAAACATTTCATGACCAGAGGTGAGTGCCACCGGTCTGTAGTCATTGAGACATGTTGGGGAGGGTTTCTTCGGTACCGGGATGATGGTAGACATCTTGAAGCAGGCAGGGACCACTGACTTGATTGAGGGATTGATTAAATATGGCGGTGAACACAGGGGCTAGCTGGTTGGCACAGGACTTAAGTATGCGTCCTGTTATACCATCTGGGCCAGCCGCTTTCCTTGTGTTCACCTGCATAAATGCTCTTCTCACACTGTGTTCCGACAACGAGAGAGCGTCCCCGCCCCCCCGCGGTTGCCCCCCCCCCCCCCTCCACAACAGCCGGCGCGCCAGTGACGTCACTAGCCGTTGAGCCAGCGGCGCCACCGTCTACACCAAACCGAGCATAGAAAGAGTTGAGTTTGTCCGCAAGAGAGGCGTCGTCGCTCCCCATTGAGGGGGCGCTGACTTTGTAGTCAGTTATTGTCCTCAGTCCCCGCCATAAGCCTCTTGTGTCGTTTTGTGCCATTTGTGTCTCCAGTTTATCAGCATATGTCCGTCTTGCAAGTTTTACAGCCTTGCGCAGAGTATAGACTGAAGCCTTGTACTCCTCCATGTTTCCTGACTCTCTGCCCAGGTTGTAAGCAGTGGTGCGAGAGTTCAGGGCTGCTCTGATAGTACTGTCCACCCACGGTTTCTGGTTTGGGAAAACCTGCACCTTTTTCGTGCGGACAAACTATCAGCTATAGTTGTTATGAAGCTCACCACGGTGTCTGCGAGCTCGCTGACGTCACTGGCGCTTCCCCGAAACATATTCCAATCCGTGTCTGCGAGCGCGTCCTGGAGCGTGGCCTCTGATTCGTCGGTCCATTTTTTTGTCTCACGTGACACGACGGCGTCACGTGATCTTTGTTTGTAAGCGGGGAACAACAAGATGGAGTCGTGATCGCTTGAGCTTGTAGGCCCCGTCAATGGTGGAGCCGCTACAGCCTTGTAGCCGGCTCTGAACGGGGTGTAACAGTGGTCGAGTGTGTTTCCCCCTCTGGTGGAGCAGGCGATGTGCTGAAAAAAGGACAGCATCACTTTTTTCAGATTTGCCTGGTTGAAATCACCAGCTACGATCGTCGCCGCGTCAGGATGTTTGATTTGGTGCTTATTGAGGTGCTTGTGTAGTTCCACCAGCGCCTTGCCAGTATTCGCTTGTGGAGGGATATATACGGCGGTGTGTGTGTGTGTGTGTGTGTGTGTGTGTGTGTGTGTGTGTGCGTGCGTGAACTCTGTGACGACCACCTTATAACTGACACATACATTTTGTGGCAGAGGCAGAAAATTGGTAAAAAATAAACGAGCTGCATAGGTGACATAATAAACTGTAAACAACACATTTGCAGACATGTAATTCCATAAATTCCCCCATCAAGGTGTTAAATGTCTTCAAACCATCCTCAACATTTTCCTTATTTTTATCATCACGGACATTATCCATGAATGCTTTAATTTCATTATCTTCCTTGTTAGCGCACATAGCTTGGCGCATGGCGAGAGCCAATCAGTCTGAAGAGCTCTCTTTCAGTTTCAGCTGCGTGTTCATCCTGGATTGGATCAGTCCGACTCGCATCCTCGGGTTTCTCCGACATTTCGAGTTATTTGATAACGTGCCTTGCAACTTATGATTTCACACTGCTAGCGTTTGAGTACACACAATTCTCTCTGTGAGCTTAAAAGGCATGGAGTCGTCTACTCACCGGTGGCTGCGTTGGCAGTGGGCTCGTGCGTAATCCTCGCGTCCAGTTCATTCATAAATCAATTGCGACATGCGCCAGTAAGTCCATCAAAGTTTTCAACTTTATGTATCGGCTTTTGATCTCCCAAACGCCATGAGTCAGGTTGGTATGGCCATAAGCACTGAACAGTATACCTTTGTCTTTTTGCCATTTTTTTTTATATAAAACCAGAGACAAGTGCCTCTCTCTATCGGTCTATCCTACACTACACGCAACCAATGCGTCTATCTGATGGCCCGTTCTGTGGAGCGCACTGGACTATTGAGAAACAATAGGAATTTTGTCCGCTGACTTTTTTCATGTTGAATGAGCCTACATTGCACCTCGCTGCCTACGTTATTCACTCTCAACATGGATAAAACAAAGTATAATAAGCATTCTTTTGGTGATGGTAGTTTCTCTGTTTGGACAATATAGCTTAATATATAACCTGATAAAAAAATAAAATTTTCTCAAAATAATCTGAAGGGCCAGATATTATTGCTGGCGGGCCAATTTCGGGCCGCCTATTGCCGGCCACTGGTGTAGACTATCACAGGCCTCCTCCGATACATGTGGAGTCGCCAGCCACTTCTTTTCACCTGACAGCGAGGCGTTTCACTGGGGGAACGTAATGCGTACAGAGGTTCACGCTATTTCCCCCAGATCTCCTCCCTGCTGAACAGGCTCCCCGACCGACCAGTAGGAGTCGCTGTTTGCAACGACCAGGACACATCCCCCACTTGCTTCCCACCCGCTAATACTGCCAATTGTGTTAGTAGGGACGACTGACCAAGCCAGAGGTACCTCTGACAGCTGGATTCGATCCCAGAGTCTCCGCAGTGGTAGGCGAGTGCTTAGTCCACTGTGCTATCCAGCTGCACCCCAACTTTCAAGTTTTGTTTATTTGTCACATATACAAAATATATATGTACATTACAGTGAAATGCTTGGTTCGATATTGAATGTACCTAAGTATCTAAAGTACGCATTCTACGTAATGTTTGTGTATTCCAGTGCTTGGGAGCGTTCAATTTTGTGGTCCAGTTATGCTGCTCTGATTATGTCCTCTTGATGTTGGCAGGCTTCATATTTGGAGAGACTAGTAATTATTTGATCCCATTTGAGTTGTGCTATTAATTTCAGCTGCTGTAGGCAACTTAATAACTTGGGAACTAGGAATGCCTGACCACTAAGTGTGTCTGACTCCTAACCACCAAACCTGCATGGACTACAACATATAATGTATGCCAGTTAGGGTGCCTTGTGTATACTGCATCTTGTGTATACTGTCTACTTTTACTCTTACTCAGATTCTAATTCTTTATTGCCCATATTTATTGTAACATATAGTATAACCGATAGGGCATACAGACCGTCATCTGCACCTTTGATTACACTGTTTATTTTTCTCATATTTTATATCCAGAGTTAACTATATTGTTTACACTGTTTATTTTTCTCATATTTTCTTTTATCCATATCAAATTGTATTGCCTATACTTAAGTTATGTCTTTCGACTATTGCCATGCCCATACCTGTACCTCCCCTCCCCCCTCCCCCCTCCCCCCTCCCCCCTCCCCCATGATGTTATGACAACCAAACTTCCCCAAGGGGATCAATAAAGATCAATCTTATCTAATCTTATCTTACTTTGGAGAAATTGGCAAAGAGTGAGTTTACCTGCCCAGCTGAAATAGAGCTTTTTAAGAAGCCTAGAAGCACCAGCAGCTTTAAGCTGAATTCAAAAAAGATATAAATTTATTTCCCAGCCTCTGATTGGCAGGTGCACTTTCTGATGAGGAGCGTAATGGTGTTTTCAAGTTTTCCGGTGTGACCATTATTGACGCAGGGACCTGTTGTTTTTGGCCAATCAGAGATTTCTGTTAAAAAGTACAAACAACGTGCAAAACCACCTGTCGATCAGAGGCTGGGATATCCTTTTTATTTATGTATTTATTAAAAAAATATACATCTTAAAACTGCTGGTGCATCTAATCGGGGAGTCTGTGGAAAACCTTTGTTGAGACGTGCATGGGACTTAAAAAGTTATGCAAAGCTTGCTCTATTGCTGCTGGACAGGTAAACTCACTCTGGCTCATTTCTCTGTTGATAACAGAAAGTTGACAACAGTACATTTGTATTACGGGGTATATTAGGAACACTGAATGACGTCAACCGTGGGGGCTGGTGTTTTTAATACGGTTGCCCTTTGTTACCAAATGCATCAGTTGAAGTAAAGGATACCATTTGTGTAATTCAAATCCTCCCCACCCAGCACCCACACATATCAGATATGTTCTTCTCCGGGTCCCCCTGGGGCCCGACTGGTTCTGATCCGGTGTCCTCCCCACCCAGCACCCACACATATCAGATATGTTCCTCTCCGGGTCCCCCTGGGGCCCGACTGGTTCTGATCCGGTGTCCTCCCCACCCAGCACCCACACATATCAGATATGTTCTTCTCCGGGTCCCCCTGGGGCCCGACTGGTTCTGATCCGGTGTCCTCCCCACCCAGCACCCACACATATCAGATATGTTCTTCTCCGGGTCCCCTGGGGCCCGACTGCTTGTCCTCAGCTGAAAACATTTGCCCTGCCAGAGAGTTAAAGAGTCAGAGCAGACATACCGTAAATCATGGAAACATGATGGTCAGTAACGTTGCAATAGTTCAGACTTTAATCTTGAGTAAATGGTAAATGGCTGCATTTATATAGCGCTTTTATCCAAAGACCTTTACATTTTGTTCCTCACATTTTACTCATTCACGCCTTCACAGTGAAGGCGACCATGCAAGGTGCCCAACCTGCTCACCGGGAGCAGTTAGGGGGTTAAGTGTCTTGCTCAAGGACACGCTGCCCGGGAGGAGCTGGAATCTAACCTGGAACCTCCGGATTACCAGACGACTCCTCTACCTACCGACCACTGTCTCTCTACCTCTGTCTCCCCCTCCTCGGTCCGTCCCTCCATCCTTTAGCCTCTAACCCCAGACGCAGACAGACCGAATCCCAGGCCCGTTCCACCGCCTCCCTCCCCCCGCTCCGGTTCCTCCCCACTCCGTTCTGCTTACCGCGCACGTGGCCATTATAAAGTCATGATCCTTTTCAATATTCACCCACATAATAGAGCTGCAGTGAGGGGAGAGAGAGTGTGTTCCAGGCCGTGATTATCCTGCTGGAGACGACGCGCCGCCCCGACGCAGGCACTTACAATGACTTATTCATAACGCATCCTCTGGAAACACAGATGCACTTTATTGTCTCATTCTGCATCTTATTTTACCCATAAACCAGAAAACGGGCCGGGGTTTTCTAATGAAAGAGCCGTGTTAATATCAAGGCGCATAAGGCCGGCCCTGTGCACAATGTGGAAGCCCGATCACTGCCTCCCTCAATCACTCAACGATGGAACAAGGAGGGGGGCGGGGTGGGGGTCGGTGGATACATTTGAATATCTTCCCTCTACCTGGAAGTATTAAAACTATACAATTTTAATAGCTATTTAACATGTGGTTCCTTTCTGAGCCTCTCAGGGTTCTCCTTTCTTCGTATTTGGGCAGGAAAGCGGGCAGGTAATGTGGGAGTAGCTCTGGCAGTTATGAGCATGACATGGTTTTTCAGCCGAGCGCTACGAGCAGCGCATTAGGAGCCGGCTCGCTTGCTGCCGCGGCAACGCCGTGGAATCTTATCCTGATTTATTTTGTTCTTTTCGCCTCCTTTTTCGTATCCAAACACCACCGATTTATTTGGGGCCAAAGTTGAATGTTTTAGTTTTTTGTACGTTGTTTTTTCCAGTTGGCTCCGGTGCTGCTGTACAGCCTGCAACTTGTGTTTTTCGGTGATGAAAGACTGTAAAGTGCGTATAGATTCCATTCGATTCGATTCGATTCGATTCGATTCGATTCGATTAGAATAGATTAGATTAGATTAGATTAGATTAGATCAGATCCAAATTGTCATTATACAGCACAAGTACAGTACAACGAAAATAAGTTTGGCATCCAACCAGAGGGCAAATGTAGCAGTAAAGTGCAACAGTAATATACAATACAGGTGATTAAACTGGGTACAAAATATACAAATTAGTACTACTGAGTGTAGTGCTAATCAGATGTATGTACAGAGTTGTAATATAATATGTACAGTGATACAGGTATAAAGACAGTATGGTAGTAAGTCATACTGGCCAGCAGCGTAACTAGTAAGAGTAGGATATGTACAGATATAGATCTAGTAGATATAGTATCTACAGATATGTAAAAGGACTAGGTGCAGGTAAATACAGACAGGTCAAATAGTGTTGTTGTGACCGGTTAAGGAAATTTATTATATCGGCCTACCGATATTATCGGCCGATATCGGCATTAAAATGTGATATCGATATCGGTTTTCAATTTTTTTTCAATTTTTTTTTACATTTCTATAACCTTTATTTACCAAGGCAAGCAAGTAAGAACAAATTCTGATTTTATTTATTGTCAAAAGTATGAACAATGATATGTTAATTCCACAACAAGACATATTATGTAATGTCAATTACCTGAAATTATTCAGTTTTTGGAGGGGGGGGGGGGGGGGGGGGGGGGGGAAACCCTGCATATATCGGTATCGGTTGATATCGGTATCGGATATTAAGAGTTGGACAATATCGGTATATCGGTATTGGTAAAAAAGCCAATATCGAGCATCCCTAACTAAAACCCTTTGACACAAGAAGTTCATCCCTGTCCAATCAATGAAGAAATAATAGCAAAAGAAAACACTCCATCATCAGCAAATTAATTACAGTTCTCACAGTTCTATTTCAAAGTGAAATACATTTAATTGAAAAGTAACTGCCACCAGCCCTGGTGAGTATAAATAACTTATCTAATGATAATCAGGGTACATATTCCTTGTCTATTGTCTATTTACATTTACATTCTCTGTGTACTTTCAGACAAGTTTATCTTATAGCGGTTGTCCAATAGATGTTGTCCCCATATATTTATAATTATAATGTATTTTAATAAAATTTTCAATTTTCAATTTAGTCATTTAGCTGAAACTTTTATCTTACAGATTGTGAACAACAAGTCAGCAGGAACGGTACATCTCTGGAGAGTCAGTGGCGTTATTCATCAAATAATATCGACCTTGAGTGTTACACTCTGAGTGCACACAGTAGTATAGACATATTTGCATGGTAGGCAGTAGTATAAGAATGGTGGCATAGTATTAGGGTAAATACTAGTAAAACCTTTTTTTTATACTTTTTTTTTAAGATATTGTTTGAAGAGGTGTGTGTTTAGTCAATGTCTGAAAATGTGCCTGGGTTTCAGCTGCCCTGACTGTGGTGCAGAGTGCCTTCCACCATTGTGGACCGAGAATAGCCTGCTTCATTTAGTTGACCCCACCCCCCCACGAGCTCGGATAGGAGTGTGTCTTAAGAAGATCCATAAGATATATAATCATACATATCTTTTGGAAGCACACCTGTTTCAAACGTTAGCATCATTAGCTTTCTTAAAGCGCTGACTCTGATGGCCGCCTCCAACCGGCATCGGGGTCACTTTGAGAAAACAAAGTGAAGGAAGCGGAATCCGAGGTGAGGTGGATGTTATGAAGTGAGCGGTGTGAGGGGGGCGGGTGGGAGGGAGATCATTCCCGCCGTCCTGCGCTCTTTTATTTTCCACTCCGCCGATCACATTTGAATATTTTGAAAGGAGTGTATGTTTGCCTCATCATGCATTATTCTGAGGCATTACCTGTTCCTTAACACTGTAATAAAGAGGGCCGGGAGGTCCATCTCTCCCCTTTTGTCATCAAGACGCACACAACAGCAATAATATTCATGCAATATATACGTATACCCTCCGCTGGAAAAGAGTCTCGTGTTTGACTTTATCGTTTATTTTTTAAAGCTTGCGTCTTGGTGGGATGGTTTTGCTTATATTCAGGCTGTATTTTGACAGAGGTGTGGTCAAGGGTATAGAGGGACGATTCCCCCTTAAAATGCAACCTGTCACCGATACAGGTTACCTGCCCAGAATTGTAATCAGCAGCCGATCGCAACACACACTGTATTGCACCCACTTGATAACATCATTGGATTACTTCACGTTCCTTTTAGATAACTTTATCTCCTGAATCTATAGAATGTGAACAATCTATTCCACCGTGAATGATCATTACATTTATATAGCACTTCTCTAGACACTCAAGTGCTGCCCACAAGGTAGGGTGGAAATTGCCCCCTTCACCACCACTGGTAGCACCCAACTTTGGGCTACGCAGGCTCAATGGCTGCCATACACTGGCACCAGGCACACATCACAGTACACAATGGCTGAACGGCTCAGGAGACAGAGATTGATATCAGCCAATTAAGAGGGAGGGATGATTAGGTGGCCTTGATGTCAGAGACCTGATTGGGAATTTTGGCCAGGAACGCCGGGAAACCCCCTACTCTTTGCGATAGGCGTCCTGGGTTCAGTCATGACATGATTCCGTTCCCTTCAATAACGCTGTTGTCCACCGAAGCTATTTTAAAATGTTATAAAATTATGTTCGCGTCCATGATCTTACGAAGAAAACACCCTGTTCTTTTAAAACTTGTATCTGTAGCAATGATCCAACAAGTAATCACCTGTTTGGACTCATGAGTTTTACATTGCAGAGAAGTGGCCCTAACGGTGTTAGCGTGCCTTTACCCAGTCAGGCCTTTATGGAGACAGCTCTGTGAAGAGTTGTATTTTTTTACATAGAGGATTTGATTAGCTGTGGCAGCTAACATTGTGCGACCATGGGACATGCTATGCTGGAACGGATAACGACACAACATTAATTGTTTTGAGAACTGGCTCACTTGATTTCTCTCTCTCTCTCAGTGTCTCTCTCTCAGTGTCTCTCTCTCAGGCTCTCTCTCTCTCTCTCTCTCTCTCTCTCTCTCTCTCTCTCTCTCTCTCTCTCTCTCTCTCTCTCTCTCTCTCTCTCAGTGTCTCACTCTCTCTCTCTCTCTTTCACACACGCCACACAAGCACGCACATGCACACACCAGGTTAGGCTATAGGTGTCATTATTCCCATATCTTTTCCCTCTTTCATTAGGAAAAGAAGGAAACATGTCTCTTTAGATAAACCTGCCAAGACAACACTATAGGAAACAAGCCAGGTTGGATTGGACAATCACATTGTCTTACGGGTCCTACTGTAAGACGTCTTCAGAGCAGGGCTGTCCAAAGTGGAAGATGTCTTGGCCCTCTGATACCTCTGGGTGACCTAGTGAGAAAAGATGTCTGCTTGGAGTTCTTGTAACCTCTCTTCTGCTGTTTTTCATTTGAATTCTCCTAAACCAGGAGTGTCCTTCAAAACACATTTCCGCGTTGCCAGGTACCCAGGTGGGGTATCTCCCAGGCCTTTCTGTGTTTGTGTGTATTCCTGTGTGTGTGTGTCGCCCATTGCATGTCCCAAGTCGTTGCATGCTGAATAAAGACACTCTAAAGAGGTCCTGCATTATTATTATATTATATTATTATATATTATTATTATTATTATTATTATTATTATTATTATTATTATTATTATTATTATTATTATTATTATTATTATTATTATTATAACACTCAAGCTCTACACTATTTGACAAACAATGCCACTGACCCTCAGCTGCCAGAGATGAACCCCTCCTGGTGACATGTTGTTCACAATCTGTAAGTCGCTTTGGATAAATTGTAAATTGTAAATTGTAACGCTACTACTCTCTCTAATCAATGCTATGCCATCTGCCAGTAAGACGTTATTATTTACTTGTTACATTTCTAAAAAGAAAAACAAGGTTTTGTGCTGATTTGAGAAGCAGTGCTATTTTCCGAGGAGATATTTGGGTCATTTGGAAGGTCCCCTGGCCTAGGGGGCTTTACACCCACCCCTCCATACACCTTCTCTCTCCGAAATAAAATAACCGCTTGTGTGACATTAGGCTTTGAACAAACACAGTGCCCTGAACCCATGAATAGAAATACATTCCCCTACTGTCACCCTGACCCAGAGCCCTATAGCCCCAGGCCATTACTGTCACGCAAACACCAAGGGTATAACCCCCAAACCCCATAACAAAACCTAGAAAGAGGGGAGAGAGGGAGAGAGAGTGAGATGGAGAGAGAGAGGGAAAGAGAGAAAGGAGAGAGCAAGATAAATGGAGA
>NC_140183.1:66417019-66450236 GCF_963971535.1 Notolepis coatsorum
GATCCGTGAACCAAGCAGTACAGCCACCAGATGTAAATGAACCTGGTCCGTGAACCAAGCAGTACAGCCACCAGATGTAAATGAACCTGGTCCATGAACCAAGCAGTACAGCCACCAGATGTAAATGAACCTGGTCCATGAACCAAGCAGTACAGCCACCAGATGTAAATGAACCTGATCCGTGAACCAAGCAGTACAGCCACCAGATGTAAATTAACCTGATCCGTGAACCAAGCAGTAGAGCCACCAGTTGTAAACGGGTAGCATTGTTTCAACGACAAAAACATTATTTCACGAAATGTTCATTTTTGATTTTCCCTTTCATTTGTGATGTTGACAACAACCTTATGCCCCCAATAGAAAATGTTCCACAATCTTTAAAACCAAACCATTAAAACAGGCATCAAAGGGGAAATCAAATTGACCTCAAACCAAACAAAATCAGAGGGAAGCAGTTGCGATTGGAGGGTCAAGAAAAGTTGATTATTGATAATCAATTCTTGAAAAGCATTGTATTTGTATTTTTCTGGCATGATTCTGAAGATGTTTAATATCCCCCCAAATGGTGTGTCATGCTTGTCATCAGATTATTTGTATCTAGAAAGGGGCAGACCAAGAAATTATTTTCTGAAAATAATATTTCTCTCAAAAACATGGACCTCACAATAGCTTCACAACTTAAACAAAGTTTTTGAGCTATGTTTGTAAGATACAAATATCAACCATTGACATTTTCATCAGGCAATACATAGAAATTAAACATATTTAATAGCATATAACAGTATAGAAGATATGCACCTCTTTATAATGACTAAAACATAATATGGACAGACTGGTGTGTTTTTACATGTAAACATCTGAATATACAAACCAATGCGAATGTAGTTTGTATGTCTAAGATACTACTGAAAAGATTTGGATAAAATAAAATATGTAAATATACCAATGATAACAACCAGAGAGTAAAGACTAATCTGTAGTCTAGTCTAAAGTATATGTGGTTATAGTCAAAATACTCAAATAATGATCAATTTACAGTTTGTATTTTTACACAAATGACATTTTAATATTGTGAATTATTGTCTTGATTGTCTAAAACATTATTTAATGTGCTACCTTGTTTGTTGAACCACATTAATAATAATAAAAACTAATTATTTGTGTTTGGCATAGCTCCACTTCCTCTTGTCCTCTCATCTTCCTATGCATATCTCAGTGAAATCAACAGTGAAAACTCCACGATCAGTTTAATCATCATACTCTTTCGTAGATTATAATCATACCTTGGTAGGTAAGAAAATAATGTAAAAAAAAGTTATCTCTCCTTTCATACTTGTATGTGTGTCCCTTGTACTTATTCTTCACTAAGTAGCCTAGCTTGTGATTATGGGATTCAGAGATATTAGATTCACTGTTGTTACTCGCTCTGGATGAGAGCATCAGCTAAATACCAGAATTGCACCCGAGGTAGCAGTTGAACGTTTAATTACGCATGAACGTATACCTCGTCTGCGATTACTATTCGACTATTTAAAAAAACGATAATTCTTATTCAGATAAAACAAACACAACATCCTGACAGGCCCATGTCCAGTTGATAGACAGGAGAGACACACGCGGCTACACAGGACATCCAGAATTAGCTGTACTGCAGCTGTCTACTTGTTTGCTCTTCCTTGGGAGGAGACGGGCTTCGGAGGGCAACTTACGAGAGCGTCTTATGAGAACTCCCCGTCCACTTCAGATGGCCCCTGCTCGCTGCTGTGCCTTTCACCATCCCTTCCAATTCATTACCCCCGCCCTCACACACATGTATTATTCTGCCCGCCACGCACCCCCTCCCCCTCCCCACCCCCCCTCCAGTCTCCAGGGGCAAATTTATTGGTCGAAGCGTTTTGACTCCATTTACCTTTTAAAAGCTACCGTTTAAAGCTCGATATTTTCCTCCTCTCGACTCCTCGTTCCTCGATAGCCCCGTCCTCTATTAGTGCGCTTCCCCTTCTGTGCCGCGGTGAGCAGCGCCGCTTCACTTCCACGTATCGGAGAGTATAGTCCAGATAAGACGTCATTAGCGGATGAGGACACACGATGGAACAGAAATGCTGAAAAAGAATGAAATCCTTAACGATGTATATGTCTCAGGATATTTTAACGTTTGTTTTTTTGACGACAAGCGTCCACACAACAATTTGTTGTATCGTCGGTTCCTTGCCTTTCAGTTCCTCTTTAATACAAAATGTTTACATCACTGTATTCTTGGAATGCTTCAGAAGAGCTACGGCGCCCACGCTGGGTAGTCAAATGTTCTGAAACGCTGACGCACAAGCAGACTGCAATGGCGCACAATTAGCAAAACAATCCGACTGTAAGTTTAAGCCCCTTACATTTCTTTGCAATACTTTACCGACACAAACACACCAGGATGATACCTGTGTAGAAAGTAGAGAGATTATGCTGGCGTGCAGATTATATGCAGCATCACATTGTACAATAATGACCATGCTAAATGGGCCAGTAACATGTTGAACAAGATCTTCTCCTCTCTCCTCTCTCTCTCTCTCTCTCTCTCTCTCTCTCTCTCTCTCTCTCTCTCTGTCTCTCTCTCTCTCTCTCTCTCTCCTCTCTCCCTCTCTCTCTCTCTCTCTCTCTCTCTCCTCTCTCTCTCTCTCTCTCTCTCTCTCTCTCTCTCTCTCTCTCCTCTCTCTCTCTCTCTCTCTCTCTCTCTCTTCTCTCTCTCTCTCTCTCTCTCTCTCTCTCTCTCTCTCTCTCTCTCTCTCTCCTCTCTCTCTCTCATATTATGCATATTTCAGATGTATTTAAGCTGTGTCCTATGGGTCCTTTACTAGCCCGCCTTCCATCATATTATCGCCATCAGGAGAGTGTCACACAGCCTTGGAGGGAAGGTGACTCTAAGCGTTGCTGGCGTTTAGAGCAGGGTTGTTCAAACTCCAGTCTGGGGACCCGTGCAGGTCCCTGGAAGGTCGCTGAGCGGTCCCCGAACTGGTTATCTGTTATGGATATAATCTCAAATTCTGACATCCGTTTCGATATATTTTACAAAGGTTGATCCTGACAGACGAATATTATTGGCAGAGAGGCATCAAATTTATCTGTAATAACATCGCAGGTGTCTCATCACTTCTGTTGTTCCTCTTTATTTACCACATTTTATATCAAAATGAAGATATCTTGGTTCAGTTGAATTGTTGTTTTTAAAGCGGCTGGGTGACTAAAAGCAAGCTACAACTTCATACTGTACTGTCGTCAAACTTGTTGCCTTGTTGTAATGCAGCTATAGACAAATTGTCAAATTAAGTATTCATCTATGTGTTCGTTGCTCAATAATTTCTACCTTTGTTGAGCTATATTTATGCTATATTTATTTGTGGAGCTGAATTAAAAACGATTGTATAAAAGCAGTGGAACAACAATATATATATATATATATATATATATATATATATATATATATATATATATATATATATATATATATATATATATATATATATATATATATATATATGTCATATTCCCTCTTGTGGTTCACTGCTTAATTATCTGGTTTTAACATGCGGCCCCTTAAGGTGTTCATACTATTCTCTGACAACCACTCACCGGTCCATTGGACTGAAAGGAAACTACTACCAGAGGATACAGACAGTGTTTCCCACACAACTGAATACTATAAGAAGGGTGTTGCTTTCTGCCATGAAACTGATTCTGTGGTGTACAGTGTACTGGTGGTGTAGCCATTCTAGAAGATGTCCCATCCCGCATCTGTTCCACATTAGTAATGTAGGCTTTTGGGTGGAACAGTGGAGCAAGCATGTAAAAAAGAATGCCCGCTATTATGGTTACTTTTGCAGCAAGGTGGACTTCCTGTACGTTGATATGATAACCTCTTGTGATTTCAGATTCAGATTCAGATTATTTTATTGTCACAGCTTTTTTTAAATGTACATACATTCAGAAAAAACATGAGATGCTTGTTTCTCCCGGATCCTCAACCGTAGATTTGTAAACAATAATACACAACGATCTATACAAACTACAAGGTATATCTTTTTTACAAGGTAAAAAACAGCGGACCAATAAAATGAAGTAGCAGCAGTGTGTGCGTGTAATAAGTGTGCTTGTGTGGTGTGTTAGTCACTGAAGGTGCTTTTCATGTTCATGTGATAATGTCTATTCGTCAGTAGTCTTTTCTACATTTCTAAAATGTAACATTGTATAAATGAGCCAATGTTAATCCACCACGACTGCAATGTGGAGGGGCCACACAGCTAACAGGACTGTTTTACCATTAATTCAGTGACATGAGGGGGCTTTCCACACACTCATGTCCTCCTAGGGTCGTTCTATCCCAACCAGGACCGCAGCTTTGATGCTTCGTTAAGGACATCTCAGTGTGTCCTCAATGAAACCAAAGTCCCTTTCAAACCATCGCCTGGCCTCCCTGCTCGGGGAGAAACACTGTCCCCTGTGTTTTAAAGCGTCCATTGTTAGTAGCACACAGAAATCAAACTTTACTGTCCCAATAATGGAACCCAGTGGAATCCCACTCACACACACACACACACACACACACACACACACACACACACACACACACACACACACACACACACACACACACACACACACACACACACACACACACACACACACACACACACACACACACACACACACACTCACACACATGAGAGTAGACAGTGGTTTATCGGCCTCAGTGGCTCGCCGGCAGGACAGGGGCATAAATCTTGGTGTCCTGAGGACAGGTGTGGGAACCAGAGAGGTGGACGTGTTCAAGGTGCCACAACAGCAGCTCTGATTCACTGTAATTGTTACCACACAGTGCAATACGCCGCAGTGAAATACAGTTAGCATTGCACAGTGTACAACGTCCTCATTTACTACCATATGAAGCCCAAAACAGAATGTGCTGTCACTTTTTTGGAGAAAAATACAAATAAACGTTATCTTGCAGAATAATATTTTTTAAAGATACAATACACTGTTTTTTGACTGTATTACTATATTATGTGTTAACAATAACAACCAGGTATCAGTGCCTCGCAAAGTGCAGATAGGAGGTTTCCCCCCCACTTTTTCATGCAGATAATAGGTTTTGCTCTTCGGCCAGCGATGTCATCCAGCGCCTTGACAATCAGTGAGTAAAGTTCTATTTAAATTCAAATGTCAAATTCAGCTGATAAGGCTTCTAGACTTGCATTTGTGTCCAAGTGGCCTCGTTTCAATGTGTCATAGAACAATACAGACAGTAATATCTCCTCCTATGTCATTACTTTGAGTCCTTTTATGCCTTATTTTTGTAATCTGCTGCACTTTTCTTTCTTTTATTCTTATAATTTTTTTTAATTTATATCTGAACCCCTGCACTTATTTGTATTTGCACTTTTTGCACTATTATATGTATTGTATATGTATTTTTTGCTCCATGCTTTTATCTGTGAAGCACTTTGGTACAGTCACAACTGTTAAATGTGCTATATGAATAAAGTTGATTATGATTATAATTATGATTATCTCCATAGTCAACAAGAGACTCAAACAGAACACACACTGTAAACAAATATTATTATTATAATTTTTTTTGGGGCGGCTAAGTGGCGCAGTGGGCAAGGCACTCGCCACTAACGCAGGAGATGCTGGGTTCGAGCCCAGCTCTCGGCGTTGCTACCAGCTTGGCTGGTCGTTCATACTAACACAATTGGCAGTGTTAGGGCTGGGAAAGCTGGTGGGTGGGGATTGGACGTTGTGGACAGCGACTCTTACAGGTCGGTTGGTGCGCCTGTACAGCAGAATCAGGAAGCATCGGGGGCAGCGTGAGCCTCCCACGCGTTACTCCTCGCCACTGAGAGATCGCGCTGTACAGGTGAAAAGATGCGACAGCTGCCTCCTCGTGTACCGGAGGGGACACATGATACAAGGCTTGGTCCTCACTGCAGCCAACCAGTGGGAGGCATAGTCTAGCAACGTTCGAGACAGGGGAGGGGAGAATTGAAGGGAAAATTGACGAGGCGAAATTGGGATGGGAGAAAAATAGAAAAATAAGGAGAAAAAGTGTATATATTTTTTTTTTATTTATTTATAATTATAATTAGAATATCATATCAATAGCATTTAATTCATCCTGAGCAACAAGTAGTGGGCGTCCATAGTCAAGTGGCTGCAACACAGTCTCATCAAAAAACTTAAATAAAGTTCTAATCGACCACAAGAAAAAAGGTGCATAATGTGCGTTATGAAATATCCATAAGTAATTGTTGAAGAGCCACGAAGTGACCCTTTTATTTTGACATCCTGTTCTCTCTGTCACTTGTATGATGCGGTATATTGAGCATTTAACATGTATATATAGAGGATTAAATATAAGTATGTATTATAAGCTTGATAACAGGACAAGTAGGCCTCTGATCTAAGCACCAAAATGCGCACTAAAAGTCAGTGATTTATGAAGAAGTTATGATTATTAATTAATTATTATAATTAATATTATTATTAATACATATTATTATTATTATTATGTATTCTTTCTCCCTACTTGTGTAAAACTGTAAGAACTATAGACTATAAAACTGTAACTTGTGTACACTACCATATCTTTTGTAGCCCTCCCTTACAGTTCTTGAAGCCAGGAATGTGACCTTGAAGGTGGATCGCTGCGGCAAGGTTTTAACCCTTGCAGTTATGGGGCAGAGAGCTATTATACACTTAAAAAAAACTACATATATGATTTGTGAACATATCAATCAGTGTTAAGTATATGAGTATTGAATTGTACATGTATATATATGCTATATCTGCTTTCTGTAAAATTTAGATCATTGCAAACATGCATAAACATGACAAGTGACGTAATAGGGTTTTTCCCAACAGAAAGTAATCTGTTACTTCTCCAGTAACTGTAACGACTAGAAAGGGAGGAAGGTTCATCCTTACTGAATGTGTTATGTGTTATGTGTTGATTGGCTGGTAGAATGACATCACTGTATTTAGACCAATAGTAAGAGGTCTTGATATGATGCAGAACCTGTATATAAAGCCCGGCTCGCTCGCCCCGAGTTAGATTTTAGATTTTAGATTTTTTGAGATCTTGTTTTAGCCCCAGGCAATGTTGAGCGATGTATGGAACATAGCCTGGGAATTTTTCAGAGTGGAGTCCCCATGCCAAAACTCTGTTTTTTAGATGCTATGCTATGCTGGAGAGAAATGTTTTGTTTTATACTTATTTTTACTGGATTGGACATTTCCAAGACAGAATCTTTGTAACTTACTTTTTCTAATTAAACCAACTTTGTTAAAATACTTATTGAATTCGTGGACTGCTTTCTTTCGTGCTGTTCTATCACAATGTGTCACGACGCTGGCCTTGCCCTGCTCTCATCTGAGGTAACACGATATAGCTATATTCTGGAAGCCATGCAGATTAAATCAATTGCTGGTTACTGCTTTTAGCTAAAGTTATATAAAGGATATAATATATATATGTCACTGTTTGTTGTTTGCAAGCGCCGGTATCTCTGTGTTCGATGGGCTCCATTGGGTTTGTGGGAAACTGAGAGTCGGGCCACTGCAGGGCCTGACGATCGGGCCACGGATTGATGGACCTGTCGAACTGATAAGAGGTTATGGGGCTTGCAAATGTTATTAGTGTTATTGCGCTAATATTACACTATTAGCAGTAGTAATACTTATTAAAAGAGTAGTAATATCATCAGGCTTACAAATGATTAGCATTACAGGCTTTTCCTAAAATGATGATAATGGTGATGATAATGATAATGATAATATTATTATTATTATTATAGGCAAGGAGTTCTCCCAGACATACATTCGGTTTATTACAAACAAAGAAGAGGTTAACAACTGTTCTACGCTTATATTTCATATCAACTGGATATAACTAACTAGTGACTATGAAGTAAGCGTGACTAGGAATAGTAATTGACCCGAGAACTTGGCGAGTTTAGCACCTCGCTGGGGGATATCGGGCGGCCACAGGGCTCTATCTCGAGTAGGTGATTTGAGATAGATAAGAGACACCCGTAGGCTTTCAACAGTAATATATTTAGTTTACTTATTGTATAAGTACAATATTTACATTTTCTATCGGCCAAAACAAACGGCGTGACCAGGAGTTGAGCTAACAATGATTGTTGTTGCAAGCAAATGTATTCACCACTAGCCACCCTGATACAAACACAGCAATACTATGATGATGATTTGTTTTTTTTAACATTTAACAGTTATGATTAAGATAGAAAGTTATGTTTAGGGGTATGGTTAAGGTTAGGGTTAGGGTTAAGATTATGGTTAGTTTAAGGTAACAGTGTGGTTAAAGGAACATGCCAACATTTTGGGAAATTAGCTTATCGTCTTCTCCAGAGAGAGAGAAAAAGATAGATACTAGTTTCCTCTCTGTGCGTTCAGTAGAAAGCTATCTGGCTGCATGTTAGCCTAGCTTAGCACAATGAATGGAAGCGGACAATGCCGCTTGCCTTCGGGAGAGGTGTTAGTTGGACAATGCCCTGGCTAACCGGCACTGTCCACTTCCATTCATTGTGCTAAGCTAAGCTAACATGCAGCCAGATAGCTTTCTACTGAATGCACAGAGAGGAAACTGGTATCTATCTTATTGTCTCTCTCTGGAGAAGATGGTAAGCAAATTTCCCAAAATGTTGGCGTGTTCCTTTAACACATTCCCTGCCATTGGTTATATCCATCAATATAGCCAGTCTGCCACCACTCTAAGCCTATGGAGATGTTCACCTTCTTTGCAGGCTTATAACTTTTTAAATTGTATTGCTAAATTGACATTACTATGGCCCATTCAACATCGATTATCTATCGTTCAGGATGTAGGAACGTTATACTTTTTCATTCAAACATTCATACAAAAATACCTTCTAGAATATAAGTATGTTTTTATTGTTTTCTGCAGTAATTCCTAGAACGTGAGTTATAGGCATAAATGCATATATAGATTATCGATTGCCGTTTATTCCCAATACACGCTATATTAAAAAATGCAACTGTATATGCAACTGTATATGACGCCGATCGCCTAGGGCTATTTGTATGTCGCAATAAACGCCGAAATCATATCGATTATTAAGTTTATAAAGCGATCCATATGCACATAGTGTTTGTCAGGAGTCCCGTAACGAGATGTGACTGCCGGAGGACTTTCATCGATGCATTCATGGCACTTCCTGTTGTTCGAGTGTAACTCGCCCGACCATCCACCAGGCGGCGGTATTGAGCCGCCGTTGTATTGAGCCGTAGGGTCCAGCTGCAGCGCCGGAGGTGTATACATGAATTATGAATGCCATGGCGAAATTCTTTTATATTGATCTCAATATCGCTGTACAGCGTGGTGTGACAGACAACGCATGGTGGGCAATAACGCTGTACAGCGTGAACAGCGGTGGATGTGTTAAGGTAAGGGTGAGGCTATCAGAAAAGTGTGTAAATGGACTGCATTTATATAGCGCTTTTATCAAAATCGCTTTACAATTTGTTCCTCACATTTGACCCATTCCCTCACACATTCACACACCGACGGCAGAGGCAACCTGCATGCAAAGTGCTTGGTAGCCTTGAGGTAAAGGCACTTGCCTCCCGAGCATCCTGGGTTCATTCTCCAGCAACGGAACTCAGATGTTTTCTGAAAACGTTGAGAAAAGCTAAGTATATTACTTATTAAATATGTACACACTGTAAATTCTCGTAAATACGTCAATATATTTGTTGTGAAGGGCCAGATTAAACCGAATATATATATTTATTTATATATATATATATTTAATTGTATTTGTATATTCTCTAATATTCCCTGATATCCCTTGTATATTCCTTGTACAATATGCATTGAATATCCATTCTAGCCTACTGAACATCCCATAATAGTCTCCATTCTACTATTGGTCGAGACCTTGGTGCCAGGCTGCCATACCCCTCAGACCCAGTTCAAGCGTACCGCTCCACATGTACAAACAAGTCCTAGTTCCGCGTAGGAATCTGACTACCGCAC
This sequence comes from Notolepis coatsorum, assembly GCF_963971535.1. Taxonomy (NCBI): domain Eukaryota; kingdom Metazoa; phylum Chordata; class Actinopteri; order Aulopiformes; family Paralepididae; genus Notolepis; species Notolepis coatsorum. The sequence goes on from NC_140183.1 coordinate 66,427,083, forward strand.
CACTAATGGGACTATTTGTTCATAGTGCGTATATATACTGCGCTACTAAAGTAGGACTTTCTTTTCAGTCCAGTTTCTTACCCTCCAATAGAGTCACAGACGTAAAGCCTCCCCGCGACGCCACGTGTGGGAGTAAGGCCAAGTTCGGCTTACCATCGGTATTGAGACATCGTGTATATTAATATTTGAATAGTCATATTTGGCACTATATCGTCGAGTTGGACGTAGTCTATTAAGCTAATAATAGTCTGTTAATATATAGTGCTTCGTGCGGTGAGAATACTACCGTAGTCAGTACCCCATCGTTTCGGGCAGAGAACTGGCTGCTTATCCAGGGTGGTTGACCCCACGTGAAGCTGCACCCGAGGAGCCCCAGAGCCGACGAGCGAGTGGACCTGTATACCGGATTATTCTGCCGACGACAGCCCGCCTTCCCAGGCACGGATTATGCTTTGTATACTTTGATTATTCCATGGATAAAGACCCCCGACACTGCCGTGTGTTGGAACCCCCCCCCCCCTGGAGAGGACGCAAGGTGAGGAGACGCTCTGCAAGACGAGGTCGCTTCACGTCTCTCCTCCGTGGACCGGACGACGCCGGCCCACAAAGAGTCCATCTGCTTTCATCTGTGGTCCAAGGATCGCCGGCGCATTGAACGGCACTACAGTGGGTTCACCTGGGATACCCTTGGCCGGATGAGGCAGCCGGATTCTACCCCCCCCCCCCCTCCTACTCCTGTCGGCTTACAAGCGACCGGATTAACCCCCCCTAGCGTATCCAGTATATAATCATTAAAGTATCATTGCTGTTATTCCTTAAACTATTCCAGGTCGTATATGTACCACCTGCGCCTTCAGAGATTGGACATTCTCTATTGATATACCGACGAATACTCTTGCCATAAAAGTGCATACTAATTTCCATTCATAAATGTGATTGATTTGATTAAGTGCTTGCTCTACACACCATCGCTGTGTAGAAATAAAGACCTATTTCTAATTCGTACATTTGTGTTGGATCCGTTTCATCTACGTGACAGTGTTCATCATAATATATTTATGCCGTGTACTGGGTGGCCGAATATTAAGTACAAAGGTAGTGGTAGTAAGTATCATATCTAGTAATACAGTCAGGGAATTGTACCCCTCAGTTACAATATTACTTATGGCTATAACATAACGTACAATATGTACCCGTTTCCTGCGGTACTTTATTTAGATATTCTAAGCGAGATCGGGCTGTCCAGTGCCTAGGGATCAACTCCAGTGCTAATGGCAGTGCCTTTGGTCAGAGGCAACAGCGGGAGAAAGTACCCATCATGCATGTCTTCTACAGTGTGGGAGGAAACCACAGGACTCAGAGGAAACCACAGGACACAGACATGGGGAGAACATGCAAACCCGACAGAGAGAGGTGTGTCTGAGAGGATCCTATTTCTGGACTTGAGTCAAGTGTCTAAGGGCCGCCGTATAAACTTTGATTCACAGTATTTGTCATAGTATAGTACAGTACAACATGCAGGTACATGGAGGCGTGGCTACAGTATCTGTCATAGTATAGTACAGTACAACATGGAGGTACAGGGAGGTGTGGCTACAGTATCTGTCATAGTATAGTACAGTACAACATGCAGGTACATGGAGGTGTGGCTACAGTATCTGTCATAGTACAGTACAGTACAACATGCAGGTACATGGAGGTGTGGCTACAGTATCTGTCATAGTATAGTACAGTACAACATGCAGGTACATGGAGGTGTGGCTACAGTATCTGTCATAGTATAGTACAGTACAACATGCAGGTACAACAGGGAGGGGTGGCTGCAGTATCTGTAATAGTATAGTACAGTACAACATGATACTGACAATTGTATAAATAATTTACCATGGACCTGCCATCGTAAAAGTCATGCATTACCACAGCTATGATTCTAAATCCTTTTCACAAGTCAGTATCACTCCGCATCTGAGGAAAAAAACTTTAGCCTTGTTAAATGAGACGGTCTGGTCCACGCAGGAGACTGGGGCTGACACATGCATATTGGGGAATCCCTCGTGTCACGGCATGCAGGTATTCCCATAATATGGACCAAGAGATGTTCAAAATGTCCGTTAGCATCATCTGAATCAGACGAATAAAGCGATGATTTTATCCAGATTATTTGATTATTGTCACTTCCACTAAATATATTAATCTAGCTACTAACTGGGGAGACTGATGAATTAAAGATAAAGGAATATAGCAGGATGATTGGTTTACGATAGTTAACCTCACGTTGAATGGGGATTCCCCGTTGAACTGGGCGTCAACCCTAGTCCTGTCGCAAAAAGGTATCATGGTATTACCATCATCATAGTGACCAGGAAGTGATGGCAGTACCATGATACCTTTTTGTGGCTTCACCTGAAATGACATCGGGTGTATTGTTCCCCTAAAATATGTTGAAAAATTACACACGTCTGATGCATCTTCATGTGTTTAGTCAGATATGCCTTTATTTCAACCCAACGCTTTTTAAGAGTGTAAGCGTTGAAGGTGTCATCCACACAACAAACAATCCCAGATTCAACCGACCGTCCCAGCAAATACATTTTGGGTTATGGGTTGTTTTGTATCCCTGCACATGCGCACATGTGATTTGATTCAATAGATTAGATTAGATTAGATTAGATAAAAATGTATTGTCATTATACAGTGCAAATGTAACAGTAAAGTGCAATAGTAATATACAATGTACAGGAGATTGAACTGGGTATAAAATATATAAAATGAGTACTATTGATTGTATGAATGAATTAATGAATTATTTTATTTCGAATGTTTACAAATAAATAAATAATAATAATTGTTCGAACATTTTCACAAATAAACAAACGAAAAGGATAGGTTTGAAGGCTTATAGAGCAACCTACCCCTAATTCAAAAAACAAATTCAAAAAAGTTAAAGTTTTCAAAATATAACAAACAAGAAAATAAATCAACAATCAAAAATCAACAAAAAACGATCCAGAAAAGAACAAAAAAAGTTAAAGTTTGCAAGATAAAACAAACAAACAAACAAACAAACAAACAAACAAAAAATCAACAATCAACAAAAAACTTTCCTGAAAAAAACATAAGCCAACATAGGAAAATCAAAAATTGATCTTCAATACCAGAGTTTCATGGTAGGAAAAAAAAACAGATTGTAGGTTAAATTTTACTATAAGATTCTAGAACCCTGTTTTTAAACATATTTTTAAACTTAAAAATACTCCTGCTGTTTTTTATTTCATCCGATATATTGTATAGAGTTGTAGCATTAATATGTACAGTGATACAGGTATAAAGACACTATGGTAGTAGTCATACCGGCCAGCAGGATTCGCTAACTGCCTTTAGCAAAAGCATCCCATAATAGCCACAAAGACCAAAGGAATTCCAAAAATAGCCACAAAGACTTAAAAAAAAATGAAAAACACAATAAGATTTATGACTGAAAGTCAACACCAACTACTCAATTTACTTTGTCGTCACCTGAGTGTGTGGAGTCCAACCATCCCTCCACCTTCCACGAACACCTCTTTGGCACTTGTGATGTGTTTATATCCTAGAGAGAGATCTACGGCGTGATTGACAAGGAAGAATGTGCGGTGCGCGCCGCTGAGTTTGTCCATGCAGGCCCCCCGATTGCATCAGTCACACCTGGAGACTGCCTAGGGCTTACCAGCATGTAATTTCATGGCTCAAACGTACAGTGTCTCCTGCTGTCAACACTCACTTCTGATGGGAAGCCGGCTCCCCTTGTCTAGTCGCCAGCCCGCCTTGGTGTTATTTTACATGTGCTACTGCAGTGGGACATTGTGTAAAGTGCATGTATACAGCGTGCCGGATTTATTTGTCTCTTATGTTTCCGTTGAAATCAAAGCAGGGTGGGTTAATGGGAGGTAGAGATGTGTTTTGGAGAGAGAGAGAGAGAGAGAGAGAGAGAGAGAGAGAGAGAGAGAGAGAGAGAGAGAGAGAGAGAGAGAGAGAGAGAGAGAGAGAGAGAGAGAGAGAGAGAGAGAGAGAGAGAGAGAGAGGTAGAGAGAAATATGTGATTGATGACAGTTGTAAATCAGTTTCCATTGTCTTTTGGGAACAAATTATAAAGGATGGGGTGACTCACGGTTATTTGAAACCTCATGTTTTTTCAAGTCATGAAGGCAATCACACTATCAATTCAATTCAATTCAATTCAAATTCAAATTCAACTTTATTGGCATGAAATATTAACATATTTATTGCCAAAGCAAGTTCAACATACAAACAATAACTTATATATTAAGCAATAAAATATCATACTATTAGTGTAACTGAGGGGTACAATTCCCTGACTGTATTGTTAGATATGATATTTAATACCACTACCTCATGTACTTTAACTTCTGGCCACCCAGTACAAGATATAAGTATGATGAACACTTTCCCACCTGATGAAACGAACCAACACAAATGTACCAAATCGAATATTTAATACAGCAAAAGGTGTATACAACATTCACTTAATTACATTTATGATTTGAAATATTGAATATGCACTTTTATGGCAAATGAGTATTCGTAGGTAAATCAACATTGAATGTCCAATCTCTGGTTGCGCAGGGAGTAAGTATACAACCTGGAATATTTAGGAAACGATAGCGATGGTACTTAAATGATTATAGCTGGATACACTAAGGGGGGGGGGGGGGGTCCCGCTGGTTGTAAGACAGTAGGAGGGGGGGGTTAGAGAAGCCGCTGGCGGTATCCCATCTGGCCGACGGTGTCTTGGGAGAATCCAAAGTCTTGGACACGGTGCCCACAGAACCTCGGGCCGCAGACGAATACAGCTGGACCCTCTGTGGAACGGTATCTGCCGGTCCACAACGGAGAGACGTGGTGCGACCTCACGTGTAGAGCGCCGCCTCACCTGGAGTCCTCTCCGGGGGGTAATTCCAACACTCGGCAGTGTTGGCCTTTATCCATGGAATAATCAAAGCACACAAAGCATAATCCAAGAGCCGTGGAAGGCTCGCCGTCGTCTGGGTAGAGTAATCCAATATACAGGTCCAGTCGCTCTTGACCCGGAGCTCCTCGGATGCAATCACCACTAGGGGTCTGACCAGCCTGGTTAAGCGTCCAGATAACGTCAGGAACGATGGGGGTACTGATAACTGTAGAACTCGAACCGAACGATGCACCATACATAAATAGACTATTATTAGCTTAATAGAATACGTCCAACTCGACGGTATGGTGCCAAACTATGACCATTCAACTATTAATCTACACGATATCTCAATGCCTATTCTGGGCCAAGTAGGCCTTACTACACCGCACGTGCGTCGTGGGGAGGCTTTTGCGTCTGTCACTCTGTTGGAGGGTAAAGAACTGGACTAAAAGAAAGTTCTACTTTACGAGCGCCATATATATATGCGCTATGAACAAATAGTACCATTCGTATTTCGCCCGGCATATTACTGCGCGGAACCGGGGGTTGCCTCGACATGTTAGGCGGCACGATTGAACTTGGACCTAGGGGTATGGCAACCTGGCGCCAGGTTCTCGTCCAATGGTAGAATGAAACTATTATGGGCTGTTTAGTAGAAACGGGGATATTCAATGCATATTGTACAAGGAATATACAGGGGATATCAAACGATATACAAATACAATTAAATATATATATATAAATAAATATACATATTCGGTTTAATCTGATCCTTCACAACAGCCGCCCCCTAATTAGTCCCACCTAATTAGCTAAGCAGAGACAGATTAACCGCACTGTCTTCCACTCAAGGTCCGCTGTAAGGGTCAGTCAACTCACAAAGTCATAGGGTCATGGTCATCATCGATAGTATCTGGGAGTCGGGGCAGTTCTATGAGCCTCGCCACGGGACGTGTGTAGGTGCGCCCTTGGACGAGTACTTCAGCTGCTCGGACCTTGCCATCGGCACCGGTGATCACTTTGCTTACGCGGCCAGCCGGCCACATAGCTCTGGGGAGTGACTGGTCAATAATCATGACGACGGTTCCTTCTGTCAAATTGTCTCTCTCTTTTACCCACTTCTGGCGGGTCTGTAGAGACGGTAGGTAGTGAAGTAGGAAGCTGCTCCAAAACTTGTCAGCTAGTACTTGGCTGTACCTCCACATTCTTCGGCCGTTCGCTTCTTCAGGCCTGTACATTGTCTGGGGTAGCGCGGGGTCCAGCCGCCCCATTAGGAGTGTGTTGGGGGTGACTGGGTCGACGTCTGCTACATCACTGGAGACGTAACCGAGGGGCTTTGAGTTCAATACTCCCTCGATCTCTGTGAGGACTGTCATTAGGACTTCCTCTGCCACAGTCTGGGCTCCGAGTACGGCATACAGGGCTGTCTTTATAGAACGTACTTCTCGTTCCCAGGTTCCACCGAAGTGGGGTGCGTTCGGGGGATTAAACTGGAAGTCAATCTGGGCTGGAGCGAGGTGGGTCTTAAGTTCTGGGCCCATAGCTTGGAAGCTCTCTCTCAGCTCTCTTTCTCCGCCTTTGAAGTTGGTCCCGTGATCGGACAACAATGTAGACGGTTTTCCTTTCCGTGACATGAATCTCCGGAAGGCCATAAGGAATGAGTCTGTGCTCATGGTCGGAAGGAGCTCGATATGTATCGCTCTGGTGGTCATGCATTTGAATACAATACCCCACCGCTTCTCGGTGCCTCTTCCTCTCTTTATATACAACGGGCCAAAACAGTCCATGCCTGTGGAGTGGAATGGCTTGTCGCCGATTCGGAGGCGACAGGGGGGTAGGTCAGCCATCCGTGGTATGCTGGGCTGCGCGCGCCACTTACGGCAGTCTAGACAGGTTCGCTGGAAGCGCCGTACTGCTTCTCTCCCTTGCAATATCCAATAACAACGTCTGATCTCCGCGAAGACTCTCTCTGCTCCTGCGTGGTGTACATCCTCGTCGTATTTCTTTATGATCAGCTCTGTGACCTTGTGTCGGCTGTTCAAGACGATCGGGTGCTTAATGTCATCTGGTAGATCGGGGGCTCTCCGCAGGCGACCACCCACTCTGATGAGATTATGTGCGTCACTCTCTGGTGCCAGGTGAATCAGTCTGCTGTTTGATGGGACGGGGTTTCCTCCCTGTAGACAGTCTAGCTCATCGGAGAACGAGTCTCTCTGGGCTCGCTGTAGTAGAAGAAGTTCTGCTTCTTCGTAGTCAGCTGCTGACATGTCAGTGGTGGACTGAATCTCTGGGTGGTGCCGCAGGAATGTTCTTTGTTGCGCACTCTCTAGGGTAATGCAGTCATCTATGTTGGGGTCTGTGGAGGCGACAGTGCTCAGTCCACAGAACATAGGCTTCTTGTTCTCAGCCTCCTCGTTACTTGCTTCCCTCGGGGTGGGCGTAGGCCAATCTCCTTCCGGGAGCTGGAGGAATGCTGGTCCATCACTGTAGATGTTGCGACGGGTTAGGTCATCCAGGGACATTCCCCGGGTGATGACGTCAGCTGGGTTGTGTTTGGTATCCACATACCTCCAGCTTGCTTCTTCTGTATTCATCTTTGTGAATGAGTCACATTGTGACAGCCAGTGTTCTTTCTCACAGTAGGGACACGCTATCTTCCACTTCTCCTTTCTCGAGGGGGTGCTGTGACTCTTACTGCTTGGTACTGACTCTGATTGGTGCATGACAGTCACCGATCTTCTTCCATCATTTATTCTCCTGGGTCCCTCTCTGGAGCTTGGCGTGCTCCGCCCGAAGGTGTCCAGTCGTAAGCTGCTGACCTCTCTCGCCAGGAAGTCGGCCAGATCAAGGAGGGATGGCTCGGGGCCGTCGGGATCTCGGTAGTCCCTCTGCCGCCGAAAGCGCTCCTGTCTTGCGGGTGGCAGCTTCTCCAAAATCCTCTCAACGTTAGAGTTGGCGTACAGCTCATGCCTGCCCTTCTCCCGTTGAGCTCCCAGCATCCCCACCAGGGACTGCACTTTGATTGACAGGTCGTCTAGTGAGCGATTGTCTGTGGCTGGGGGTAGGCGGTCAATATGCCTTATCTCCTGGATTACGTAATCCCATATACGTCCATATCTTTGATCCAGCGCTGCAAGGGCCGCTGTGTATGGGGTCGAGGAGGTAGCATAGGCTAGCGCTATATTGTGCGCTCGCGGTACTTTCAGGTGCTTCAATAATATTGCATACTTGTGGCGTTCATCAGCGACATCCACCATCATTGTCTCTAAGCACATCCGGAGCTCCGTGTACTGTGCTCGACTCTCATATGCGAAGTCTGGGAATGACGGCGTGGCGTTGTATGACGCCGTGGATGGCTGATACATCGGCGAGCGTTGGGGGAGAGACCTCCTGGGCGAGTCCCCTCTTGCGCCTCGCTGTGGGCTGGTACTGGCAGGGTACCATGGCCCGCTGGTCCAGGTACTGTTTCTCGGGGCTGGTCGTGCGTCGTGCTCACCCGTAAATAGAGTCGGGGGTCAGTAGCGCAGCGCCGCGGGGGTATAGCCTGGACTGTATGGGACCTCCTGGTCCGGTGGAGTACTGTGCTGTCGTCGGGCTTGGTTCTCCTCTTCTCCCTCTTCTTCTTCTATCAAATCTTCCAGATCCTGTAATCGTTTATTTAGCTTCTCCGCAGTGTAGGCCGCTCCTTCCTTGTAGCTGGGTCTCGCTTGGACCGGTATGGGAAGGGGATCTGCGGGGGGTCTAGACTCGGTCTGTTGGTCAAGTTCAGGGTCGCTTGCTCGTTGCGGTGACGCTGCTCTTGACTGTTGTCTCGACGAGTTCCTTGAGCCCCTGGCGGAGGGAGAGGGAGTTGTCCTTTTGATCAGCTGCTCTATTAGTTGCGCTTGTAGTCTGTCGCGCTCTGCGTCTCTTTGGGCACCGGCAGCGGCGCGCTGGGCGTCGGCGGCGGCGCGCTCTGTTTCTCTTTGGGCACCGGCAGCGGCGCGCTGGGCGTCGGCCCGGTCTCTTGCCATATTCTCTTCCATCTGGAAGCGTCTCATCTCCAGACTTGTGCGCTGTTCTTCGCTCCGTTGCTGTGCTTGGAGGTGTTCGCGCTCGCTGGTCGCCTGTGCTTGGAGACGTTCGCGCTCGCTAAGCGTCTGTGCTTGGAGCCGATCGCGTTCGGTAGAGGCTGTCAGGCTGACGAGGAACGCCTGTTGTAGTGTCCTCTCCGCTTCGCTGGGGGAAGGCGGTAGTGGAGGTGAGCCGCTCCTGGGTGAACCGCTCCTGGGGGTACTCGTTGGGGAGTCCTGGAGCTCTAGTTCCTCGGCGCTCTCCTCCTCTTCTTCCGTGCAGAGTTCTCTCTCTGTAGGGTTGTCTTCCTCCCGGGGCTTGTCGGGGACTACTTCTTGAGTAGTGGCGGGGGGTAAAGGCATGTCAATTCCCTCCTGGTCCCCACCGTGAGCTTGGTCAGTTACATTAGGACCTACTAGGGCCTCTGTGGTCGGGGAAACCTGGTCGTTAAGGTAAGACATAATTTTACTTTCTACTTTTACCACGTTTACCGTTTGTCGAAGGCTAGGTAGTTGACTGACAGTGTAAGCCTCTAAGTACTGAGGTGTCTGTCGTCTGCGCCGCGGGCGTTCTAGGTTAGGAGGATCGTTTCGTGGAGTGTTCATCATAGGCCATTTTGATATTAATAACACTATATTAATATTACACTAGTTACCCTCCGGCTCGAAGGACCAATTGTAACTGAGGGGTACAATTCCCTGACTGTATTGTTAGATATGATATTTAATACCACTACCTCATGTACTTTAACTTCTGGCCACCCAGTACAAGATATAAGTATGATGAACACTTTCCCACCTGATGAAACGAACCAACACAAATGTACCAAATCGAATATTTAATACAGCAAAAGGTGTATACAACATTCACTTAATTACATTTATGATTTGAAATATTGAATATGCACTTTTATGGCAAATGAGTATTCGTAGGTAAATCAACATTGAATGTCCAATCTCTGGTTGCGCAGGGAGTAAGTATACAACCTGGAATATTTAGGAAACGATAGCGATGGTACTTAAATGATTATAGCTGGATACACTAAGGGGGGGGGGGGGGGTCCCGCTGGTTGTAAGACAGTAGGAGGGGGGGGTTAGAGAAGCCGCTGGCGGTATCCCATCTGGCCGACGGTGTCTTGGGAGAATCCAAAGTCTTGGACACGGTGCCCACAGAACCTCGGGCCGCAGACGAATACAGCTGGACCCTCTGTGGAACGGTATCTGCCGGTCCACAACGGAGAGACGTGGTGCGACCTCACGTGTAGAGCGCCGCCTCACCTGGAGTCCTCTCCGGGGGGTAATTCCAACACTCGGCAGTGTTGGCCTTTATCCATGGAATAATCAAAGCACACAAAGCATAATCCAAGAGCCGTGGAAGGCTCGCCGTCGTCTGGGTAGAGTAATCCAATATACAGGTCCAGTCGCTCTTGACCCGGAGCTCCTCGGATGCAATCACCACTAGGGGTCTGACCAGCCTGGTTAAGCGTCCAGATAACGTCAGGAACGATGGGGGTACTGATAACTGTAGAACTCGAACCGAACGATGCACCATACATAAATAGACTATTATTAGCTTAATAGAATACGTCCAACTCGACGGTATGGTGCCAAACTATGACCATTCAACTATTAATCTACACGATATCTCAATGCCTATTCTGGGCCAAGTAGGCCTTACTACACCGCACGTGCGTCGTGGGGAGGCTTTTGCGTCTGTCACTCTGTTGGAGGGTAAAGAACTGGACTAAAAGAAAGTTCTACTTTACGAGCGCCATATATATATGCGCTATGAACAAATAGTACCATTCGTATTTCGCCCGGCATATTACTGCGCGGAACCGGGGGTTGCCTCGACATGTTAGGCGGCACGATTGAACTTGGACCTAGGGGTATGGCAACCTGGCGCCAGGTTCTCGTCCAATGGTAGAATGAAACTATTATGGGCTGTTTAGTAGAAACGGGGATATTCAATGCATATTGTACAAGGAATATACAGGGGATATCAAACGATATACAAATACAATTAAATATATATATATAAATAAATATACATATTCGGTTTAATCTGATCCTTCACAACAGCCGCCCCCTAATTAGTCCCACCTAATTAGCTAAGCAGAGACAGATTAACCGCACTGTCTTCCACTCAAGGTCCGCTGTAAGGGTCAGTCAACTCACAAAGTCATAGGGTCATGGTCATCATCGATAGTATCTGGGAGTCGGGGCAGTTCTATGAGCCTCGCCACGGGACGTGTGTAGGTGCGCCCTTGGACGAGTACTTCAGCTGCTCGGACCTTGCCATCGGCACCGGTGATCACTTTGCTTACGCGGCCAGCCGGCCACATAGCTCTGGGGAGTGACTGGTCAATAATCATGACGACGGTTCCTTCTGTCAAATTGTCTCTCTCTTTTACCCACTTCTGGCGGGTCTGTAGAGACGGTAGGTAGTGAAGTAGGAAGCTGCTCCAAAACTTGTCAGCTAGTACTTGGCTGTACCTCCACATTCTTCGGCCGTTCGCTTCTTCAGGCCTGTACATTGTCTGGGGTAGCGCGGGGTCCAGCCGCCCCATTAGGAGTGTGTTGGGGGTGACTGGGTCGACGTCTGCTACATCACTGGAGACGTAACCGAGGGGCTTTGAGTTCAATACTCCCTCGATCTCTGTGAGGACTGTCATTAGGACTTCCTCTGCCACAGTCTGGGCTCCGAGTACGGCATACAGGGCTGTCTTTATAGAACGTACTTCTCGTTCCCAGGTTCCACCGAAGTGGGGTGCGTTCGGGGGATTAAACTGGAAGTCAATCTGGGCTGGAGCGAGGTGGGTCTTAAGTTCTGGGCCCATAGCTTGGAAGCTCTCTCTCAGCTCTCTTTCTCCGCCTTTGAAGTTGGTCCCGTGATCGGACAACAATGTAGACGGTTTTCCTTTCCGTGACATGAATCTCCGGAAGGCCATAAGGAATGAGTCTGTGCTCATGGTCGGAAGGAGCTCGATATGTATCGCTCTGGTGGTCATGCATTTGAATACAATACCCCACCGCTTCTCGGTGCCTCTTCCTCTCTTTATATACAACGGGCCAAAACAGTCCATGCCTGTGGAGTGGAATGGCTTGTCGCCGATTCGGAGGCGACAGGGGGGTAGGTCAGCCATCCGTGGTATGCTGGGCTGCGCGCGCCACTTACGGCAGTCTAGACAGGTTCGCTGGAAGCGCCGTACTGCTTCTCTCCCTTGCAATATCCAATAACAACGTCTGATCTCCGCGAAGACTCTCTCTGCTCCTGCGTGGTGTACATCCTCGTCGTATTTCTTTATGATCAGCTCTGTGACCTTGTGTCGGCTGTTCAAGACGATCGGGTGCTTAATGTCATCTGGTAGATCGGGGGCTCTCCGCAGGCGACCACCCACTCTGATGAGATTATGTGCGTCACTCTCTGGTGCCAGGTGAATCAGTCTGCTGTTTGATGGGACGGGGTTTCCTCCCTGTAGACAGTCTAGCTCATCGGAGAACGAGTCTCTCTGGGCTCGCTGTAGTAGAAGAAGTTCTGCTTCTTCGTAGTCAGCTGCTGACATGTCAGTGGTGGACTGAATCTCTGGGTGGTGCCGCAGGAATGTTCTTTGTTGCGCACTCTCTAGGGTAATGCAGTCATCTATGTTGGGGTCTGTGGAGGCGACAGTGCTCAGTCCACAGAACATAGGCTTCTTGTTCTCAGCCTCCTCGTTACTTGCTTCCCTCGGGGTGGGCGTAGGCCAATCTCCTTCCGGGAGCTGGAGGAATGCTGGTCCATCACTGTAGATGTTGCGACGGGTTAGGTCATCCAGGGACATTCCCCGGGTGATGACGTCAGCTGGGTTGTGTTTGGTATCCACATACCTCCAGCTTGCTTCTTCTGTATTCATCTTTGTGAATGAGTCACATTGTGACAGCCAGTGTTCTTTCTCACAGTAGGGACACGCTATCTTCCACTTCTCCTTTCTCGAGGGGGTGCTGTGACTCTTACTGCTTGGTACTGACTCTGATTGGTGCATGACAGTCACCGATCTTCTTCCATCATTTATTCTCCTGGGTCCCTCTCTGGAGCTTGGCGTGCTCCGCCCGAAGGTGTCCAGTCGTAAGCTGCTGACCTCTCTCGCCAGGAAGTCGGCCAGATCAAGGAGGGATGGCTCGGGGCCGTCGGGATCTCGGTAGTCCCTCTGCCGCCGAAAGCGCTCCTGTCTTGCGGGTGGCAGCTTCTCCAAAATCCTCTCAACGTTAGAGTTGGCGTACAGCTCATGCCTGCCCTTCTCCCGTTGAGCTCCCAGCATCCCCACCAGGGACTGCACTTTGATTGACAGGTCGTCTAGTGAGCGATTGTCTGTGGCTGGGGGTAGGCGGTCAATATGCCTTATCTCCTGGATTACGTAATCCCATATACGTCCATATCTTTGATCCAGCGCTGCAAGGGCCGCTGTGTATGGGGTCGAGGAGGTAGCATAGGCTAGCGCTATATTGTGCGCTCGCGGTACTTTCAGGTGCTTCAATAATATTGCATACTTGTGGCGTTCATCAGCGACATCCACCATCATTGTCTCTAAGCACATCCGGAGCTCCGTGTACTGTGCTCGACTCTCATATGCGAAGTCTGGGAATGACGGCGTGGCGTTGTATGACGCCGTGGATGGCTGATACATCGGCGAGCGTTGGGGGAGAGACCTCCTGGGCGAGTCCCCTCTTGCGCCTCGCTGTGGGCTGGTACTGGCAGGGTACCATGGCCCGCTGGTCCAGGTACTGTTTCTCGGGGCTGGTCGTGCGTCGTGCTCACCCGTAAATAGAGTCGGGGGTCAGTAGCGCAGCGCCGCGGGGGTATAGCCTGGACTGTATGGGACCTCCTGGTCCGGTGGAGTACTGTGCTGTCGTCGGGCTTGGTTCTCCTCTTCTCCCTCTTCTTCTTCTATCAAATCTTCCAGATCCTGTAATCGTTTATTTAGCTTCTCCGCAGTGTAGGCCGCTCCTTCCTTGTAGCTGGGTCTCGCTTGGACCGGTATGGGAAGGGGATCTGCGGGGGGTCTAGACTCGGTCTGTTGGTCAAGTTCAGGGTCGCTTGCTCGTTGCGGTGACGCTGCTCTTGACTGTTGTCTCGACGAGTTCCTTGAGCCCCTGGCGGAGGGAGAGGGAGTTGTCCTTTTGATCAGCTGCTCTATTAGTTGCGCTTGTAGTCTGTCGCGCTCTGCGTCTCTTTGGGCACCGGCAGCGGCGCGCTGGGCGTCGGCGGCGGCGCGCTCTGTTTCTCTTTGGGCACCGGCAGCGGCGCGCTGGGCGTCGGCCCGGTCTCTTGCCATATTCTCTTCCATCTGGAAGCGTCTCATCTCCAGACTTGTGCGCTGTTCTTCGCTCCGTTGCTGTGCTTGGAGGTGTTCGCGCTCGCTGGTCGCCTGTGCTTGGAGACGTTCGCGCTCGCTAAGCGTCTGTGCTTGGAGCCGATCGCGTTCGGTAGAGGCTGTCAGGCTGACGAGGAACGCCTGTTGTAGTGTCCTCTCCGCTTCGCTGGGGGAAGGCGGTAGTGGAGGTGAGCCGCTCCTGGGTGAACCGCTCCTGGGGGTACTCGTTGGGGAGTCCTGGAGCTCTAGTTCCTCGGCGCTCTCCTCCTCTTCTTCCGTGCAGAGTTCTCTCTCTGTAGGGTTGTCTTCCTCCCGGGGCTTGTCGGGGACTACTTCTTGAGTAGTGGCGGGGGGTAAAGGCATGTCAATTCCCTCCTGGTCCCCACCGTGAGCTTGGTCAGTTACATTAGGACCTACTAGGGCCTCTGTGGTCGGGGAAACCTGGTCGTTAAGGTAAGACATAATTTTACTTTCTACTTTTACCACGTTTACCGTTTGTCGAAGGCTAGGTAGTTGACTGACAGTGTAAGCCTCTAAGTACTGAGGTGTCTGTCGTCTGCGCCGCGGGCGTTCTAGGTTAGGAGGATCGTTTCGTGGAGTGTTCATCATAGGCCATTTTGATATTAATAACACTATATTAATATTACACTAGTTACCCTCCGGCTCGAAGGACCAATTGTAACTGAGGGGTACAATTCCCTGACTGTATTGTTAGATATGATATTTAATACCACTACCTCATGTACTTTAACTTCTGGCCACCCAGTACAAGATATAAGTATGATGAACACTTTCCCACCTGATGAAACGAACCAACACAAATGTACCAAATCGAATATTTAATACAGCAAAAGGTGTATACAACATTCACTTAATTACATTTATGATTTGAAATATTGAATATGCACTTTTATGGCAAATGAGTATTCGTAGGTAAATCAACATTGAATGTCCAATCTCTGGTTGCGCAGGGAGTAAGTATACAACCTGGAATATTTAGGAAACGATAGCGATGGTACTTAAATGATTATAGCTGGATACACTAAGGGGGGGGGGGGTCCCGCTGGTTGTAAGACAGTAGGAGGGGGGGGTTAGAGAAGCCGCTGGCGGTATCCCATCTGGCCGACGGTGTCTTGGGAGAATCCAAAGTCTTGGACACGGTGCCCACAGAACCTCGGGCCGCAGACGAATACAGCTGGACCCTCTGTGGAACGGTATCTGCCGGTCCACAACGGAGAGACGTGGTGCGACCTCACGTGTAGAGCGCCGCCTCACCTGGAGTCCTCTCCGGGGGGTAATTCCAACACTCGGCAGTGTTGGCCTTTATCCATGGAATAATCAAAGCACACAAAGCATAATCCAAGAGCCGTGGAAGGCTCGCCGTCGTCTGGGTAGAGTAATCCAATATACAGGTCCAGTCGCTCTTGACCCGGAGCTCCTCGGATGCAATCACCACTAGGGGTCTGACCAGCCTGGTTAAGCGTCCAGATAACGTCAGGAACGATGGGGGTACTGATAACTGTAGAACTCGAACCGAACGATGCACCATACATAAATAGACTATTATTAGCTTAATAGAATACGTCCAACTCGACGGTATGGTGCCAAACTATGACCATTCAACTATTAATCTACACGATATCTCAATGCCTATTCTGGGCCAAGTAGGCCTTACTACACCGCACGTGCGTCGTGGGGAGGCTTTTGCGTCTGTCACTCTGTTGGAGGGTAAAGAACTGGACTAAAAGAAAGTTCTACTTTACGAGCGCCATATATATATGCGCTATGAACAAATAGTACCATTCGTATTTCGCCCGGCATATTACTGCGCGGAACCGGGGGTTGCCTCGACATGTTAGGCGGCACGATTGAACTTGGACCTAGGGGTATGGCAACCTGGCGCCAGGTTCTCGTCCAATGGTAGAATGAAACTATTATGGGCTGTTTAGTAGAAACGGGGATATTCAATGCATATTGTACAAGGAATATACAGGGGATATCAAACGATATACAAATACAATTAAATATATATATATAAATAAATATACATATTCGGTTTAATCTGATCCTTCACAACAGCCGCCCCCTAATTAGTCCCACCTAATTAGCTAAGCAGAGACAGATTAACCGCACTGTCTTCCACTCAAGGTCCGCTGTAAGGGTCAGTCAACTCACAAAGTCATAGGGTCATGGTCATCATCGATAGTATTTGGGAGTCGGGGCAGTTCTATGAGCCTCGCCACGGGACGTGTGTAGGTGCGCCCTTGGACGAGTACTTCAGCTGCTCGGACCTTGCCATCGGCACCGGTGATCACTTTGCTTACGCGGCCAGCCGGCCACATAGCTCTGGGGAGTGACTGGTCAATAATCATGACGACTGTTCCTTCTGTCAAATTGTCTCTCTTTTTTACCCACTTCTGGCGGGTCTGTAGAGACGGTAGGTAGTGAAGTAGGAAGCTGCTCCAAAACTTGTCAGCTAGTACTTGGCTGTACCTCCACATTCTTCGGCCGTTCGCTTCTTCAGGCCTGTACATTGTCTGGGGTAGCGCGGGGTCCAGCCGCCCCATTAGGAGTGTGTTGGGGGTGACTGGGTCGACGTCTGCTACATCACTGGAGACGTAACCGAGGGGCTTTGAGTTCAATACTCCCTCGATCTCCGTGAGGACTGTCATTAGGACTTCCTCTGCCACAGTCTGGGCTCCGAGTACGGCATACAGGGCTGTCTTTATAGAACGTACTTCTCGTTCCCAGGTTCCACCGAAGTGGGGTGCGTTCGGGGGATTAAACTGGAAGTCAATCTGGGCTGGAGCGAGGTGGGTCTTAAGTTCTGGGCCCATAGCTTGGAAGCTCTCTCTCAGCTCTCTTTCTCCGCCTTTGAAGTTGGTCCCGTGATCGGACAACAATGTAGACGGTTTTCCTTTCCGTGACATGAATCTCCGGAAGGCCATAAGGAATGAGTCTGTGCTCATGGTCGGAAGGAGCTCGATATGTATCGCTCTGGTGGTCATGCATTTGAATACAATACCCCACCGCTTCTCGGTGCCTCTTCCTCTCTTTATATACAACGGGCCAAAACAGTCCATGCCTGTGGAGTGGAATGGCTTGTCGCCGATTCGGAGGCGACAGGGGGGTAGGTCAGCCATCCGTGGTATGCTGGGCTGCGCGCGCCACTTACGGCAGTCTAGACAGGTTCGCTGGAAGCGCCGTACTGCTTCTCTCCCTTGCAATATCCAATAACGACGTCTGATCTCCGCGAAGACTCTCTCTGCTCCTGCGTGGTGTACATCCTCGTCGTATTTCTTTATGATCAGCTCTGTGACCTTGTGTCGGCTGTTCAAGACGATCGGGTGCTTAATGTCATCTGGTAGATCGGGGGCTCTCCGCAGGCGACCACCCACTCTGATGAGATTATGTGCGTCACTCTCTGGTGCCAGGTGAATCAGTCTGCTGTCTGATGGGACGGGGTTTCCTCCCTGTAGACAGTCTAGCTCATCGGGGAACGAGTCTCTCTGGGCTCGCTGTAGTAGAAGAAGTTCTGCTTCTTCGTAGTCAGCTGCTGACATGTCAGTGGTGGACTGAATCTCTGGGTGGTGCCGCAGGAATGTTCTTTGTTGCGCACTCTCTAGGGTAATGCAGTCATCTATGTTGGGGTCTGTGGAGGCGACAGTGCTCAGTCCACAGAACATAGGCTTCTTGTTCTCAGCCTCCTCGTTACTTGCTTCCCTCAGGGTGGGCGTAGGCCAATCTCCTTCCGGGAGCTGGAGGAATGCTGGTCCGTCACTGTAGATGTTGCGACGGGTTAGGTCATCCAGGGACATTCCCCGGGTGATGACGTCAGCTGGGTTGTGTTTGGTATCCACATACCTCCAGCTTGCTTCTTCTGTATTCATCTTTGTGAATGAGTCACATTGTGACAGCCAGTGTTCTTTCTCACAGTAGGGACACGCTATCTTCCACTTCTCCTTTCTCGAGGGGGTGCTGTGACTCTTACTGCTCGGTACTGACTCTGATTGGTGCATGACAGTCACCGATCTTCTTCCATCATTTATTCTCCTGGGTCCCTCTCTGGAGCTTGGCGTGCTCCGCCCGAAGGTGTCCAGTCGTAAGCTGCTGACCTCTCTCGCCAGGAAGTCGGCCAGATCAAGGAGGGATGGCTCGGGGCCGTCGGGATCTCGGTAGTCCCTCTGCCGCCGAAAGCGCTCCTGTCTTGCGGGTGGCAGCTTCTCCAAAATCCTCTCAACGTTAGAGTTGGCGTACAGCTCATGCCTGCCCTTCTCCCGTTGAGCTCCCAGCATCCCCACCAGGGACTGCACTTTGATTGACAGGTCGTCTAGTGAGCGATTGTCTGTGGCTGGGGGTAGGCGGTCAATATGCCTTATCTCCTGGATTACGTAATCCCATATACGTCCATATCTTTGATCCAGCGCTGCAAGGGCCGCTGTGTATGGGGTCGAGGAGGTAGCATAGGCTAGCGCTATATTGTGCGCTCGCGGTACTTTCAGGTGCTTCAATAATATTGCATACTTGTGGCGTTCATCAGCGACATCCACCATCATTGTCTCTAAGCACATCCGGAGCTCCGTGTACTGTGCTCGACTCTCATATGCGAAGTCTGGGAATGACGGCGTGGCGTTGTATGACGCCGTGGATGGCTGATACATCGGCGAGCGTTGGGGGAGAGACCTCCTGGGCGAGTCCCCTCTTGCGCCTCGCTGTGGGCTGGTACTGGCAGGGTACCATGGCCCGCTGGTCCAGGTACTGTTCCTCGGGGCTGGTCGTGCGTCGTGCTCACCCGTAAATAGAGTCGGGGGTCTGTAGCGCAGCGCCGCGGGGGTATAGCCTGGACTGTATGGGACCTCCTGGTCCGGTGGAGTACTGTGCTGTCGTCGGGCTTGGTTCTCCTCTTCTCCCTCTTCTTCTTCTATCAAATCTTCCAGATCCTGTAATCGTTTATTTAGCTTCTCCGCAGTGTAGGCCGCTCCTTCCTTGTAGCTGGGTCTCGCTTGGACCGGTATGGGAAGGGGATCTGCGGGGGGTCTAGACTCGGTCTGTTGGTCAAGTTCAGGGTCGCTTGCTCGTTGCGGTGACGCTGCTCTTGACTGTTGTCTCGATGAGTTCCTTGAGCCCCTGGCGGAGGGAGAGGGAGTTGTCCTTTTGATCAGCTGCTCTATTAGTTGCGCTTGTAGTCTGTCGCGCTCTGCGTCTCTTTGGGCACCGGCAGCGGCGCGCTGGGCGTCGGCGGCGGCGCGCTCTGTTTCTCTTTGGGCACCGGCAGCGGCGCGCTGGGCGTCGGCCCATATTCTCTTCCATCTGGAAGCGTCTCATCTCCAGACTTGTGCGCTGTTCTTCGCTCCGTTGCTGTGCTTGGAGGTGTTCGCGCTCGCTGGTCGCCTGTGCTTGGAGACGTTCGCGCTCGCTAAGCGTCTGTGCTTGGAGCCGATCGCGTTCGGTAGAGGCTGTCAGGCTGACGAGGAACGCCTGTTGTAGTGTCCTCTCCGCTTCGCTGGGGGAAGGCGGTAGTGGAGGTGAGCCGCTCCTGCGTGAACCGCTCCTGGGGGTACTCGTTGGGGAGTCCTGGAGCTCTAGTTCCTCGGCGCTCTCCTCCTCTTCTTCCGTGCAGAGTTCTCTCTCTGTAGGGTTGTCTTCCTCCCGGGGCTTGTCGGGGACTACTTCTTGAGTAGTGGCGGGGGGTAAAGGCATGTCAATTCCCTCCTGGTCCCCACCGTGAGCTTGGTCAGTTACATTAGGACCTACTAGGGCCTCTGTGGTCGGGGAAACCTGGTCGTTAAGGTAAGACATAATTTTACTTTCTACTTTTACCACGTTTACCGTTTGTCGAAGGCTAGGTAGTTGACTGACAGTGTAAGCCTCTAAGTACTGAGGTGTCTGTCGTCTGCGCCGCGGGCGTTCTAGGTTAGGAGGATCGTTTCGTGGAGTGTTCATCATAGGCCATTTTGATATTAATAACACTATATTAATATTACACTAGTTACCCTCCGGCTCGAAGGACCAATTGTAACTGAGGGGTACAATTCCCTGACTGTATTGTTAGATATGATATTTAATACCACTACCTCATGTACTTTAACTTCTGGCCACCCAGTACAAGATATAAGTATGATGAACACTTTCCCACCTGATGAAACGAACCAACACAAATGTACCAAATCGAATATTTAATACAGCAAAAGGTGTATACAACATTCACTTAATTACATTTATGATTTGAAATATTGAATATGCACTTTTATGGCAAATGAGTATTCGTAGGTAAATCAACATTGAATGTTCAATCTCTGGTTGCGCAGGGAGTAAGTATACAACCTGGAATATTTAGGAAACGATAGCGATGGTACTTAAATGATTATAGCTGGATACACTAAGGGGGGGGGGGGTCCCGCTGGTTGTAAGACAGTAGGAGGGGGGGGTTAGAGAAGCCGCTGGCGGTATCCCATCTGGCCGACGGTGTCTTGGGAGAATCCAAAGTCTTGGACACGGTGCCCACAGAACCTCGGGCCGCAGACAAATACAGCTGGACCCTCTGTGGAACGGTATCTGCCGGTCCACAACGGAGAGACGTGGTGCGACCTCACGTGTAGAGCGCCGCCTCACCTGGAGTCCTCTCCGGGGGGTAATTCCAACACTCGGCAGTGTTGGCCTTTATCCATGGAATAATCAAAGCACACAAAGCATAATCCAAGAGCCGTGGAAGGCTCGCCGTCGTCTGGGTAGAGTAATCCAATATACAGGTCCAGTCGCTCTTGACCCGGAGCTCCTCGGATGCAATCACCACTAGGGGTCTGACCAGCCTGGTTAAGCGTCCAGATAACGTCAGGAACGATGGGGGTACTGATAACTGTAGAACTCGAACCGAACGATGCACCATACATAAATAGACTATTATTAGCTTAATAGAATACGTCCAACTCGACGGTATGGTGCCAAACTATGACCATTCAACTATTAATCTACACGATATCTCAATGCCTATTCTGGGCCAAGTAGGCCTTACTACACCGCACGTGCGTCGTGGGGAGGCTTTTGCGTCTGTCACTCTGTTGGAGGGTAAAGAACTGGACTAAAAGAAAGTTCTACTTTACGAGCGCCATATATATATGCGCTATGAACAAATAGTACCATTCGTATTTCGCCCGGCATATTACTGCGCGGAACCGGGGGTTGCCTCGACATGTTAGGTGGCACGATTGAACTTGGACCTAGGGGTATGGCAACCTGGCGCCAGGTTCTCGTCCAATGGTAGAATGAAACTATTATGGGCTGTTTAGTAGAAACGGGGATATTCAATGCATATTGTACAAGGAATATACAGGGATATCAAACGATATACAAATACAATTAAATATATATATATAAATAAATATACATATTCGGTTAATCTGATCCTTCACAACAATTAGTAATAACAGTAAAGACAATCAACAAGAAACATATTAATTTACAAAATAGTCACTCAATCGGTAGTCATTTTCAAGTGTGGCCACTCAGATACATTTACAGAGCTTGTTCTCTTATTGTGTGACAACCATCTACATATTTTGCAGCTAATGCTGTACACTGACTTGTCTCCCCACACATGTATAGCAGCTTTTGGTGATCAGGGAGATGGATAAACTGTCCATACATTTTATTTATTTTATCAAAGAAGACTTCTCTTAGATCCTTGTATTCTCACAGTATAGCAGGAAGTGAGGTTCTGTCTCAACATCCCCCTGATGGCAAAGTGAACACGCCTATCTGGGCAGCCAGTTTTGCCTGTGACGGCCTGTTTCTATGGCTAGACTATGTCCATTGTCCACTCAGTCTGTACCGTGTCAATGTTTTTCTTAATTTGATCTCATTCACAGTGGTCAGGTATTCTGCCATGTGTACTCTCTGTTTAGGGTCAAATGGAATTCTAATTTACTTTGAGATTTGGTTGATTTGTTCCAATATTCTATATAATTTTCTTTTTGTTTTGAGATTATTTGGTTGGGCCAGATTTCTTGGTGTCTGTCCTGAAGCGTTTGTGGGCAGAGATTTCTGACTAGCTGGCAGAGGGGACTCTATCTGGGTTCATCTCTTGGCTCTGAAGGCTTTGTAGTGGTAGGAGTGGGGGTCACTTGATTGGAGGTGTGTATAAAATTTGATGGCTCGCCTGGGGTATTGGCCAAGTTCTGCCTGCATGCATTATTGGCAGTGTGTCTGTGGACCCTAAGTAGGTTTTTGCACAATTCCTGCATGCAGTACTTCTAATGGGTGTTTTTCCCATTTTGGGAAGTCTTGGTTAGTTAATGGACCCCCACACTTCACTGCCATATAATATTATTGGATTTATTACAGAATTTAGAATTTTGAGCCAGGTCCTAATTGGGATGTCAATTGGAATTTTCCTTTTGATGGCATAAAAAGCCCTTCTTACCTTCTCCTTCAGTTCATTCACAGCCATATTGAGGTTACCATTATGATTTATTTTCAATCCCAAATATGGGTAGCTTTTTGTGTTTTCTAATATGTGTGTGCCTAATTTAAATGTATTATGTGAACTCTGAGACTTGTGTCTCCTTTGAAAGACCATGACGTTAGTCTTCTTCTGCTATCTCTCTCTCTTTCACACTACTCTATTTCTCTCTCTCTCTCTACTACTACTCTCTCTCTCTCTTCCAGTTGTTTTCAAGTTGTGGCGGCAATTGCTCTTTCTTTACCACCTCTGTGTTGTTTGGAAAATGTGCGGGTAAACTCTCTCTCTCTCTCTCTCTCTCTCTCTCTCTCTCTCTCTCTCTCTCTCTCTCTCTCTCTCTCT